>NC_087551.1:39578498-39881529 GCF_036250125.1 Pseudopipra pipra | reverse complement strand
AAGTGGTCACTTTGTTGTAGATGTTCAGTCAGATGCTCGGCAAGACGGTAACAATAGTGCTAGTGTAGTTCAGGGGAAAGAGAATATATGGACAATCATTGCCTACCATGTGTCCACTCATGTGATATTCATGCCCCAGCCATTTCCACAATATCCCTCTAACATCTGCTTCATGACAGATCAGGATAAGTTATGGTTCTTCAGGGTTTGTTGGGGAAGAGGATCAGACCAAGTTCCTATTGAGGTTTCTCAATGGGAGGGGAGTTCATCTGCCAGCATTTCCAGGAATGTTGCTGTATTATTTGCCTCTGCTTCCAAACACTGCAGCAGTTCACGCTGCAGGTCTCCCAGCCTCAAGCCACTGTCTGTGATATTGCCTAGAGCAAAATAGAAGTTTCCAGGTGGCCACCGCTGTGATCCTTTTAGAACTGCAGAGCTGTGGTGTAGTGGTGCCCAACTCCTAATGAGAACACAGATACACTCATTTCCCCATCCAGCAGTTTTGCAGTTGCTATTCTTCATTTTGAGACCTAAAAACATCAGGTTTTAGTCAGGGTCAAGATCTAAAACAGGTCCCAAACAACTGTTTCTGACGCAGCATTGAGCCATCCGGGCAGGGTGCTGCTAGAAGGTACCTGATGACAACATCATGAATTCTGGGAGCCATCTTTGAGTCTCTGGCTCTTCCTACACAGTTGTGTCATGTCTTGAAATCAACTCAAACATCTCTCAGCTATTCATGACCAGTAGGAAATGAAAGCTGGTCATTCACCTTTGTCTCTCTTCTGAGAAAAGGACTTTAAACTGGTGTTGATACTGGAGGACTGAGTGGAGTAGCCCCACAGTTTATATACGCCATCCTCTCCCCCTGTACAACAGGGCTCCTGTTTGAAAACTTTGAGACTCATGTCCAAGTCACCATAACTACAGACAGAACGGATATGAACACCATGGAGACAGAAGAAAGACTCTTGCATCTGTAATAATGTCTTTGCAGTGCATAAGGGGGGGGCAGTTTTGCTTACGCTGATGCTGACTTACCCGGTCAGTTCTTGAATACATATTTTTCACAAGGTTATGCTGGAGACCACAGCCTCTCCCCCATGGCATGCATACTGTATACCAGCTGCGTTAGCATATCCTACTTGTACTGAACACACTCAGGAAATCATACTCTAACACTTTGGATGTCACAAGAACAGGCACCTCAGTAGCACTAATGCTGTCCCAAACAGTGACAACAATGCTAGGACCTTTAAGAAGGCTAACCGTCTGTTCCTTTTAATACAAAATCTCTAAGAGGTGGATGAGAAAGATTACAAAACTTAGAAGATAATCCTAATATAGAGAGCTGATGCTCTTTTAGCAGCAACATACAACAATTTTTAGTCATCCTTCAAAGGATTCTAATCTTTATCTTGGCAGGATGATAAACAAAACCACAATCACAGGATATACAAATTACTCATTCTGAAGGGCTCTCCTTCTTCAACTCCAGTGTGAAAACACAAAAATGCAGAATGTCATTTAAGACTCAAGAAAAACTGGGGGTGGTATCTTCTGGTCTATGTTCCTCTGCTCTCACAGCAGCCTTCCTATACAGTGTACTGTGTAACAGCTCCTATATTCTGCTTGTACTACCTTAAGAGAAAAACAGTGCAACTCAGTCATAGATGGAGGCTGTCATTTCAATGAAATGGCCAGAATCAAATCATGCACCTACATTCAGGGAGATAAGCATTTTGAAAGGAGATGCTAAGAAAGTTCCCTTCCTTAACTTCACTGTGATCTAAAATAAAAACAAATAGAAACACACATCCCTAATCTTAATATTTAAACAATTTCCAATAAAAGAGACATTTTGGTCACAGTCTGTTTTTTGTTACTGCTTTTTATTGCTAAAATGGGAGGAAGGATGGTCTTGTGACTATAGTGGCAGGCTACAAGTCAGGAGATCAACATTAAGCTTTTCAAAATTTTCCTCCATAGCTTTGGTCTGTGTTTGCCCTAGGAAACAGTGAGTGATGTGCTTACTTAGCCTGAAGGATTATAAGAACTTTTAAGAATAAAACCCAAAAATGTTGGATTTAAAGTCTGGTAATTGGATCAAATTTTGGGTAACTGGGTCTAGTTACATTTCCAGTAGAAAATCTGACTAAATGAATGTTCTGTATGCGTCTGAATCACTGTGACTGCTCATCTTGCAAGAGAGGTTGGAGTAAGCATTCAGTGCTGTACTGATTGACACATGGCTCACCTATGAGATGCAATTTTGAGGTCATGGCAAGGTAAACACAAAAATGTCAGTTCCCACATACATTACAGGCTGAACTTTTCTATAAAAATGTGACATGGAAACACCAAGTACTGTTACTCGTGCACTCTTGTCAATCTATCTGTTTCATTTACAGTGCAGTACTTCCTGAAGGCTGGACAGTTCAGGGTCCTATTGGGCCAGGTGGGTACAAATAAATGACCTCTTTTCTTAAAGCAGATTTTAGAGACAGAGGAAATCTTGCTGCACTCCTTGCAGAATTACATGCTTCATCTGACAACATTCACCGCTTTGTAGGAATCATAGAATTATAGAATGATTTGGGTTGGAAGGGACCTTAAAGATCATCTAGTCCCAACCACTCCTGGTCTGGGCAGGGGCAGTTTTCACTAGACCAGCTCCATCTAACCTGGCCTTGAACACTTCCAGTGTTTACAAGGAGAAGCTTACAAGGAGAAAAGCAAACACAGTAAGCTACAACAGAAAGGGCTGCTGCTCATAAAAGCACTGCCAGTCAGAAAGTAGACAGCCGTTAGAGTGAATTCTGGCTGCCTGAAGCTGTTGGAAACTTTTGAGAGGGCAGGCCACGGCAGGAAATAAAAAAGCACATTGAATAAATCACTTGATGCTCTGATTAAGAGGCATGGGACTGTGTATCATGTGATAGTTAAAGCTGTAAGCTCCAGCCTTGAAGATATTATTTTGTACACGAGCAGTCTGAATGGGCAGATGGTATTCATGAGCAGGATTACTATTTCCAGCAAAACAGGTCAAACCGAGTCACTTAGAAATGGAATTAAAATGTAAAGATCATTATCTCTGAAGGTGTATGACTTCTAAAAGAGAGTTAATGAATCAGGCTCATTATAATTGCACCATTTTAAACAATAGAGACATTCTGTGTAATAGAGAAAAGTTTTGCCTTTGTTTCTTTTCTGTCAGCTAACTACACACTTGTTTTCCAGCATGAAATTTGCCTCCAAATAGGAATTGATCGGCTGACTAGTACTGACCAAAATTACTCATTTTCCTATGTTATCCAATAAGGCTACAGACTGAGTGACATCATGTTGTGAGTGAGAGCAAGTGCTACACACAAAGAGTGCTTTGCTGACAGCAACGCCTGCCCTTAAAAGCACTACCCTGCCTCACTTTCCCGTGGCTTTTCTGTTAGCAGGTGCCTCCATGGGTGGCTGACTGCTCTGAGCCAGGGCTTAAAGCAGGTTGCATAGACAGCTCAGGGATAAGAGTCTCTGCCCCCTATACAGCATCATTAGGATCAACCATGTGGCAGAGGTGTCCACATTACTTCCTATAACAACAAGGGGACAGCTTTGCTACCTCTAGTTGCCAGCTAGTCTGGAGCAGATGGTAGGAGGAGCTGTTTTTGCAAACACAGGTTCCAGCAGCCCTTCAAACTCCTCCCTCGTCTCCCCACACTGAGAGAGAAGAAATGACAGAGATTCCAGGATAACAGCACAAGCCAGGCAGCTGCTTGCAGGGGCAGGATGATAAGCTGATGCAAAGTCCCTGCAAAGGACCAGAAGGTGCTTTTGAAAGGGCCTAAAGGAAGGAGACATCCATTCTGCCTTTTCTACATGAGCATTAGCTCTCTGGGACCATTTCTCACAGACCCATTCCCAGCATGCTTCTTTGCCATAAGACCTCCCCAAACCCCACCACATTAACAGAGTATTAGCAGGAAAACAGTATCTTGGTTGATTTCATGAACATCAAGTGCCCAGAAATTTCAAGTGTTCTGCTTTTTCTTCCCGAGCCTGGGAGGATGAGATCCTGCTCAGCTCCCCACAGTGTGGCTAGGTGCCTTTTCAGCCCTGGGGCAGCCTCCAAATCTCCTCAGCACTGGCTGACATTGGGCTCCCAAGGCAAGCCTGGGAAATCTCACCTTGAGCCCATGTCTTGCCCAGAAGCCTGGAGACAGGCAATGTACAGCAGTCCACTCCAGCATGTGGGGCTGGATGGTGAGAGGCAGCTTGCAGGTGCTGGGAAAGACGCTGCCAGCCCACGTCTCCCAGCACTGCTCTGGCAAGCTGGGCTGGCTGGGGCTGTTGAAGAAGGCAGGCAGCTCCCTCACCTTAGGCAGGGGAGGAGACAGCAGGCAACAGCCTCACAAACCAGAGCAGAAAGAGGCCACCAGCCTGGGACAGCTCTGCTCTCTTATGAGAAACAGGGTGGTTTGCGCCTGCTCTGCCTATACCACTTCTGCATCACCAGTCCTAGAAGCGTGAGGAAATTACACCTGGGGCTGCCATCAAGCATATAAATGCTTGGGCAAGAAAACAAAGAGTATCTTGCTCCACTGGCTGTTGGAGGTGTAGTGTGGAAAAACCATGAACCTGGAGAAGAGCAGAACTGGGGCAAAAGAGAGAGGTGAAGACTTGAGGGAGTTGTCGCAGAATTAGTTCCTCTTTGAAGAAGATGCCCATCATCAGGTGTCTCCCATATGAGGCATGATTTCAGCTGGGCCTTCAAAGAGAGCAGAGGCCAAAATCACCTTGTTACATCCATGCAGGAGGGAAGACAGTACTCTCCTTATACAGCAGATGGGCTGGTTAAGCAACACCAAGAGGGCTCAGATTGCATTGGGATGTTTGTGTAGTGGGCACTGCACAAACTCACAGTAAGGCAGACTTTTCTGCAAAGGGCTTGCACTGCAGATTGGTCCACTAGTAAAAAGTAGAAGGAGAGGGGAGACAATTTAAAATCACAATTTTATCTTTGTGAGGAAAGGAAGTACAGTGGGAAACCAAAGCTGAAGATGATAAACTGTGGAAAAGGACAAGTGAAAGAACAGACAGGGAAGTGGCTGGAAGTGAAAGGACTGGGAGTAAAGGATTGCAAAGAGTTTGGCTTGATAGCCAATCTGCAGAGGAGGTAACCAAGGGACACAGCACAGTCCAGGAGTAGTGTCAGCAGGTTTTGCCTCCCTGCATATGCTTTAAATGCACTCCCTGCATCAGCAAGCTCTGCCTCTGGGGCCAGAGAGACAGAGGCTGGTATGTGCAGAGAAGATGTTTAGCAGTGTGATCCTGAAGAGAAAGATTCTGTTAAATCAATGTCATACCAACTTCTGTGCCAGAAGGTATGAAGCAAGCAAGTGTTTTGACTGACTGCTATAAATAAAAGATATAATCTTGGTCCCAAAGTAGGGGTATAACTCTTTCTTCAGTGATACTTTTATTCTAACCCTCAGACTCTTGTGCAACTAGTCAAAATGTGCTTTGTGTTTCTTCTATCCATGCTCACATATGAATTTAATACTTGTGAGAAATACCAAACTGAGGATTTTGGAACATAAAGCTGTGCATTCAACTGCAAGACACACACAGCATAAACAGGGCCTTTAGTGTGCCTCATTCAGCTATGGGGGCCACGGAGATGGGGGCAGAGGGGCTGCAGCAGTTTGCTCCCTCTTTTCCGGGCTCAGTCTTTCAGCAACAGTGGCAGTTTCTGGCAACTCTGGTGGCTACTCTCTTTAAAGTTTCAGCTAAAGGGCATTTATTGATTCTTTGTCTCTTACATCTCCCTATTTTTCTTTTTTTTTTGTTCTTTTGTTTTTAATTTTATTTTAATAGGTTGGAAAGCAAGGTATGTAGAGTACGAACTATCAAAGGGAAATCAGTGACATTTCTTTCTGGCTCAAAGAAACAGGAAAGGTTGTCAGCTTGTTGGTAAATATGCAAAGAACTGAATCTAACCACTCTCACTTGATGTTGTGAATAGGATTTAAATGCTACATTAGGCTTGTGACTTCTCTTTTGACTTCTACTATCCATAATTCATTATTTGTTGCATGTGACTCATCGGTTAAATCGTATGCATTATTTCTGCTACATGGTGAGCTTATATAAAACTGGTCTATGAAAAAGATCTCCCTGAAATATGAGCGAAAAGAAACACCTTTTGCAAATGTTGGTAGAAAATAAGAGAAAAACAAAAGTAGGGTAAGTTGAGAAAGGATGACTCTTTTACAGGTAAAGGATTGGGAAATATTTATTTCCTTTTTCACTCACATCTTGTAAAGCTATGCCAATTCATGCAGAGAGAGACCAGGCACAGGGGAGGCAAAGGTTGTGTCTGACATCAATAAACTTCTCTTTTATCTCATTATGTGGTCAGTTTCTGAGCTGTAATTTGAACTGTGGATCAAGTAAATGTAACAAAGACACAAAGCATTAGTCAGACTTCAGCAGGCACAGGTCCTCAGATTCAATTTCCAAACTTTCCAGTTTGCGGCTAGCATCGGATATCATAAGCTGTACAGCTATTCTTTTAGAAGAGTTCAGTTGTCTGAAGGGAACATAAGAATGCCAGTGACGAATTACAGTATTCAGGCAATTAGGTTTGCTTGCTCCTTTTTGCCTCCTTCTTCCATTTTTCAGATTTTATTGTAAATTCCAGCTTATCTCTTCACAAGCACCTTTATTTGATATCCCCCAGCAGCAGAGAAGCAGCATTTGACAGTTTGGCTTCAGCCTTTCAGAAAGAGAATTATTTGAGTTTGCAGACCATATGCTCACCACACAGGTGTACCTTCATATAGACTGAGGTGTCATCACCACACCTTAATTCTGAAGTGATTCAGAGAGGCCTTAGTGTAAGTACATGCCAGGCCGCATTCAGCAAGATGGCCAACATGCAAATGAAAGATAAATAAATGACAAACTGCTACAGCTTCAACTTGCAGAGTGTCAAGTAGCTCTTAGAAAGTGTTTAGAACTTTCCACTTCAGTTAATTTCCATGGAAGCTGAGAGATTTCAGCACGGCCAGAGTTGGTCTGTCACTTGGTAGCATTCAGCCTTAGAGATCAAGGGGAGTGAGTTGCTGCAGAGACGCAGAACTGTGGAAGCTTTGCCCGTGGGACAGCTACACACTCAGTAGATATAGCGCTGGCCGTGACTCCTGCAGCCCGTTGTTTTTCCTATGGCAGATAAAGGGAGATCCTAGGCACTCTAGACTCTGAAGAATTCCTGAATAAATCCAAGACCATCTCCATCTTGTTTAAGGGTTGAATTCTTAGTTTCAAGTTTAACCGTCCTGAGGCAAACCCTCCTCTCCTCTATCTCCACAGTGCAGACAGTATGTGAGCCTATAGTCCACTTATGGCATAGACCACTATCATGGCATATAACACTATCATGGCAACAGTGACAAGTTTATAGGCATCAGTACACACAAAAGCAAAAATTTCCACTTATTATCTCTGTTTTTATTATCTTTACTATTCTATGCCAACTGCTCAGGTTCATTGAAAAGCAGTGCATTTTTCAAACTGGTATATTTATTTTAGTGAATATTTACATGTATGTACTCCCATATCAGGTGTGTACATGACAGTCTAAGTAAAATCAGTTTAGCAGACCAAACAGAGTACAAGAGGCAGCAAAAATAATTCTCCAGGCTGTGCTGCCTTGCCCCAGCAAGAACCCACATCACCTCCTTTAGTCACTCTCATACTCAGTAACTTTGTAACTTCATTATGCAGACAATTTACAAAAAAGTTGGTGCTTTTATGTTGCTTCTCTTCAAAAGGATTATGTCAGTGTGTCTCCCTAAGGTTAGGGCTCACTCATGTGCTGCTGTGCCTGCAGATTCCAGTGTCCGCAGCGGTCATTTACCTGCGTAGGAGCCACTGCAGGATCTGGACTCAAAATGGAAGTAGTGGCCTGTGGGGTCAACCTCTGACGAGGACATTCCTCTTCCCTACACTACTGCATGTTGTAACACTGATTGTGTGCTACGCTTCAGGCTGAGATGCTTGGGAATTCCCGAAACGGAAATGCAGAGACAGGAGAAACTAGTCACTAAGCATGAGAAGTGCTGAGAGAGAGAGATTTAACAGTGCCCAATGGAGATCCCCCACTAAACTAATGTAAACATAATAAACAGAAGAGCTACAAATTATCAAAAGGAGTTAAGCAATGAAAAGTGGCAGAAAGCCAAGTAGCAATAGAGTCTCTTAATGCAAAGGAAAACTACTCAGCAAACATGCAGTTTGTAATACAAGACGGAGAAAAAGACAAATACCTTTTAAGATGATGACTTGCATTGTATTAGTAATCTTTCATGTATTTTTTCTTACCAAAGATATTTATATACATCCAATGGATGAAGGATGGTCACAGAAATTATATTGTTTTAAATATATTCTTTGAAGGCAAGTGGTTCTCCTTTGGAAATAAAATCAGGCTCTAGAAGTATTAAAAATAAAAAGGGGAACTGCTTTCCGTAAGTCCGCTGTACTCCAGGGTTATAGTAAGAGGAGAACGTTCAGGTATTTTCAGGAAAAGGAGAAGGTGCCACAGAAGAAAAACATTACATGTGCATTTGCATTTCTAGCTCCTGGAAGCCAAAACACTGGGACCAAGTCACTGGTCACTATGGTTACAGACAGATGTGAAAGCTCCCTTTGAACAGACTATCAGCTGCTGTTGCTGGTGAGGCCCACAGACAGGCAGTGAAAGATGAGAGAGAGTGGCGGCCTTCCCCCAGCCTGCAGCAGAGGATGCCCATGGTGGTTCAGAGGTCTCTCAAAACCATGCCCTGCTAATTAGCAGAAGTAGTGCTGTAATGTACAGACCATGGCAGGGCTAGCACAAATGAGGCACAGACAGTGGGATTGTCTGTGGGAAGCTGATCTACTTCTCTCATGCAAAAGCAGGACACGAACTAGGCATTAATATGCAGTCACTGGCAATTTAAGGAGCATCCATAAGCAAAGCAGCCATTTTCTTCAAAGGTGGGGCTGAAATGGAGGTAATGACTGAGTGCCATAGGGCCACATTGCAGTGCAAACCAGTTCTCTTCTTTGCCTGTACTCCATATCATTTAGTGTTTGCATAACAAAAATGTCTGGTCAACACAGCAACATGCAGGAACCTGGATGTTCCCAAGTCAAGGACTCTCTGTCACAAGTTATTTCTATCACCCCAAGTGTGGGCAGGCAAAGAAAAAAAATCAAACCTACCACAACTGGACTGAATTGTCCTTATCTAACACTGCTTTTTGGAAGGAATCATTCCAAGTGATACTCCCCTGACTGCATTATTTGTCCTGTGAGTCAGGAAGCCTTGCACTCCACTTGTGTCACACTGCCCATTTTTCCTTGGGATATGGCTGTGTATGCATGTGGATGTCACACATCATTTTACAAATTGCTGTAGCTGCACTCTCAGGTAAATATATCATTAACAGTTTTCCCGGTTTTGTCACTGACTTGGTTAAACATTAACAAGATCATCCTTTTTACAAAGTCAATAAAGTGTATGTAAGCACAAGGAGTGATTTTCTTTCCCTCAACGCACCAGGCTCTGGTCTTCAAAGATGTGGGTGATGACTTGCAGATTCCTGAAATGTTGTTCCATTTACACACGTGAACTAGAAATATTTAACTTGTTGTTTTATGCAAAACTTCAAGACCTCTGGGCAACTTTTCTTTACCCCTACATAAACTCTCAGTATGTAAAGAGGGGCTTTGGATATTATTTTTATGAACTATATTTGTGCTTCTCCCTCTTCCTGTGTGCTCTGGACAGGGAAGAGATGGGAAAATAGTTAATCACTAGCCTCCATTGTAGAAAGCAAAATGTGGGCAAACAGCATGCAGGACAGGCAGGCTGGTAAAATACGATCTGTCAGGAGGTGAATGGGCTGTTTTCCTGAGGAAAGGCATCATGGTGGAGATAATAGAAGGTCCAATAACTGCAGAGTGATTTCAGTAACTGAAGTTTTAAAAGAACATAACATAGTAAGCAAAGATGAGAGGCACATAGAGGGAGAGAAAGCAGCAAGGTATTTTCTGGGAAAAACAAAGCCTGTCATGTGGCTACTCCTGCATCTGAAGGCATAATCTGAATTTTGACTCAGCCCTCTAATCAAAGGGCACTGCCAGCTATGTCCAGTGAACTAACAAATGCTGGCTTGTTTTTAAGAATTATTTCTGATAGCACTACTTGCCTAGAAGGTGTGTGCCTTAAAAAAGGGTCCTTGGCATGTCCATGGAAATGAGTAAAAGCTTGACTCATGGACCTTGTCTTGAGGGATCTGTTGAACCCACCCCCTGCATTCTGTCTTGCTTAAGGATATATTTTGGGACACTGTAAAAAAGGCTGGGATTTTGAGAAGAAACTGTGACAACTTCTTCCTTGAGGAGAAATCAAACACACGCTTTCAAATCTCATTATCATTCAGTTGCATTTCCCAAGTCTTCAAAAAATGTTTTTCTGCACTGTGTGTCAACGTAAAGGGCTTATTGACCAACCACCCAGGGATGAGAACAGAGAGACTTTGGGTAAAGCTACATGCCTTATGGCTTTGGCACAAGTTGATCTTAGAACCATCAAAAGGGGATGGTATCTTCTCCCCTGCCCCGGCTTTCTCTTACTTCTCCTCTCCTGGCCTTGTGCTGCCAAGTCATCAGACTGCCCTAGCTCTCTGACTGGTTCCATAAGTAGCAGGGGGCAGAAGGGAAAGATGGGGACTGGGCAGTGGGAGGATTGCAGAGAGGAAGGAAGACCTCTCCTTCTGCTGGCAGGGAGGTGTTGTAACAGCTTAGTCACCACGTGCAGCTTTCAGTGCTGAGAAATGTGCAAACACATTGGTAAACATTGGTGTGAAACAAATGCTCAAGGTCACAGGGAAATCACTTCTTCCTCTAGCTGCCTTCAGCTGTCAAATGCCAAAGTAGGATACGAATTGTTGTGAGAGAAGGTTGACTTTCAAGTTGCTGGCTACTCTTCAAGCCCAAGATGATAAACCTCAATTAATGTGCTTATAATTTGCCTTCAAGAGAGTTGTTCTGCCACTGAGAGACTGTACCACACATGCTTCCTGGCCCTGGCTCTCTCTCAGAGAGAAAGCAGATGCTTTTTTTGTACAGTATGTCTTCCCAGCCATAAAACAGACGAGGCATCTGTAATTCAAAACATAATAAAGAAGGCTGAAGTTAAAAAAAAAAACCAAGTCACGAAGATCCATTTTACATCTAGAAGATGCAGACAATAAAGACTTGAGTCACTCTTAAGAAATTCTTATGCTATTTTGTGACTAATACATTAAATGATATAATTCACAAATGTTCAACTCATGGATTTTACTAAAAGCTATTTGCTGATTTAGATTTAGAGATAGCAAAATGAAGTGAAAAAGCAGGGCCTTTTAGAGAAAGGGAAGCAATCAGCACTAATGGATTCATTGTGCAAAAGCCTATGTGGTTGAAAAACTACGCACGTACGCACACATCTGGCTGCTTCAGCTGTTGGTAGTCATGAATACAGCTTGCTGAAGCAAAACAGAAGTCTGTATCAATACAATAATTTATTTGTTCATTTTTATAATGTAGATCTCAAGATATTAGCCACAACTCCAGTAACAACAGAAAACAAACAGCTAGGTTTTCCAAGAAAAAGTTAAATTTGAACAAAGTTAATCGAAGTCCATGTTGAACAACTTAGCTAATAGATTGGCAGGGCTTACCTACTGAGTTGCAAAGACGCAGCTCCAACATTTGCAATGACAACAGCTGGGGTGTCGCTGCCAAAAGAGAGAAAAAGCTCATTCCCTTTCTGATCCATGATTCTGGCCCCTGCATATAGGTCAGAAGTGTGTGTACCTTTGCTACCACATATACTTAGCACATTGTCATGCCAACAGTACATTTAAAGAAAATAACCTCAGAGTTATTTAAGAATCAAACCTTTATCTAAGAAAACCCAATAAGAAGCGAAGTTTTGAGGAGGGCATGGGTGGTAAAGTGGATAGAAATCATCAGGCAGACTCATCCTAGGTAAATAAGCTAAATCTCTGCCCAGCAATATAGACAAGTGCATGTAGGAAAACACTTCTCTAGTGCCTGCAAGGAAAAGGAACAATTGATCTGAGCTCTGGGTGCAGGTACTTGGCTGTTAGGACACAATGTCAGGGCTCAGAATTATTTATCTTCCCTTCACTCTGTTCATTAGCACTCAGTACTTCTTATGCTCTAAGGTTGTCATCTCAGCCATGCCAATTCAGATGGGTTCACCACTAGTTTCACAACATTGAATTTTCTTTCACAAAAGCCCATCTCTTGCATTTATGTGGTCAATGAAGAAACTCTACTTCCCCTTTAAAAGTTACTCATATCCTCACAATTGCAGATCAAAGCACAGAGAATGAAAGTGCTAAAGTCTCAGAAAAGAGAAGGCTAAAAGATAAATTAGTATTCACTATTTTCAAAAACATTTTGAATTTTAAAGCAACTGTTATTATTTTCTACGGAAGACTGATTCATGGCTTGTGGGTCTCTGGTATGATAAGCAGAAGCTTATGTAGCCTTCCTCCCCCAGCAGTAAACAGGGGCTAAATAATTCTCAGTATTCTGAGGCTGGTTAACATCACACACAATATAACAGAATTTTACACTGGAAAGATAGCTGATGACACATCTATTTTATAAAACATGAAAATTTAACATAAGTATATATTTCCTTAAAAATTCCACATTGAAGAAATTTGTTTGATGTATACTTCAGCCTGTTAAAGATTTAATTGTGTTTTAAATATCTGCAAGGTCTTTATTTTTGTTTGGACTTTTTTCCCCTAATTGACAGCACTGCTCGGCAGAGATTATCAGAAGAAGGTTTTCAGAAGATTTCAGCCTCTTGTTAGAGATTCTAAAATATAACAATCTCTCTTTAAAAATCACATTAAAAAAATGCAATTTTGGGGAAAACCCTTGGGAAAAAAATTAGTATGCTTTCAAAACTAATGTTAAGAAGTGATCCTGAATAGCAGCTATTAAAAGTAATGATTTCCAACTAATTTTTAAAATTCCTTACAGATTGCACTGTTATTTCCTGATTATGATCACATCATGAACAAACCAGGAAATGTTACAGAAAAAAAGAGTAATAGATTCTCAATTTTAATGGGGAAATTGTATTTTCAGTGGTTTCTTTGCAAGGAAATGGATTAAACGGATTAACAACCTGTTTTGAAAGGAGAGGTGAGATTATTTTACGTATTTCTTTTTCTTCTAAGTAGAGGAGCTGTGTGGAGGCATGTCTTGCAAGTGTGCAGTGTCTGGTTCTGATAACAATCTTGGGCACCCACGGAATTTGCCACTTTTAGATCAGTGTGGTACACTTAGCACAACAGAACTCATCAAATGAAAAGCAGGATATATTCATCTCAGCACAGAGTGGGTAGGTTGAGATGACTTAAATGAAGCTGTGATTCTATACACTGTACATTTTAATTATGTTATGCTTTGAATATAAAGGAAAACCTAGTTTACCCAACAGTTATGTAACATTTTTCCTCATTAAGAATTTAGTAATGGTGTCATCAAAATCTGAAACTGAAATCACAAGAACGACTGGCAGAACCCCCCCCCGAAGTCCATTTAAAACCACTAATTAGTTGGGCAATCTGAATGTACGTTCATAGCAGTTGTTATCTTCTTGGGGTTTTGGTGATCAGCTGTAGAAATAAATAGAACATACTAGAACATATTAAAACAAAAAACAGGTTTGTTTGGGGTTTTTTTTGTGAAGAAAAATCCCACAAACAAATCTCAAAGGTGAAAAAATTTCATGAAGGCACAGAGTACATAAACATGCACAATCAAAATTGTGTTTAGTTTTCCTGAGGAGCATTTGGAACACTGAAAGTGTCTCCTGCTGCTACATGATTTATTTCCCTAACAAAGAACATGAAGTGCTTTCCTGAATCACAGCCATGTGGGCTTCACTGTACCTTACAAATCTTGGTTTTATTCATAATTACCCAATAGGATTTGCAGCTTTGGCCTCTGTTCCACCTGAAAGTAACAGGAGCTATGTTATTAATTTCAAGGAGATGCAAGTGTCAGCAGCTTTTAAATCCAAAGCAGATACATACATACAAGAACACGCCACCTTAAGCTCCAGTTACTTAGTAAAAAGTTAAGTGTGCAAGAAAATAGTACACCTTTATCTACTCCTTACTTCCTGCTGCCAGTGACAACAGCCATAAACAATACTGACTGTAATTTCCCTTTTTGTCTTAAGACATCAGCTCTTACATTACTACTACCTCTACAGAGAACCAGGTACTGTTTAGGTCCTGTGCTACTATCTAGGTTGGGAGGACTTTTTAACCAAGAAGGTTTCAAACCTGAAGTCCTATGAAAGGTAATGAACTTCATTTTCTCCTGAACAGAGGCTGACTCATCCAATTACTTTGCACACTGTGATTGAGGAAGAGTGGTAACTTCAGTGAAAAAAAACTAGCCAGCTAGTGTAAATCACACATTATCAATGATATATCCAGCTTTTAATGTAATTTTAAAAGTGGTCTGCTCATGCAATCCTAGCGTTCATGTATTAGCTGTTGCAGGAGTTGTCTGTGAGGATAGACTGTTTCATGTCTGTTCCAGAGGGAATATGAGCCACTATAATAAGGTCCAACTCTATTCTTCCCACCCTTCAGATGATCACATTTCCAGGAAATCTTTTTCATGTCACGCCTTAGTAGTAACTGGAGATCAACCACTGACAGTTTCTGAAATCTCATCTCTTTAGGCAAACCCATACAGCTGATTGGTCACATTTTCTTCAAGCACTTCTAATGAGCATGGCTAGAATATAGTAAACATTTGAAAATAAAATAGGTTCCAAAATCACAACCCAACTACTGACCTAGGGGTTCTGTGAAAACTTCCACAGGAAAAATGTGTCCACTCATTCCTCCTTCATTCTGGAGCAGCCAGAAAGAACTATGTTTTGGCCTTCAAAGGGCCAGTATTTTGTCCCCAAAGTTAGGAGCTCCAGCCTTTAAAAGCAAGGTTGTGAAAGAGTTTGATATTTACTGATATTATCTAATTTGTTATATACTAACATCAGAGGCTTGAAGAGCTTGTCAATCAGTAAGTTTTTTTAACTCTTAGTTGTAAATTATCCATCATCCTACAGGTTGAAAAATTTTCATGTAAATAATTTTTAATATAAAAACTTTCCTAATTATTTTTGGAATGAAAGTATAAGAATGAAGTATACTATTTGGTTTCTTTTTAAAGAGAGAACAGAAATACCTGTGAATAATATTATACATTCTGTTCCTAATCCCTGTCTAATAATGCAAATAAATATTTGGCTTTGATCTCTTTTAACTCCTGTTGCTCTATAGGTAATGATGTTGGATGTTACTGATACTGTATGAAATTTGTGAGTTTGTTTTTGCAAAACAGAAAGCAGCTAATTATAATTTTTCTGCCTTGCATATTTGCTCGGAGTTTTCAATTCTGAATTTTCAAATTTACTTGTAACCAAACACCCTGTGATACACCTATTCTATACAGAGAAAAGCCACAGACCATCTCCCTGTAGAACTCTGTCCTTATTCTGAAATTGTCTAGATCAACTGCCTCATCTCCAGTCCTATTATTTCTTGATATTATAGAGAGGAAGGAGACCCACATTTTATTAAAAAAGGAAATTAATCTGAAATGCATAATAAACTGTTGCTACTGTCTGTTGTGAAGAACTGGAGGTTTTTCACATGCTTTGATAGAACTGCTTATGTTGCTACAATGCTTCTGTTACAAACTCAGCAGGTTTTAGAGTTTGTTTTACAAACATATTTGTCTCCAGTTGCCAGCCGGATTCATGAAATAGGATATTCTGCAAGTACAGCTTGCAAAAAAAACAAGGAAGAGAGCATTTGACTCTCAAAAAAAAAAAAAAGGCATTAACTGGCGTGAGAAATAAAAACAGTAAAAAGTTAGTTGTTCAAAGTAAAAAAAAAAAAAAAATCTATTCACAAGAGGGGTTAAAATTCCTTGAGATATTGAAGAGAAGAAACCAGACATATTGTTTTGTCAAGAATATCAGCTCCTGATTGTGCCCAATAACTTCTTGCCAGTGGAGGTGCCTTAGGAGTGTTAAGTGTACATGCACAGACAGGTACATGACCAGCCATACTGTACTTTAATGTGTTTGAACTTTCACTGTTTATCAGTTCAATAATATGTGAATCCTGCCTGGGTTACCTGAGCCCATGGTGGTGAATGAGACCACAGAAGTTGCTCAGGCAGGCAGTTGATCTTGTCACCTAAATAAAACTCCCAAAGGTTTGAATCCAGACCTGGCCAACAACAGCAGCTTGGAGTGAACTCCTAACTGACATCCTTAGGAGAAAGAATAAAGCAGAACTGAGGAAAGACAAAGACCCTGCTAAGATACTGAGAGGAAACCTAGGCAGTAGGAAAGGCATTTTGAAGTGTGAAGTTTTCTGTTCATTAAATCCTCACTACAGTGAACATTTTAATATATCCCCTGGCAAGGACAAATAAAAACCTTGGTATTTTAAGTGGAGGAAAAAAAAAAGACAAGCATAGAGCAGTTTTCAATGAATGATGTAATAAATAAATACTTCAGATATGCAAGCCTGTTCAATCTCCCATAGAGATTGTTGTTACACTGTATATAGGAAAAAGAAAAGAGAGAGGAACGAATGAGCCCAGGATTTTATCAACCAGGTTTCTAGAAGATTGTTGATGAGATATGAAGACCATTGTGTATTGTTCCTTTAAGCCCAGCACGTGCACAATTCTGCTCTTCTCTGCACCAGGTAAACAGAAAGTCACTCACTCAACTTCACTTGACTGATTTAGACAGTCTTTGCAGAGAGCAAGGGCTCAGCAAATGTGAATCAGCGTGTTTGCCTGCTGCTGTCAGCCCTAGAGGAAATGTCTCATAGATACTGAACTTCCTGGAGCTTCTCAAGAGCCATGGTTGGTAAAAAATGTTCAGCCTTAGAGACACAGGGTGGTTTATCCTGGGATTTTACAAAAGGCAAGGAAAGAGGGAGTACACTCCAGAGGGGCCAGTGAGAAACAAAGATACAGATTTGCTGGTAATGGTCTTCCCACCTGTGCAGGGGCACACTGGCAGCACAGAGTATAACAGTTCATTTTGCAGCTATCTCTGGGTTCCCAGGCTTGTCGTCACTGATGCAGGGGGCAGTGGCTCCATGGTACTTCTCCATCACCAGAAGATCCAGCTGAAGAGGTTCCTGCACCCAGGGAGTTATCCCTACCTCTCCTGTAGAAGGTGAAGCTGTCACTAGTACAGGTTCTCAAGACACAATTCAGAGTCTAGTCACACAAAGAGCTGAATCAGCTGCAGCAGGGACAAAGAAGGAGGAATATTTTAAGGCAGATTTGTCATCACACATTTGTAACATGAGGGTACAATCTTACCTACTCTGCAGTGTAACTGTGCAGCTCTGGAGTCTTACTGTGTTGACATTCACACTTGACAAGCTAATTCAAGATGAATTCTCCTGGATAGCAGTTTATTTGAATTAGTGCTGTGATGGAAGCAAGCACTCAAGTCTTATCAATGAGTTTTGGTTCTTGAGCATGAAGTACACTATGAGGAGCACATGTATTTTATTAAAGCATAAGATTCCTTCTTTCTCTTCCTCTAATCTATGAATATTTGTTTTATCTACAGGCTTTGGACTGCATTTTCATTTACTGTGGCCTACTAATTCTTTAGGTTTTACACATTGCACAACAGATGATACTATATTAAATGTGTTATGCCTAACAGCATGAGCACTGTTAAATCAAATTATGAAAACCTCAGAAAAAAAATGGATAAATACACATGGCAGGTAATGTTATTAAACTATTGGACATAGACTGATCACTACAAATGGAGTTACATCATTAGAACATTTAAGGAAGTAGAATAATGGCCTGATTTTGCTAATCAGTCAATTTCTGCTATGTATGAAGTGGCTGCAGCTTTGTACTCCTTTATAAAAGAATTGTTTTGCAAGATGTACTGAAACTAAAAACATCATACATATTGATGCAAAAGAGGAAAGTATCATGATATATGACATATGGCACCAAATATAACTTGACATGCATGGCTAAAATATGGCCTGCATCTAAAATAAATAGTTTCTATGCACAGCTCCTGGAAATAGCACTTGAGATTATTGCATAGACTGACTCAATATACATGAAATCTACCACCAGATCCTAAAGGTTGCCTTCTGTGTCTTCTTAACCAGATAAAAGTCAGGTCATTAGAAATCGGTGTTTCTCTGCTTTGATGGAAGCACACAGAGGCCATGGCTCACGCAAAACAGAAAACTTCTTCAAACTCTTAACCACACGTTACAGCACAGACAAAAAAAATATTACAAAGGCTGAAAAAACATGAACAAAGCCTTGAAATGCTTGGAAGATTCTACTTTCACATGTGTGACATGTTATACCTGTAAGCATAATCGCAGAGTACTACTTAGCTGGACTTCTGTGAGAAGGTGCAGTGGCACTGGAGAGGGAGTCTGAAGGATCTAGGCAGGTCACAAAGGCTAAAGAGGCCATTATTTGTCTGGTGTTAGATAGGGGTGTCCAAATTGAGAAGTACTAAGCTAGTAAATGCTTGGACTAGTTACTGCATGTAAGTTATTGCTTAGATGTTGAATGAAATAAATATTTCCCAGCAAGGAAAAAATTACATTTTTGTGTTGTTTTTTTTTGTTTTGTTTTGTTTGTTTGGTTGGTTGGTTGGTTGGTTGGTTTTTTTTTTAATACAGAGCTTGGCCCAGCTATCCTTGCTGAAGTTGGATACTGAAGTCCTACAAATGCAGAGTCAAAAGACAGCAAGAGAAAGGATGAGCAGTGTAGTGTCTCCTGCGGAGAAGAATTCTACAGCAGAGCCCTCATCAAGGGCTACCAAGTGTCTGCCAAGTCTCCAGCAGCTCAGTAGAGTTTGCTGTGTAATTTTCTTTTGGCCATAATGTTTCTGTGGTGTGCAACATTGCCCACTAACTCTTTTTGTGTCATTGAACAGCAAGAAGTGGATAACAACCATCTTCTTTTTCACTTTTCCTCTCTACTAATGGGCAAGAAGACTTGGACTATCTGCGAGCCAGCTTGTTTTCAGCCACAAGAGGAAGCAGAAGGAACGGTCTTACACTCTAAAATGGGAACAGGGAACATATATATAGCCAACCCCTACCACCCACTATAGGCAATTTGTGCATATAAAAGCATATTGCTGAAGAAATACCCCAAGACCACTTTTTAAATGAAAACATGTGAGTTCAGCAATTGTAACTCTTTTCTTCCACTCTTTGTTTGCCACATAACTGTGTATACCACCACTGACATTTCCTCACTATCTGCAAGTAGATTTGCATGCAGAGCGCTTTTTAAATTGAGGTTTCAGATTAATATCACAGGAAATTTAAATTTTTAGATCTGAAGCAATAAATCAGATTGGAGGCAGTGCATGAAAAAACCTAAAACTTCAGCAACTGGCAAAACACAATTCAACTCAAGAAGGAAATTTTCCCATAAGGTACCTAGCCAAATTTTTAATGACATCAGTAGATGAAGGGAAGAACCTTTCAATTCATCACATCATTATCACATACATATCTGGCAGCATGCATGCAGACAGACATGCTATATATATTGTTCAAAACC
Organism: Pseudopipra pipra; assembly: GCF_036250125.1. NCBI lineage: Eukaryota > Metazoa > Chordata > Aves > Passeriformes > Pipridae > Pseudopipra > Pseudopipra pipra. The sequence goes on along the minus strand of NC_087551.1, from coordinate 39,861,759 downwards.
AATGTTTTCTGTTCAATTTTGTTCTTTTCTCCAAGAAAAAGAAACTTTAAAATATGTGATACCTGATACAAATTCAAATTCTAAATAGTTTCAGTTAGTAAAAATCATCCAAAGTCAATAAAAACCATTAACTGCTTTCCTTCCGAAAAATAATAAGCAATCTATTAATATTTGGTACAGTACAAAGTAAATATTATCTGTTTTCTTTTAAATATTAGAAGGATATCCAAATCTCTGAAGACTTCTTTTTTAAAGATGGTGGCTACTGTAATTCTGATTTTTTTTACCACTTCTTATAGTTTATTAGAGACATACAGGGTTTCCCCTTTTTTCATCATCAGCATGACAGTGAGCTGCAACATGAACAATTCACACTCCTACCTGTGGCTGTAAACAGAGAATGCTGTTGGCAGTGACTAACATGACCTGAGGAGAACGCCTGTACTCTCGATAAGAAGGATTCTCCCCCATCCTTTGCCTCAGGAGGAAAATTGAAACATGACCCTGATGGAGTGTAAGCAGTGAGAGGTCCTCATGCAAGTGGTTGTTTTAAGAAGAAATGAAACCATGTGAAAGTGGTTGATTGCAATGAACATTTCATTAATCTAGAACTTGCTCTTAGTGCTCAGTACCATGGCAAGTTTGATACTTCCATTCACTTTAAGAAATGTAAACATAGATATGTAAATTTTCACTCTTGCATTCTACATTTTGATTAACACCTGCCTGTATTTTTCATACTGAAAGTTCCCCAGTTTTATTCTCACTGAAAATTACGAAGTTCAATAAATTATCTAAAATAACATTGAAGTTCAGAAGGCAGAACAGAAGAGCTTTCTTGTCCCTGCCAGGTGGTAGGAATTTTTTCTTCCTGAGAATTTTCTGTCATGTTGGCCTAGAGGTCAGTAGCTCTGGCAGACAAAGCCAGAACAAGAAAAATACTCAACTACCCAGAGTCAGAAATCCTGAAAATTTGTCACCCTTTCCAGAATTTTACTATAAAATAAAAAACAATTACAGTAAGACAGCAAAAAGGAAGCCATAATTGCAAGTCTCACCAAAGAGAATCAACAACTATATCTATAGCCTGCCTAGAGATATAGATCTTTACAGGGTGTGCCCTTCCTGCACGCTTCAGATGTACGAAAGAGAGTGCTGAGTATCTTCTGTCAGCTCTTAGGATGAGAACTTAGTAACAGGAGTCATTTTGCTTCTAAACAGACAGGAAATATCTGGTGATACTTCCAAAACTGTTAAGGGTTCTCCAGTATCCCAAAATATACATTTTTGGCTGCTACGCTCTATCACAGGATGACTTCAGAAAGGTTGTGTTGTGGGTAAAAAGATTTTTACTGTACTACCTTTGAAGTCAGTGTTAGCATTTCTATTTTTCTCTGTAGAAATGAGGATAGCAAATTTCTAGTAAAATGTTTCATCCCTTCCAAGTTGAATGTTTTAACAAGAAATGCTAAAAGGTTAAAAGATCAAAAAGCACCATGCTTTAGGGGCTAAACCAATCCCAGTTCCTAATGCTTAAGAGAGAAGATTGTAACAGAAATGGGTTACCCTCAATCTATCTGCTGCTGTTCCCCACTGTTAGGGGTGGAACAATGGAATAAAAGGGCAACAGGACTGCACTCAGTATGGCAACTCTTAGGAAAGGCTTTGCATGTATGTGAGGAATGGTTTCACTAACAACTGATGTAAATCAGTGCCAATTACATCACACAGCTCTAAATGATGTCCATCAGGCTGCCTGCTTTCCTGCAGGCACACCATCTGTTTCAGTCGAGTGTGCTGGAGGCTTGAGTCAAAGCCCATTGAAGTTACTGGAAGGATTCCCATGAACCTTTGCCTCTGTGACTCATCCTTAGCTTATACAATGCACAAAATATCAGGCTCACACACTGCACTGTGTAAACATGACGGCTAATGCCTAACCAAAACACAAAACAGCAGTCAGCGCTCTCACACCAACATAAGCCAGGACTTGGTCTGCTGAAACTATCCCAGCTGTTGTGATGTGCAGCAGGAACACACGGGAAGGTGATAAAACTGAACTGCTGCCTTTTACTGGCACGCCTCCAGGAGACAAGAGGACTCTTTCAGAGCCTGAGTAACCAATTCCGTATCTTCGAAGTGATACAACTATCAGTGGGGATGATGCGCCTAAAAGGAAAAACATGGGCCACAGTGGCTGAGGAAATCAACCACTGGAGAGGTGGGAGGAAAGACTCTCTGAAAGAACAGTAAGGGTAAGTAGAATTCAATGGCAGTAAATAAAATGGGAAGATGACATAAAAATAGTCAGCTATATTTATGGATTTAAGTTGCCTTCACTAAGTAGAGACGACAGCACTTTTCTCTCTCAAGATTATATAAAGGGACACAGTTCCCTGCATGGAGCTTCCACTGAAGTCAGTGTGAGTCATTTGTGCAGGCTGCTGGGAAATACGTTCCCAGGAGAGCTAATTATTGCATATATCATAACGAGCTTGCAGAAGAGGCTTTATAAACATCTGCCACTGGTTCGTTAACTCCAGTTCAGGAAACCGAACAATTGTCAGCCTAAATCTGAAAATAAATCAGTGAAGGGCCAGTCCTGACAACACCTTCAGTTTCTAAGTTATTTTCAGGTAAAATGTATATTTTGAAAAGTATGATGTTTTTATCTCCAGTTCCCCATAGGAACATACAGTTATTAAGACCTCTTCTCTCACTTTATGTACAAGAAAAAGAGACAACCAAACGGCCCCCCAAGTGCCTGATTTCACTTTTGGACTTGCATAAAACACAACACTGCACCAGTGCTAAGGGTTCAGCAGAACTCAATAGGGTGAGAAACATAAAATTTGATCGTATAAAGCCAGCAGAAGAGAAAGGAGGTTTTATTAAGGGCAGTATTCATGTGTTGCATTCCACAGTTTAAAAAGTCTATTTGCCTAAAATTGAACATGTCTGTAAAACAAATTTACAACTACAATCTGTCCCATCTGCAAAGACTAATTTATGAACCTTTAAAGCATGAGTCTGCTTGTGATTTAGTCAAAAATCTTTGATCAATAAAATCCTTTTATTGATCAAGTACTGAACATGAGTCATATATGGCAATTGAGATCTCTTCCTCAGCATCAGCAACAGTAGAGGCTTTATGACAATCCTGAGCATTTAGCTCTGTTCTCATAGAATAGATACAAAGTTTATTCCTACTTTCTCATTTCAAGAGAGAAATGAGAGGCTAAAGGATTTCAGAAATCAGCGAGATGGAAAACAAGGGCAAAATCTCAAGCAGAACACCTAATCCTGAAACAAAACTGTGGGATTTGCAGCCAAAATTTTCTGGATTAGTCGTTCTTTATATGCCTCATACTCAAGAAATCCCTTCTCCTGAGGGACTTTCCTTGGGTGGGTAAGTGAGAAGGTGTCATGTGAAACCATTTATCTCCACATGATTTGCAACATAGTGAGACAATAACATCTCATTATGTACAGCCTACTGAAAAATAGGATTGTGATAAATACTTGCACTCGTCATCATTATCTTGTACCAGACAATGAGAGATAAATCAAAATAATTCATAATAAATATTTAACAAAAAATAAGAAAGGGAATAGAGATTATGGGGTTTTTCACAGGCTGACAATGTTTTTCTGAGTCAATCGATTGCTCTGTGAGGACCTTCCTTGTATACACTTTCCTGAAAATGTGTCAGAAGAAGATGCAGCTGCATACCTGCCTCCTGTACAGCTTGTTTTTAAGGCAATGTAACCTCACACATGCAAAGTGGTCCTCACTCAGCACAGGAAGACAACAGAATAGATTGACTGGCTCAATAGCTATTAAAAAAAAAAGAATCAAGCTGACTACTTTAGCTGTCATGAGCTTCAAGATCTGAACAGTTTTATCTTTTTAACACTTCACTGACTTTTATACAGTAACAAAACAATTCAAAAAAGAAATGCAGCAAATTTGGAACTTGGTGCATAAATACAACAGAAAATAGACTCAAGGACTAGGATGGCTGTGGACGACACCTTTTCCCAATGGTTGCTTTAGACTGAGCCACGTTACCTTGGAAAAATATGGAACTGAACAAAATATACTATTTGCTTTTTGTTTTGTACAGATACTCTTTGGAGTCTTTCCTATATCCCTGTATTCTGATTGTGTACTAGTGTAAATGAGAAATTGCTCCAAAGAAATCAACTGATACTAACAGCAATAGGCAAAATGAGAATGAAGTTCAAAAAAGCAGTAGCTGTATCTACCTCTAGAGCATCTCTAAAACAAGGACCTATGATGTCCTTTCAAACACAGTTCACAGGTGAGAATTCCACTCTACTTTCATTTCATCACAAGCTGAAAATCCAGCACATACAGAAAAGCATTTTCCCAGTTTCAGGAAAGTCACTAGTTAGAGCAGGTTTGGCTACAAGTCAGATCTGGCTTTCTCCTTTAAATAACATTAGTAGGCCTAAAATGTTCCAATTTAAAAAGATTCTGGAACAAAAGTATCATTATGCACTGTGTAGCAGGGATCTGAGACCCTTTGTTATATTTTTTACTGCTTACCAATACACGTGCCTCAAAAAACCTAGGAAAGTATTGGCATCAGACATTATCGGGCTGAACTGGAAGAACTCCAAATCCTATCAAACGTATAGCACTGGCTGCACCTAGTATTTTGTGACTGTATTTATAGAACAGGGATATGGAAAGATTTAATCAAGGAAAAAACACCCTCTTATTATGGCTTGACCAATTCAGAAATTATACAGTCTGTACTCACACTGCTCAAAGAGTTGTCTGACGTGTCCTGTCTAAGAGAAGATTCCTGTAGCTGAATTTCCCTTTTTGTCCCAGTTCTTTCAATTTTTATTTTTTTTTTCTGCCTACGATTTGCTTTCTCAGTGGAAGGGATGTAAAGATATAGGACACTCAGCTGAGCTGGGCATACCTGGGATGATGGATGGTGGGAGTAGTTGCCAAAAGCTTGCACGCACTGCAGCACTCCTACAGAAAAACCCTGTGCATGAATGCCATGCTGTGAGGTATTGCCTGGATGAGTTTTTTTCAGAACAAAGCACAGCATCATGGCTCCCCATGTCACAGGGCTCTGAACCAGCCACATATAAATTTAGAACTAGGAGTTAGGGGATTATTTCTACCCATCAATAAAGTGATACTCTGGAACAGACTTCCAGTTAGGAACAGTGGCTGGAAGAGGCCTAATCAGTTTTAAGATAAAGCTTGATAAATCTTTTAAAAGAATAATAAGATAAGGCTGCCTGCAATTGCAGACAACTGGATTCATTTTTAGACGATCCCTCCAAGCACTAAGCTCTCAGAAAATTGTTAAACACTATATTGAGTTTGCTAAACTGTGTGCAGCATTTAGCCTAGGAAATAGACCTAATTCAGGTCTTGGCTTAAAAATATTGCTATTTCCAAGTGCCATATATAAAAGGCCTTTTGCATAGAGAAGGAAATTGAGTGGCACAATAGTGTTGACAGAGAATAATCTCTGATTTTCTGAGTTTATATCATCCCTTATTTTCAAATACTTGGGTGACCCTATTATTATAATTTATCCTTTCATAATTATTTTGCAAGGTGCTAGTAACTACCATCATTATTTTGTGGCTGTACTACAAACAACAAAGGCATCAATTTATTAATTAATTAATAAAACATGCTGTAATGCCCAGAATTACTCCACGTGAAAGAGCTTTTAAATCACTACACTCAGAATTTGGAACCTCTCCCTGAAACACTGGAATGGAAAAAAAGCTAGGATGGCTATCTCAGTGTTAGTCAACCCTTGGCTCAAGGACCAGTGATGACCCTCCAAAAGGAGCAGATGTTTTAAAATTTTTGGGTTTTTTGAACCACATTTCCATTCAGTTGGCTTAGCTACGCCAATAATACCTTTACAGTCCCTTTGTGATAAAGAAAGGTGGATGAAAATCCTGGGAGACTTAAAAGGCCAAGGCACTCTAAGGTGGGACAATACTGGTTACAACAGCTTCCTGACAAGCACGCTGGTCAGTCCTCTCCTAAGGAACGTTTTGGATTTCTTTTTTTGTTTATTTAGTTGTTTTTTTGTTGTTTTATTTTTTTGTGGTTTTCCTCCAGAACTGAACAAAAAATTGGAAATGAGATTAAGCATGTGAAAAATATCTTTTGCAAAGATTCAGTGTCAGATGAGTCACAGATCTAGACCTTCTCCCACTGTCTGTTCCAATGGCTCCATTGTGGTCTGGAGTGGCCAGTGGCCAGGTACTCCATGCTCAGCCAAGGCTGTGGGGCATGTTGGTAGCCCAGGACACTGACTGCCTGGCATGGCAGCTGATCTCAATAGGCTGCAGGCAGATGGACTGACTGACGTGTATGAGAGTGTGGTAGAAGAAAAATCAACCTTTGGGGGTTTGTTGCATGTTTCCTGGAATTGATATTTTCACAACAGGTTGCTTTGTTGGAACTTTGTTTCCCTGGGAACTAGTTAACAAGAAGATCACTGACTGGCCCCAGTATTACTGTTGGCAATTGCCAGTACAGAGCAGAAAAAAAGTTACTTCACAGGTCTGAGCTTCTCTCTGCCTGCACTATTTGAGTCTCTCAGACTGAACCTTAACATCAGCATTCATAACGCCTTTTTTCAAGAATCTAACAGCAATTGCTGCAATATATAGTACTGATAAAAATGAACTTAACTCTATTTCAGTCGAGGTTTTCAGGAAATTCGCTGAGAGGAATAGTAGTGTCCAGGGACCTAAAAGCTGAAGATTGCATAGGGCCTAGATGCCTTAATGCAGAGTCATCTCAGTAGCATGATAGCTGCTAAGAGCTTTAAGGCAGATTAGTAAAATGATAGCAGCTTCCTTACAATAGCTGTTTTTCAGTAACCCAGAGAGTGAGTCTGTTTGGCACAGTGCCATCCTAAGAGGTGTGCCTCACTATGTTTGGCCAGAATACTGCTCGTCTGTTTGTTCTGCTCTTTTATTGTTAATGGGAGGAAAAGGGTTCTACTCCCAAAGCTAGCTGTTCATCTTCTTCATTCCATTTTCCAGTAACATTTTACTGTCTGAACCTTCTGTACTTCCTGATGTTGCCACTGAAATTCACAGTCACCACAGTTTTAGCAGGGAATGTGCAAAGTTATATTCCTTTGTAGTCCAGGAATCACAGCAGAAGTTCTGAAGATCCAAACCCTGCCCAGCCTCTCCTTGCCCCAAGCCCACCCTGGCTGCCAATGCTTCAGGTTTGAAAAGCTCACAGCTGTGGAAAAAGATATATAGTGTTGATACACCACCACCTAGTGGTATATACTGCTCCCACACGGACTACCACGGGACAAGTGGAAGTCTGGAGAAATAGCATTGCTCATGCTCTGCCCAGGCATGGCTCCTGCAGCACCTTCGGGCTGCTGACTTCTTGCTGATAGTGGTCTTTCTCCAGGCCACCATGAACAGCAGCATCCTTTCTCACAACCCCTTTTTTTATTTATTTTTTTTTTCCATATTGGCTGTCCACCCCACAGAGAGCTCTGCTCAAACCATCAGTCCCTCCATTACAGACCTGACAGGGCCAAACTTGTGTTTGAGCAGAGATGTTAAAGTACTGCCTCAGTAGAAACCATTGCTGTCTGGAACTCAGGTCTGCCTTCCCAGGGTTAAGTAGGCATCTGGGAGATTGATCTGCAAGACGGATTCAACTTTTCAAAATTACTCTGGTTCTTTTTGGGCAAACTCCAGCTACAGCCAACAGCTTCCTAGGCAGACACTCTGTGCTTGCCCTCAAGAACAGGACCCTTCAGCCACTGGCTCCAAAAACACCAACACCTAGCTTCAGAAAGCAAAAGCAGGCACGAGGACACACTTTCAGCTGAAGAAGTGCTTCTTAGCTAACACAGCGCTCTCAAAGAAGTTCTATCTTATTAATATGTGAAACATATTAAGCTAAAGATACTGTAACATTTTATCCATTAAACATCTTTGAAGATATGAGAATGCTTAGTCTAATGCTATGCAGGCACTCAGAAATCAGAGAATACGGGCTGCCTGAAAACACTCCCCAAAACACAGAAATGAAGAACATACCACAAAAAACAAGTGTTGAAGTAGGACAAAAGAGTAGATCAGATTCTGCTCCCCTGATTTGGCAGTGTGAATATGCCATTGCAGAGCACCCATATTTGCTGCTGAGATAAGGCAAGTACTGGTCTTAAATATTTCCTCTCTGACTAAAATTCACCCTCTTTGCTTTTTGTTTTCTAGTTAGCAGATTTTAAAGCTGAAAGTACAAAAGAAGTGTCAGCTCTCCCACCAGCTAAAATCTGTGGTGAAAACATGCAATAGTGCAGAGCTCTATCTAACCTCAACATTCCTTGGAAGGAAAGTAGAGAATTCTTTGCAAATTCTCTCGACCTTTCTTTTTCAGCTGATTTTGCAACTTGGCAGTTTTTCTTCATCCAAGGATCACAGCCCACTATTTGGGGATTATAGTGAAGTATGGGACAATTATTGTTTAGCAGTTCTTTATGTAAAGTATTTCTAAAACTGACAGACTGCCTTTTGCATATACTGTGTAGGAAGTTTTCCAGTTGTGGAATCCTTTACAAGGTGAATCCTTTTCAAATTCCCAGGGATTGGTTCTACAGGAGTGGGGGAGAAGAGAAACAGCATTTGACATTTGAAATGCTGTACCAACCTTAATTACAATGAATTATAAACCTATTAAGAGATAGCTTTCTCTGTCACTTGTATCGAACTTGTATGGACTGTATCGAAAAAAATACTTAATAAGCCTACCATTTATGTCTTTGTCTCATGGGCACTGTGTATGTTATCTTTTAAACCTTTTGTTCCTTCCCTTAGTGATGCTTATGCCATTTTTACTGTTGCATTCAGATAAAGTCACAAGACTTGACTTTGCCTGCTACAAAAACCACGTTTGAGATCTTTAAACAAAAACCAAAATATGTTAGAGAGAAGCATTGTTAAGCCCTTTCTCTGTGTTGCACAGGGTCAGAACAGAACACCCAGCTTCCCTTTTGAAACCTTCCCTTTTTTCTGTCCAGTCAGCCACTCCTTCCAGCCAGTTATATCACCATTCAAGTCCAGAATCGGTGCTGCAAAACTTGTTATCCAAACCAGTTAATGCCCTGCTTTGGCAACTCATCTACTCCTTCCTGATTCAGATGACTCTTCTTCTGGGTCATCCAAATTCCCATGGGCAGTCTTCTTGCTTCTTCCTCTTGTTATCCTCAAATTGAACCCTATTCTGTTGTCTCTACTATATATTTCTTGTCCTCACTTCAAAAACTTTCAGTCTAGTTTTGCTTTAGCAAAAGGCTGATTTTCTATTTCTCTTCCTGCACTTTCACACTGCCACCCATATTACCACAGAAATATATTTTGCTTGCAAGTCACTAGACTCACCACTGGTATACTTCAAAAGCATGCCCTTCCCTAATGCATCCTCATAACTCTGAACCCATAATAGAGGTAAGCAGTGAAGCCTCTGGACACAATTTTTGCCTGGTTTCAGTTCATTTGGCCCAGACTCAACCCTATGTTTGAGCTCAATTACCTATCACACATCTTGTTTAGGCCTGTAACCCTCCACGGATGGCATTGTCATTTTTCTGATGTATTTGTTTTCTCTCACATGCATATACATGTGGGGTAGAATTTAAATCAAAGCACATCACACAAAGCTCCTCATTGCATTAAGTTTGATAACCTTTTCCTGGGCAGCAAAGGTATGCTGACAAAGTATTTTTCTCCATGAATCTGGACTTAGCCCCCACTTAAGAGATCTCAATGAAGAAGATCACACACCAGAGCGTTTCATGTTTAAGTGAGGAACAGACAGACAGGCAGCAGAGCTATGGTTCATGAACATCTGCCAGTGGAGCACCATCATGGTCAGACCTGTGCAGTCTTCCTCTTCATGCACCTCTCCACATTAGATCAAGGCTGCATCTGCCCTGGTTCTATCACATGGCAATTCTGTATACCTTCTCATACTCATGGTCTAAAGTTGATCCTGACAGCAAATCCATGAGGTGAGAAACTATTATTTCCCCAATTTTAAAGCAAAAGAAGTAAGCAAGTCATATCATCTTTCTGTCATAAAACTACCAACAGAAAAGGTTTGAACACAAGGCTTGGTGTTCAGGCTTTGTTTATGCACTTGACTTGCATAAGAACTAAGACACGTAATATTTCTGAAACTGCCAAATATTTTTTCTCAGGCCTGTAAAAGTTTTACCATGGACAGCTTACAATTCTGCACGTTATTCAAGCAGAAAATGCACTTACAGAAGATCGCAGAGCAAAGCAGAGAAATCAGACAGATCCCTATGCTAACCCCCAACAAATGCTACAAAACTTTAACCCACGCGATGATGCCCTCACTCTAAGAGGCACTAACCACCAAACCTGTCTCCTCTCTAACAATCTCTGCTCAATAGGTGCTAAATACTCTTAAATTCAGAGTGGTTCCTTTTAATCCATGGTTGAAGTATGTAACCTGTATTTCACACCTGTGCCTTAAAACCATCTCCTCATAGCTGTCTGCTCTAATAAATCACAGCTTCCCACAATTCTGAGTACTTTCAAACAACAGGGATGTCAGCGATTTCATCTCTCTGTCAGAGCAGTCTGTTCAAGGTTCTCAGCCAAAAGCAGCATCAGAGACAATTTGCTAGAGCTGCACAAAACCAGGCAGCTGCCAGCAAGATTATGAAGGAAGGAGAGGTCTAGGGCAAGTTTCCTGATGTTGTGCAGGAGAGACACAGATGGTGATTGCTGGGTGGGTGGAAACCTGAAGCTCTGTAAGGCTGTGGGTGCATTGATATCACTTCCTAAGAAGGTAGAAAAGGTAATTCAAAGCGCTGGCAGCAAGTCTGGATACAGTGTTGATGCGGCTACTGGGTGGTCCCATAAGGACTGGCTGAGGATGAGTTTCACAGGAGCCTCTTCACAAAAAGTAAGGGAGTATAGTATCAGCACTGGGCTGTTTGCCACTTGATGCTGCAGACACTTTTTTCCCTAGTGCTAATGGGTTTGATTAATAGCAGAACCTAAAATAACCCATTTGTGTTTCCCATATCCAGGAATGTAGAAGATATATTTTAAGATTTTTTAAAATAAAGATATGCTTGAGCTATAGTAAATAAAAGTTTTAAATTTACTCCATTAGTTACATGGATCTCAACTTTATATGTGGTTCATTAGAGACATGGGATAAAGCAGGACTAAATCTACTGGGATTTCTCATATTAACTGTTGATACAAGATCTCTCATTTCTTCTGCTTTTATGTGTACAACCTGCCTAAAACATTTACTTCAAGACAGAGGTTCATGTCTCGGGGTTTCTGTGCATAGCCTAAAGCTCTGGTAAAATAAGAGTCTTTTCATAAAAGAGAATGAGACCCAGCTGTGAAGTTTTGAATTTCAGCCCCTCTTCAAACATGGAGTTTAGACTGGAGTTCAGTTCCTAAACTGCACTTCCCTGTTTGGATGCTGTAAATCAGCTGGTCTGTTCTTTAGGATAGCTCTTTTTTGTTCCCAGCAGCCCTGATATTAGATGCCGATTTAAGACCTTTGGGTTTCCAAACAGTGACCTCGCCTTTCACTTGGCTATTGAAGAGTGAAGTATTGTCATACAATGAAGTAAAAGAGTTGAAATACATTGCTAATAGGTGACATCTATTTGTGATGGAAGACAGGTCCAGTGAGAAAGGCATAGACTCTGTATCAGCTTCCTGTACTTGAAAGAAATACGGATTTTTGAGAGGAAAGGGATGATTTTCAATTTTACTATTCTTCCATTTTACTGTATTTGACAAATATTCACCCACAGGCCTTGCAGACTTCAAGAAAAGAAAGTACCTATACTGTTCTCAGCTTTAGTAACTACTAACAATAAAAGATCTGTATAATTAAGGCTGAGATTTGTTCTTTAAATTTGGCTTTATTCTGCTAAGAAGAGAGCAACACAAGTATTCTATACTATCAGCTGAGAGCCTCGACAAGTCATCCATCATGCTGTGCCAGCCAGCACAAAATTAGTTACTCAACATCCTGTTGGCAGTGTACAAGCAAGTAAAAAAAAAAGTAATATCGTATTTCCAAAAATGAGCAAACACCACTAAAGCCTTCACAAATGTTTGTTTGTATAAACAACATCCAAAGCAAACACTGAATTTTCTTTTGAATTTTTAAGATACTGCACTCTCCAATAACCTCAAAACAACTGAATGCATGAGGTTTTAAGCAAATATTAGGAAAAACATGTGTTGCAAGTAACTAAGCAGTACTTTCCTTCCGAAGTTGTTCTTTAGCACTGCACTCAAATAGTTCATGCTTTTAAATCAGAGCAGACAAAAAAACCCACAAAAAAACCCATAAAAAAACCAAAACCCAACTCACAACAAAAAAAATCCCATGCACACTTATGAACTAACTGGTTTCAAATGCATGACTGTATTCCACATATCAGACTACTCCTAAACAAGATACTGGTTGATCATACTGATTAGAAAATAATTTCAAATAATTTCAAGTTATTAATACACTGGTGAGGGATGCAAATTATTAATACATTATTTGACAAGAAGCTGATATTTAATCCCCTGAGTTTTTGTATCACTACAACAAGCAATTTTTTTGTCTGATCACAGAAAGGTCTTCAGTAAGAAGATTCAATATAATGCCCACCATGAGCATTTGAATAAACCTCACGGAATGGATCAACACAATCGTAATCAGATTATTTTTGATCTTCTGCCACTAGACGGTGTCCGGCTACCCGAGCTGTAACCATGTCTGCATTAATCAAAAAGCAACCTTCAGAATTGCTGAATGCTCACTGTTGTGGTTTTTGCTGATATTTTGGGTAAGCTATTTTCAAGAGAGGTTTGGCTTTTCAAGTCTTACTTTTGATCTCTGTATGGTCTTTTAAACGGGAAACGATGAAGTCTTTGATGTGGATTCTTGCATAAACAGCAGCAAGGAACTATAGAGCACCTAACTGCAGCAAGGAAATGTGGGCCAGGGTTGAAATAATGTAAAATATCCTTTCTAAAAATAAGGGGAAGAACAGAAAGGAGAGTAATGCAAAGTCCAGAGAGTAAAAACCAACACCACTGTCCAACCAAGCAAGAAACAAAGGATCATAAAAGCAATGTCTGAAAAAATATAAAACCCTTCCTCTGTCTGTTGTGGAGCTTGCTATTGTGATCTTTTATCTCATATTTGAGAGCTACTGCAGAGCCATGCTGTTGTGAGGAAAGCTGCAAGAAAAAGAAAGGGTACAAGAGACTCAAGAAATGTGGGGTCCAGGCACGAATGTGTATTGGAAAAGAGCATTTTCTCTTTCGTCTTTACTTCTCTTTTACCCATATAATTAAACATGAAGACAAACGGAAAACTCTGCAATGCTTCACTCTGTTCCCAGAGCTGCTAATAAATAAGGCACCAGGGGGCCCCAGTCATTTACTAGCAAAAAAACCAGGGCAGGCTAACTCTTTACTTGCTGAAATAGTACACTTCAAAGTCTTCACTTAGAAAGAGAGGCAAAAGCGGAAGGAGTAATAGCAAAGGAGCATTAAAATTCATCTACATAGAAATTTGCAGTAAAATTACTAGAAAATTTTGACTCAAACTCAGTTTTACTGCTTGCATGCCAAGTCTCAAAGTATGGTTTTGTGGTGGAAAAACAACAAAAAAACCCGACTTATTAGTGTTACAGTGGGGATGGAGTGATTTAAAATCGATTTTAAAAATGCATTTGAGAGTTTTTGATCAGCTCTAGTGATGAGAGGTGTTTAGAGCTACCTATGCTGTATATGAAGGAAGTCAAGTCAGTGATGAAACTCAGGAGTTCAGGGCTGTTTAGCTGTAATTTAAGAGAGAACTCTCCTTCAGCTTTTCCTCAGAGTGATATCACACGTGCAAACACAAATTAGACTCATTCTATAAGAGTATTACAAATCACTGCACCCATCACAAGTAGTCTTCAGTGATGTCAGTCAGGTTGCATGTAGTCTTTCTCCTACACATCTGGAGCTCGCAACTTTCAGCACATTCAAAGCCATTCAACAGCTGCCTGGCAACTGGTTTAATTCAAAGTAGCTCACATTTTCTACAGATTAATTTTACTCTTTTTTTCTTTTTTTTTTTTATAAAACACTAGTATTACAGCCATTTGAGTGCTGTAAGGGGACAGCACAGCAAAGTAACAGGGATCCAATTACAAGCAGTCTAAAAAAAATCCCAAACCTTCTATGATGCCCAATCTATTTTCCATTTAAGGCAGCTGCAGCTGGATGCATCTTGGGAGTTCAAGGCAGCACACTGATCCAAGATACAAAGAATAAAACATTGTTCTCTTGCACAACTCTGGGAAGCCTCTCAAATTGCGGAAATGGACAAGCCCCTAAGGAAACTATACTTGAAGACTCTCTCTACAGAATTAGTAACTTACCTTCTGAACCAGAAATTGCTGTAACTTAGGTGATACCAGGCAATTTTGCACAAAGAAAATGATACCTGAGCCATATACAACATTGTGGCTAACTTGAGGATGATAAACTGCATAGTTAGATGGCTATTTAACTGATTACAATAATACAGTATTGAAGTTTAAAACATTGTTTCTGTTATGCAACTTGATGGTATACACTGGCACTGAGGATTCATTTCTGAGACTTGCCTGAAGGTATACAGCACTGAGCAGTATTTTACTGCTGATTGTTTTGGTATCTCATGACTGGACTGACTGCCTTTTAAACATTTCATGAGACCAACAGCAACTCAGAGAGGAAGAAATGTAGAATCTGAAATACAGACAGATACAGAAAAAAATAGACATCTCATCTTCAGCATAGCCTTCTGTCATACATCACTAGTTCTGCATTTTCCACATCCATTAATATATTTCAGATTGTTGTATTAGAATCATTATTTTGTTTGAATTATGCCTTGTTAGTACTTGAAATGACATCTTTAATTTAAATGTGTTTCACAATGCTCCTTTTCCTTTGACAACATTATTCCTGACTTCACTGCAAAATAATACTGATCAGTTGGATGAAGGTCCTTCTTGTTTTACTGATCTTGTGAGAAAATGCTTAGCCCCTCCACACACACATTTGCAGCATATGTATCTTTGCAGAAAAGTCTGAGGGCTGTGCTCTTGAACTTTATGTTTTCAGACTGCAGCCTAACAGGTAGCAGAGCTGCTGACCTGATACCTATGTTTATAGTCCTGCTTTTAACCACATAAATTTTAAAAATTTTCACATCCCACTAGTGAGTTTGAAGCTGGCATATCACTTTATGCCAAACATATATAAGCAGTTATTTGGAACAGAACATCTCTTGATGCTGAACGACACTGGTAGCCATCACTGCTCAGGGAATCCATGAAAGGAATGAGGAGCAGACCCAGAAGGGGTCTTACTCATCACAGATATGGCAATGAGACCTTTGCATCCCCCTCTGCACAGCCAGTTACTGCAAGGGCCAAATTTGACCTCGTACATACCCAGCTCTATAGTTTGACCCTGCCCAATGCCTCGGGCCCAGCAGAACTTTAGAGGAATCATTTCTTTGCCTGTCCCACACTACCCTTCCCAGGGAAGCTCCCTCTAAGTACTTCCACCTTTCAGTATCCAAAAGCCTTTCATCTGCATTTTGACAGTAAGAGGCCCTCTGTGTTCATGCCAGTCCTTCCAAAGTTGCAGTTTGGTGGATTAATTCCCCTCTCACTTGGAGAACAAATACAGCTCTCATTTTCCAGGACTTATGTCAGTCCCAGGGCTTTCAGTGGAGAGGAGTAGTAGTTCAGCCCCTCCACATTAGCCTCAAGAATTCAAAACAGGATCAGTAAATGGATAAATAGCTATTTTTTATGTTGGAATAGGGCTCCTGCAAGATAGAAATGCCAAGAACCATGAAGAATAACATTTTCAGAATCACCAGGAAAAAAAAACCCCACACCAAGTATCCCACCTACCCCCCACCCCTACCCTAAAGGTAAGCTTAGTGCAAGTCTTCTGCTATAAAGAAATGACCTAGACCCAAACCCTTTGCACAGGTGCACAGGGAAATGAAAAGAAGCAATGGTCACTAGTTGCATCAGAGGAAATTCCCACTGGACTTGAGGACTTCAACACCAAAGTGATTCAGTACTGAGATGTTGTCCAGAGAAGTTGTTGCACCTCAGTCTTTGGAGATTTCAGAAGCTGACTGCACCAGGTCCTGAGCAATCAGCTCTTACATGGAATTTTAACCACCTCTGAGCTGAGGACTTGACATACTCCAGAGCTTACTTACAATCCAGATTTGTCCATGAATTTTCTAAGAAGGCATACAGTTAACAGACTTGGGAAAAAATAATATCTTGTGTTGGTCTTTTTATTTGCCTCTGGGAGACAAGATTATTGAGGGTCATATGTATAAGGGCCGAGGTTCTAAAAGAAAAAGTTATTTTTGATAAAAATTTATGAAAAAACCTCTTATTGTGTGTTTCTTAACTGTTGTACATTTGTTGCTTATTAAAAAGATATCTGAAGGACTTTTTTATATAAGAACTTGCTCATTCTCCCTTTGTGATTGTTCATTCAAGTAAAAATCAAGTTCAAAATGAAAGAAATAAAAATTCCATAGCTGCAGGAATGTGAATTTGTCACAGCACCAGAGAATAAAAACAAAGCTAAACTTTCTAGCTCCACTAGTAATAAAATACTGTATGATAACAAATGTACAGTTTACAGACGTTTTCAGACCCTAATGTCATTTCTCACAGACAGTCAATTGGGCAGACAAACTAAGAAACAGACAGACAAATATGAGTACTGCCAACTTGTGCTTGAAAAGTTTGGATTCCAGAGAACACCCAGTGAGGACTGAACTTTCAGAGGGAGCACCTTCCCTGAGAGAAACAATTTCCTCCTCTCTGTCTTAATCAATGGCTAACATTAAAACATCATTACGGGCAAAGTCCAGACTGTCAAGTTCATAAAATTAATCACTAAAATCTAACAGATGGATGAGTGTAAGTCACAGACAGCTAGGGTGAAGCACATGAAGATGACAGCCATCTGTCAGTACTGAAATTTGCCCCTGCTCCTCCACATCTATGTGGAAGAGACACATCATGCCAAATGTTTTTGGCCCAGGACTAAATTCACTTTATTCAATTGATACAAAGGCCATATCAGACTTCATACTCTGCCTTAATATTTGGGTGTAACACAGTACAGGACCTAGCAGACATGACAGGGCCTAGGCTGAAACATCTATAAAAAAAAGCCATTGGTTTTGCAGGTTAGGGTCACTCAAAAATTTCACTGTGGTCTGTCAGCATGACAATTGAGTAACAAGGCATATAAGCACAAACTCATTTCAGCACATCAGTCTTTTACTGTTTTAAAGAAATCAGTGCCATGGTTGCATTGTCACTTGGGGTACAAGAGCCTAGAATTATACTCAGACTAGAAGAGAATGAAACGAGATATGTGGTTTGCCATTTCCTCATATGTGTATGTTTGAAAGGACAATAGACCACTAAGATAAATGATTAATTACAGTGCAATCAGTTAAAAATACATAAGATACATCTTCCCAAACGTTAATAACCAATAAGACAGACAGCCTGTAATACAATGCAAGGGGGAAAAAAATCTCATTCTTACAAATACATCAACAGGGACCTCTAGACTCAAGCTGCTGGATAGGTTTAGCAGCTTGTTAGAAGACTATTGCTTTGTTGCTGTTTATTATTAAAGAGATCCCTGTGACACACTTGGTGTACAGTTAATATGCACAGCAAGCCACAGCTAGAGGATCTAGTCCTGGAAGAGGTGGTGCAGGTGGGTATTAGAAACCATCTTGAAAGTACCTGCTTAGGGGAGCAGCTGCACCATGAAATACCAGCGGTGGTTCACCAGGCTATCTGGGGCTGCGTCAGAAACGAGGGAAGTCATGCCCAGTAGCATGTTCCCCTCTGGTAAGAAGCTGGATGGACTATTACTCTCTTCTGGCTTATCTACTTTGGTTTCTTATCTGCATAAAGCAGGGAAGAGAGGTGGAAAAAACAAAATCTCATGCTCTTGGGTTTTGTTCTCAAAGAGAACAGGATCTGGAATGCTACGGTTTATCCCACAGAGTTTGAAGTGCCTGAGATATTATGGTTCTAGTGGGAAAGGAAGAGGCTGGAAAGGTTTCCAGAATCCAATGTAATACAGCAACTCTGCATCTTAGTCTCTCTCACCCTATCCCCAGCAGTGCACTGCTGAACTAACAGACTGCAAATACACAGTATAACCATAATTTTGCTAATTGCTCCCCCTACCTCCCAAACTTCACACACATCTGCATCCACTGCAATAAAATCTTCCCCTTTAGTTGCTTTCCATCACATTTTCCCTTTCTCTATAACCCTGGGTAGCTCCTGGCAAAATTTACACTGTTATTCCCAATGTTGCTGTGCAAGTTACTGGGTCAGATCCAGAGGCACCACGTGGCATACCCCATTAACATCTGTACAGCCAGCCATTTTCCTCATCTTGAAGGCCCTGCACTTTACAGCTCCACTGTGTGCTTCCTGTGTGTTCAAGACACCCCATCAAGTAGGAAACACTGCCTGCCCAGAGTGAGCAACACCACCACAAACCAAATGGCCTCTGGTGAATACTTAAAACTAAGAAGCCAAAGGCTGAAACTGGTTACTTGTGGGAATGGCAGTCTCTCTCCATTTATCAACTCCAGAATCCTTCTGGACAAAAAAACCCATTAAGTTACTGCAACCCCATCTGCTTTGCCACAAAGCAGCAGGGAAGCCCACTCACTGCATTCCAAAAGCCAAGCCTTTTGTTTGTCAAACAAAGCTCCAGACTCATCAATATGTACATTTGTAGGATGCAATATATCAGCTACTTCATTGACACAGTATCCTAAACTTATTTATAAGACAAAGGACAGATTTCAATTACAGCAGAATTTAAACAAAGAAAGTGATTCAATCACTCCATGAACAAACTGCTGCCAGATCCCCAGCTGAGAACTCAGGTTCTGGAGGTACTATTTCTTTCTTACAGACAGGTCAAACAGGGGGCTTCTCACAACTGTATTCTCTATAGCAATATATGTTTCACATCCTGCTTCCCTCCACCCACCCAAGGCAAGTTCTCCAAGGAATACAATGTGAAATCCTACACAAAAAACCAGTTTGCATTTAACCATAGGTTAAAGTGATGCATTGTGACACTGCCATTGAGGGGTCATTATCCTCTAGTAATCATCTGTCATTCTTAATCATACGCCTGCAAGTTAAAAATCTAATACGTTGTGACAAAACTGTGCAAGTGGATAATGCAGAGTAAGCAGTTTGTCAACCTGGAAGAACGCTGGTCAGGATGCTGAGTTTTATAAAGCTACAGTGGATTTTCACCATGAGGAGAGTTATTTATAAGATAAAAAGTCAGTAAAGTTGGGATTTTCAAACACTCTTTAGAAGGAAAGGTAGCCAAACCACATCGTTAAGTCATCAGGAAGCCATTACTACTTTCAGTAGTTTCAATTTTTTGCAACTTATTACAATATTGGTAAACATAACTAATAATAGTCTTACCATTAAGTACTACTGTGTGTGCTGAAAGATCTGAATGTAAGCATTTAAGAAAACATTTAACTTATCTCTGCAATAACTCTAAGAAGTATTTTGTCTTTTGCTGAACCACTGAAGCAATTGTTCTCCTTTCCTGGAAAACCTGGAAATCTACCTATTTTTTGTAGCAAAAAAATGTGAACAGTTGTTACACAGAATCTTTTCTTCAACCAGAGACTGACACGATTATTAATCCCAGCCTATTATAATAATAAAAACTTAATAACTAAATAAAATACATCTTTTTTCCATCACCTCTTTAAAAAAAGCATCATGTACAAATAAATCTGAAATTTACTTGCTCTTGAGGCAAGACCACAACAATCAAACACTAATAAGCAAGTCAGGAAAAGGAGAGAGTAGTTGAATTAGACCCAGGTCATCACAAGAAAACCCTGTCTTATAAAAAGATACTGTTAACTCTCTATGGTTAGAAAAAGGAAACTGAAATTGACATTTTCAGTATTTAAAATACTTGTGAACTTTTAACTGAATAAATATGATAGGCACAGTAAAGATATCTTCAAATGATTAATGCCAAATCTCATCAAGGTATCAGATTCCTGGCCAGACCATGATGAAAATAATGCA
This sequence comes from Pseudopipra pipra, assembly GCF_036250125.1. NCBI lineage: Eukaryota > Metazoa > Chordata > Aves > Passeriformes > Pipridae > Pseudopipra > Pseudopipra pipra. The sequence continues at coordinate 39,841,483 of NC_087551.1, read as the reverse complement.
CTCAACAGCACAGGTCATTTTAGTGACCAAAGATTTAACAAGATTCAATGAGAAAGCAAGCATATAGGAATAAAGAACTCCAGAGTGCCAGGACCCAGAGACCACTCCAAGAACTAGCAGCTTAGCTGGTCGTTCAAGGCCAACCAGTTGGCAGAAGGTATGAAGAAAACTTGAAGGAACTTCAGCAGAGGCTCATCCTCAAACAGCTCTGTTGGGAGGCCTCAGTGAGGGCAATCCTCTTTCCCTTCAAGGCTATGGCTCTCACCCTGGTCCTCACCTGAGCTGTGCCACAGCCATGTATCCCATTGATTCAGGTCCTGGTTAGTTTGCCAACTTGACTGCAGACCTGCCTCACCACTGTGGACTTGGCTGGCAATCATTGGTCCTGGCCACTATGCTCAAACCTGATTATGATCTATGATCCTGACTCAATTTCCCAACTTGACTTTGGACCTACCCTTGTTACTACAGACTTGCTTGGTGGTCTGGTCCCTGGGGTGAATCCAACTACCCTCACTGGCACTGTCTGCCTCACTTGGGGTGCACTGTGACTCGCCCATTGCTGCTAAAGCCACTGCTTCTGCTGACCTCCCTTCCCTGAGGCCTTTCCCTGAGGGAACAGCTTTGCCCTTGCTGGATGCCGGCATTGAGCTACAATAGTTCAAGTTAGCAACAAGCATTAACTGAGGAAAAAACGATGATCCTTGAGCTTTTTTTAAAAGTTCCTTTTTTAGGGACTGGAATGCTGAAGGTTGCTTTGAAGTTGTACAAACTGCCACATCTACACCACCGAAACAAGTCTGCTGAAGCTCCCCAAAACCTAGTGCTACCTTCTGCCAGATGCAATATCAGAGTTAACAGAGAGTTATTCAGTCTTAAAACTCAGTCCACAGTAATACCGTTTCCCTTCGGGCTACAGATTACACTGGAGCTCACACATTAACACTAGAAGTTCTGCTGAGGTGTATTTTCCTTGACATCTTTGCCATTGTTCATTGATTCGCACAGAATTAGCTAACTAGGGTTTAGTGAATTAGTAATCATCATAATCAGAGGAATATTGTGTTGATCAAAATTTAAAAAAAAATTATAAAAATAATCAAAGCATACAGTAAAGAATGAACAAAGGCCCACACCTCATCCTCCCCAAGGCAAGGACATGTGGTAGCCATAAAAGTTGAGGAGTTTAAGTCTCAGCATCACCACCTCCAGCTGGCCACACTTCACTTAGCTCTTAACTTGCCCTGCAGCCACAGCCCACCTGCGCGGTGTGGCATCAGACAGCAAAGCACCCAGAAACTTGGTACCAGGACATCTTTGAGCATAAGGATGAATTCTGCCCCCATTCAGTCTTGCCCTTGTCCTATATTTCCACTTAGATAGAAGTCTGAAGTATGAACTGATTTATGCTTACTTGACAAAGGTAAACAGGAGTTTACATTCAGCTAAAAGTCTGTGTCAACACAGAGAAAGCTGTGCGTTCCTTAAGCACTCTCACGTATTTGTTTTCAAGTATCCTACAGTTTCCAAAAGACAAAAGCCCCAACAGCAGTTTTTTCCCCTGCAATGTTGCATCTTTGAAGAGAAGTATCATCACTAGATATGAGAGTTAGCTAAAACCCAGAACTCAACAGGAAAAGAGATTTGAGACACCACATATCACTTCCATCTGCAGGCATGACGTTCTTTTTTATAGAAAATAAAAAACAACCATTTTTATTGACTGTACTGTAGATACCTGTACAGAGTGTAAACTTTAATATTTCACCAGATATGTGAATAATTCTGGAGAAAGAGTTATCAAGCACCTTCATTTCAACAAATTTTTGATATTTACAGTAAGATATACCTGATTAAGTGTATGAATAGAATGAATTAGAAGTTATAAAAAGTTATACAAAAAGACTTTTAAAATGTTTATATGTTATTTCATGATAAATACACAATTAAGAAGAAGATGTCACACATTTAAGATTCAGAATTGGCTCTGTTTAAAACTGTTACTGTTATGTCTGAAGAGGGAGTGAGGAAATGGGGATGTTAGCTTACTGCTCTGATCATGTCAGTGAAATGTGCTCTGGCAGAAGCCTCACGAGCCCTGTTTTGCTCTGCTGCAGGTTGTCTTGCAGGCAAGCTTCCTTCCCAACACACAGTGTAGAAGACAAACTTCACTCCCAGATTTGTACTGTTAATTTGACATAAGAATATGCATTCTGATTTTCCCCTCTCTAAACTTACTGGTGATGACAAAAATATCAACTTTCTTTTGATTTTCAGTGCATTTTTTTGCTGTTACTGAACATGGGGGCGTATCACTATCTTTTATTCTTTTAAGCACCAAAACACAGGTGAGCTTGCTGAAAATCAGATTTTTGACTGCCATGGTATCTCATTGTCTACAAAAAGGCATGGCATGGTTTGCTAAAAAAAAGATTGCTAGGGTAGAATTCAGAGACCACTTTCAGGCTCATAGAATCAAACACAGAAGTATTATTTTACAACCTCTCAGGAAACAAATGTGATTCTGTATCTCTTTAAAACCAAATGAATCAACATCCATTCTTTGATGAACTATCAGCAATTGTTTAAAATACTATATTTTGCTTAGTGGATTTTAGGGAACTTTTTAGGGATCCACCTCAGATGGAAGAAAAGTATATCTCTTAAGACTCAAAAACTTCAAATACATCCACTAAGCGGTGTTGATTATCTTTAAGAATCATGTGCTGTAGTAAAGGATCCCATGAGCCAGGGTGAGAATTATTATCCTTACAACACACCGACAAAGTACTGCTGTAATGCAAGAGTCAAAAGTTGAGATTCAACTTTTGAAAGTGAAAGGACTACTAGTGAGAAGGAATGCAGCTAGGCACTAAAATCTGTGATATTACTGGGTGTTCCACTCACATCTATCCATCTTTGGGACCCCCTGGTTGCTTCTCAGCTCGAGATAAGGCCCAGCCACATGGGCCTTATGATGGGCTTAGCATGCCACTGTGCAGATAACTTCTGCATACTCCAAGGTACAACCCAGTCTCAGGATTCGGGTAGTGCCACCCTCTTCACTCTGTTCGGTATTTGTTACTTTAATTTTGCCAGGAGACACATCCTCCTAGACCAGCACAGATGCAACTAATGCCTCCACATTTACCTTTAAAAGCAAGGGGACAATATTAAAAGGAATAAGGTAAAGTTGGACCCAACCTGGGCAGCTTTGTATTGCTTAACTGCTACAAGACATCCACTGCCTGCGTGTATGTGTGACTGCACATGCACATTGTGGCTTGCTGTCAACAGCATGGAGCACTTATCTTTAGGGCTTGATTGTGTTGATAGGAGTGAATTGTTTACAGCACATTTCGAAAAGGTGTCTGCTGCTCTAAAGCTTATTTTAATGTTCAGTGTCTTTCTATACAATCCACTCCAACTGTGTTGTCAGGGCAGCGGCAAGTACGGCCTCCTGGGGTAGCCAAGCAGAGGTGAGTACAACCACCATTATTCACTGTGCAGTAGTTATGCCCTGGAAAAAAAGAGATGTAAGATGTTAAAGAAAAACAAATGCAAACCCACAATAAAATCCAAAACAGATATCTATAAGAGACATGCAGATTTTATGGCTACACTGAAGAAAAAAGCCATAATGAGATTAAGAGTGAAACAAAACTATGCTTTGGGCAGATGACAGTCACCATATCCTTTGTTTCACGTTGATATTCACATCAAAGAAAGATCAAGATATCAGGACAGAGTGGAAGAGGCAACATGAATCAACTGGGCTGCTCCTGAAATACATGTCATAAATTGGCCACATGGTCACAGACATTAGAATGAAGAGACAGTGGGCGAGGAAGTAGAGAGAATGTAATACGTAGGGGTAAAGTCCAAAATGCTACAGAACATCATCCTCAGATACCACCTACCACTAAAACATCGAGGAATGATCCATGATAACAAAACAAAACAAAAAAATTGGGTGGGTGAGGAGGCGTTAACATTAAAGCGTAAAATGAAAGAGAAGGCAGTGCCAGAAGCAGTGGTCTGTGAGGAGAGGCATCCATCCCAGGAAAACACTTGAAACAGATATATGATGAGAAAGAAATGACATTAAGGTACTGAATATTATAGCTATAAGCACATACTCAGAGTACACAATGTTGTTTAGTTTTACATCGTCTACCAAAATGGAACTGTATATTAACTAGTAATAGCAATGTAACTGATTTCTTAATTATGATATTTATGCATTTTTAGGCTCTGAGCCAAGACTTCAGTAAAAAAAAAAAAAATCAATTTCACTTAGTGCATATATTGAATAATTTGAAGAGAAACTATCTTGGGGGTTTTTTTTAGGCTTAAAGCAAAAATATTGCCGCTCCTATAATTCCAGACGTTGTAATAAAAAAGGGTGAACTCTTCTCCTAACTGTGATTTGCTAATAACAACATTACTGCAAAGTGATGCTACTTCTCAAAAACCAAATTATATTTCAAGGGTATCAACTTCCTCTCTTCCTCTTTTCAATAGGATTTTTGAAAAACTTAACATTCAACAGAGCAGAAAGGCCAGCTCAGCTCAGCCACTCCACCACCTGCTGTTTCCTGAACATTCCATTTTGAAAAACACTATCTCATTAAGGAGATCTGAAAGACCATAATATTTCCTTAGTTTAAACTTAAAAATAAGTAAATAATGTCCCAGCCATGAATATAGCATTCAATTTAGCTGATGAGCATCTGAACTGTCAAAAACTGCTATATCTATCATCTTGATCATAGACTTGTCCTTTCAAAAAGGACAGAACTTCTCCCCTCCCAATTCTTCTGTCATGTGGCAACCACAAAAGCTACTTTTATGTAAAAAAATTGAGGTGGCTTTGAATTTCTTAGTAAACAGAAATTTAAGCAGCAACCAGTTCTTCACTACCTAAATCAGTTGGCAGCTTATAAATGGGAGCTACTACTAAGGTCATTTATACACTAAGGTGTTAGGCAGCTGTAAAAACTCGAGAATCATATGGATTACCTCCTGGGCACTGAGCAAAGGCCGTGGTGATTCCATAGAGACGGGAGCGCTTGTGAGGCTGGAAGTTATCATTTTCTAATGAAATCATGCGATCCACTGCAACAACAGCATCCCTGCCATATGCAGAAGAGAATATACAGAAGAGAGATGAAGTGGAAGTACAGGGATAAACAAAACAACATAAATAAAATCAAAAAGCAAACCCCCAGTAAACAAGCAAAAAAACCAACCAAAATCAAAAGTCTGAAGTTGCCTCTTTTTAACAATTAGGAAGAGGTTCCAGAAGTAAAATCCTCCAAGACATCATCTTTCCTGGACAAATCAAGTATGTTATGACTTTCATTCTAGGCAGATAGGAAATTTAGCAGGGAGACTCCTTACTAATTTTGAAGGTGCTTGCAATAGAGGACAATGTCACCCTACCGGAGGGGACATTTGTTAGTAGTTTTGACACATTCTTCATATTCTGCCCCTCCAACATGTTCTGTGGTATAGCTGTTGTTGCAGCTATTATGCATAATGATTATGAAAATGTTATATTTTGGATGGAGCCTGATCTCCAGAAGGAATACAGTTGGTCACAAGCAATCTTTTCTTCCTAAATATAAAAGGGCAGTCAACTGACAAACCTGTATCACACTTTCCCATTTATACAAGCCTGTTCTAGAATAGCACTTTCCAGCTGTTAGGTTCTAACTTGCAAATTCTTACACACATTAATAGCTATTAATAGCAGACAGAGCCATACAACCATTTACACCAAGGAAAAATAAATATTTTAAAATGCAGGGACTGGATTTATTTTCTGGAAATTTTAGAGTGAACTCTAAAGTCTTGATCATATGGCAGCATTTTAGAGCATTTACTCTAAAATGCTCTGAAATGACACAAAGAAATCATCATCAAGAGAGTAAACCCTTTTTTTTTTCTCTTATTTCTTGTTGAACATTCATATAATACAGGGCATAGAAAGCCAAGAGTAACGATTTTCTGCCCTTTACAATGCAGCAAGTACCACCATAAGGGAAACAAATTAGCGCCCACTCCTTTTCCAAAAATGTACAGTGTTAAAAGCATTTTCTTATAGGACAAATCACTCTGCTGAAAATGAAAATGCAGTTAACTGGCAGCATCAATAGGTCAGCTCTACAGATCCACTCCACTCTGGATCAGCTATCGTCAGGAAAGCAACAAAAGAGGAATATGTGAGAGGTCAGACATGAGAAATGCAGTATGTACTTCAGTTTCTACCAGGGAGAAGAAAAGATTAAAGCACTCCATAATTTCTTTAACAGATAACGTACCTTCTCCAGTCTGTATAGTATAAATTCTTCCCATAGCTTGTAACACCAAAAGGATACTGAATACCTTCAACAATCTTTCGTCGACCAAGCTGGTTAGGGTTCATGCACTCCAGCCTCTTGGTACCTGGAACGTCATGAAACAATTAAGCCTTTGAACCATAGCAAGGGAGTTCTCATGAGGGATGAAGGACAAGCACAAGCATGCAAGCAGGAACACGGTAAAAAGTCCTGGAGGTCTTTCAGTGTGCTGTTTAGTCAAAGCCTTCCTCCGTGTCACATCTATGCACGTGCCAAAAATTGAATGAAAAGTACTTTGGTGCTAATACTAATCAGCACATCACCTAAGTTACAGTAACACAGATGTCCCATGCAGCCACAAGCTGAGATTCCTGCTACAAAGACCGGCATCCTCAAATTGGTGTGGAAGCTGACAGAAGGCTTCCTCTATTCTGGAGGGATACTTCAGCCATTAACTAGTTCCACCTCCTCTGCAAGGCATTTTTGCAAAGCTCATTTGGTGAGCATGTTCCTAAAATGCTTGCTGGGTTGAGCCATGAGGGTGTGACTGCAGGAAGACCATCTAACTTGTAGATGCAAGTAGGGTGCAAAAAAGGTCTACCTGCAAAACTACTACAGGCTAGGAACACCTGTAGTTTTCTCCTAAACAGTGGGTTTCAAAATTAGACAAAAAGAGAAAAGAGACAAATGTGAGAACAAGAAAGGCAGAGAGAGAAAGGAATTAGAGATAGCAGAAGAAGATATATTTGAAGGTTAGAGAAAGTGTTTTATGGTGAAAAATAGAGTTCAATCATTTTGTTATTCAAAGCTTGAAAGGTGACTTGAAGCATAGAAGTGCCTCCACAGGAAGACATCTCTGCCAGAGTCTACAGGGAGAAAGACAACAAGATGCCAAAAAAAACCCCAAATAATTAAATGAGAATTAAGAGTACACTTTTTTTTAACCAGTAAGACACTGGCACAAAACAAGCAGTGGGTCGGTGGCAGATCTTTAGGGTGCATTGCTTTTTCAGGCCTTGCTTCAGTCAAATATAAGCCAGACTTGGCCTCAGGTTACAGGTCTTAGAACAATAGTGCCAGGATGACATTCTGTAAGCCAGATCAGATAAACCTGTGTTTTTTCCCCTGTTCTTAAACTAACTTCTTCTACAAAGGCCTAAGCATTACCTAAAGAGATGGTCACATATAAGACACACAGACAACATCTGTTGAATTCCTAGAGAGTTTTGTGATCAGAAATTAAATCTTTCAGCTTGCACAGAGACTCATGTGAATTCCACAGCTACCCGGAATAAATCAAGAGATCGTTAAAGCCAAAGCGAAAGGCATGAGGTTTGACATGTAGCTCAAAGAGTACATAATTTCAGGATTGGGCATATTTGTTCTACTACTAATATGAAGAAACATTTTAGCACCTCTTTACCTGCATCTACCCAGCACAGCATTGAGGAATAAGGATCAAATGTCAGTCCATTTGGTAACCCAAGATCATCTTTAACAAGAATTCTTCTGTTTGTGCCATCCATGTATGAGGTTTCAATTTTAGGAGCTTCTCTGTTCCAGTCAGTCCAGTACAAGTTTCTTAAGAGGAAGAAAAAGGCAAGAGTCAAGACAGTGACTGATCTCAAAAGACTGTTGTAATTAAGGAAAATGCTAAGGACACAAAAGTAACACACGCCTCCCCCAGATAATTTAAATAGATAAGAAGAACCACATCGCACTTCAATATAGAAGTCACAAAAGTATAGTAAAGACGTAGGAAACATACTTTCATTAAAAACAAAAAGAACAAGCACACACATGAGATGAAATGTTTTCTCTACATTGTTTAGCTTTTGTGCAAGATGCCAGCCAAAAAGACCTCTATTTCAATGGTTCTAGGGACCATTCAAGATGTACATCTACATTTTGAGTTCTTCATCTCGCTGTCCATCATGTCTGCTCAGGCTGAAGCAAGAGTATTTTTTATTTAATTTTGTATCACTCCAAAATTCATGGATCATATGCATTCTTTTCTCACTGGAACATCTGGAATCAGGATGCCCCTTTCAAAAAACTCTCCCTGAAAAGAACAGTACTTTTGTATAGTACTAATGTCAATTAAGCAGTCATTTAGTAGAGCTTCCTAGCAATTCAAGACTGAGAAAGCCTCTATGCTTCCGAGCATTTTGAGTTGCATGAGGGCAACAGCAGGCAAGTTCAGACAATAATTAACAGACATGCACTACTACTATGGACTCTGTACTAGTTTTAATTTTCCCTGTATTTCTTTCAATATTCAGAGAGAAAAAAATGTCAACTGATCAAAGACTACATAAAAGTATGTAGTACATCAATCTTTGCAGGCTGGAATCTTAACTTAAAAACATTTACACTTTCCTACTGACACTCTGCTACAGGCTCAATTTTTAAAACACGTAGTTATCTGCATCTTCTAATAGAAGCCTAATAGAATCTTCTCAGACAACTCAATGACAGAGGTAAAACTGATGATAGAAGAGATACCATGGGAGTTTTCAAAGATGGAACTGTACAGGAAGAAAGGTTGTCATGATGGAAATGAAAATATAAGATTGCTTAATCTAGTATTTTAGACCAGTAATCTCACAAAAAAAAGATTCTTAGGTAAGGACAATGCTTGTCATCCTACAAACAATGTACTGAAAGCCAGGTACAAATAACTATTTGAAAGGCACTCAACAAAATTGTCTAGCACAGTATTGTCTAGCAGCCATTTCAGAATTTTCATTTCCAGTATACCACTCAGACACAGGACACAAGTAGATTGTTTCATTCCTGTTTGTTAGCTGTTTTAGGAAAAGGTAATCTATTACTATCTACAGACAGCCGGAAAACACAGACTCAGAGTACACACTCATGTTAAATAATTAAATAAATAAAGTTAAGCTTGCACACATCTCTTGACAGCACATCTATACCCTCTCACAGGATCCACGACAATTGCTCTGGGGTTCACCAAGCCGGTGTCAAAAAGGATGCGACGCTGGCGCCCATCCAGCCTAGCCACTTCTATTCTATCCAGCTGAGAGTCAGTCCAGAAGATGTTGCGACCTAGATGATCTACAGCTATCCCTTCAGGGCTTCCCAAGTCTGCAGGAGGAGAACAGAGAAAAACATTCCTAAGCATTATATTTATTCCCAATACACATCAGCCTCATAAGCATAACTTTTAACTGAGATAAGTTTTCTGGCTGTGGTCCAACAAAAGCTATTTCGTGTCATTTGGAAGAGGAACATACATTTTACCTCAAAGTTTAAATAAACAAAGCCTTCAAAGACATAGAATGACATGTTCTTTGAGGAACAAACTCACCACACATGTAAGCACTCTTTGAGAAGCGGACATAGAAAAAGCAGATAGCAGAGAAATGAACAGTAGATAGTATCAGGATCTTATTCTACCCTGCTTAGCAGGTCTCAGAATGGATTTATAACCCTTAATATTTCTCCTTCTTTGGTACTGACATACATGAAAACTGGGTTTATGCTAAGTTTAGCCAATGCAATAATTAAACATAATCAAACTCCAAACACTAGAGACAATGACACTAGCTAACTGATGCAATTTAGATCCAGTTCTTTGTTTTTGCAGAGCAATCCTTTTTGGAACATGTTTTAGTACTGTATGTGCACAGTTTTTCTTGGACAGTTAGTTGTTCCAAAAGCAACAGGAAATAGCAGATAATGACCTTACTGCTTTTGCATTAGTAATTTCGAACTCGGACAAAGGATGCAGAAGAAATATATAAAGTTTAATTCAGTCATGATGAGAAACTGCTCTCTACTTTTCAAGGTTCATACATCCATTGAAAAGAGCAGGCAGGTCATGTGGGATGTAATGAAGCCAAAGTCAAGTAAAAAAAAAAAAATTTAGTCCAATTTCAGTTCCAAAAGAAGAATTGTACCTGGCCACTCCCCAGAAGAGATGAAATGACCCTTCACACCGGCCAGCTATTGAAAAAAACCAAAAACTGCACCTTTCAGATGCTGATCCACACACTGATGGAATGTGGCCCATTAGCCTTCTTTTAATTCTCAAGTTTATTTACTGACAGCCATTAAACAAACAGTATGTAACATAAGCAACTTTTCTGGAGAAAACGCATTTGGCCCAGAACATTGGGTAGAGCTCTCTAAAATTTGCTACTGTGACTTTGCTATGAATAACAGTTGCACAATATCTTAAACAGCCCCTGCTCTCTCACTCAAGTGGATTACATTTACCACCCTTAATGTGCACACATGACATTTTAGATTTATATTAATTGCTGAAGAGAGAGAAAGGAACAAATAAGATGTATCTCACTGCTTCTGACTCACAGCTCATGTTGGGGGGAGAAGGATCCCAGTCTCTGGGATCAGAATATTACTGACTAAATGGTGGTGGAGGAGCTCCCAGAGTCTTTTAGGAAACAGGAGACAGTAGCAGGCAAAAGATCTGCTGTCATGGATTCCTAGGAGACCCTGTTCCCTGACTAGTTTCCTTGTTTCAATTTCCTTATGTCAGCTATTTGTCAGGAGATTTAAAGAAGTCTAAAGTAAATGTCTCCTCTGTGTGGTTGATTATGAGCCAGAAAAAACTGTCCTCCATGGAAGGAGAGGTAAGGGAACATTTAAGGCTTCATGTATTACCAGTCTTTCCAGAGGCACAAATATGTTCCTGCTATATCGTCATCAGGCCTGACAGTCACAGGCTCTGTCCCTGAGGACAGGTTTGTACAGCCATGCACAGCTGGTATGACTTGAGTAATTACAAAGGAAAGCTCTCCTCAACTTGCCTCCACAGCTGCAGAACTGAGAAAGCCTCCATAGGTTATACAGCTGCAGGGATAGAGAACTGGATGGGGCTCCACAATAAAATGTTTCTGCAAAGCAATGCAACTTGGATCACAAAAGCTTTAAAAAAACCCCCAAAAAAGTAGTACATTCCACAAAAATACACATGAACTGAAGAAAGCAGCTGGAGCTCACAGGAGGAAAAAGGCAAAGATCAAACCAAAACAAAAGATTCTCATGAGTCTTCTGAGAGGGAGGCATTTTCCAATTTCATGAGATTTTAAAGTTTGTTTTGGCCAGCATATTCAGTATTTGAATGGATTCAGTATTATTTTGGTCTGACCCCTTATTGAAATGCCCATTAACATATTGAAGGCGAAGTAAAACGTCGCTCCTAATCTCTTCAGGAACAGCAGTCATTTCCTATGCCAACAACAGAAATCATGAGATGTTTACCCATACAATGTTTTTTGTAGCAGAGAAAACCCATGAGGTTTCCATGTGACATTGAAGCATCTCAAATTACCTTAAATAATCAACCTAATTTAGTTGAAAGTCTTCAAAAATATTCTTCCAATATTTTATACATTGCAAGAATTTTAATGTGTACACACACTCTCATTAGACAGACATTCATATCCATATAAAATTTTTAACAGAAGTAATTCCCCCCATTTTTAAAAGTGCAGATTCTGAAAAAATACTTTAAAAGTGGGCATCAGAAATCCTTTCCTGAAGAATTTGTAAATTGCGCAAGGACATGCTCTTACTACACGTTAGTCCCTTTCACATTAAATGTGTAGGGAGGCAAAAGAGGTCTTACAAATACCTCAGCCATAAAGTTGTACAGAACTATGAAGCTCCATAACTACTGGAATGGTTAGGGATGGCCTTAAGCTCTCCCTTCTCCCTTCCTAGGACAATGGTAGGATCCAAGCCACCTCTATCTCTCTGCTGTCCCTAAAAGCTTGAATAGAATCTCCACAAACTGGCTATTCCAAAGCACAAACTCCAGGCAGCAATTCTCTACACATCCAAAGAAAACTGAAGCAAATTTATTGTAGAATTTTAAAACCGTCTGATAATTTTTCTAAAATAGTTTCCTAATTTTTTGTAACAATGGCTGCAGAGGATTCAAAGTAAGGGTGACCTCCTCCAGTATCTTGACTTCACAGGTGTTCTAGGATCCTAAGGACACTAGTATTCAAAATGCCTCCAGCTATTTTTGCTGGGTTTTTTTTAATGACACCCCCCCCCCCCCCCCCCCCCCGCATTCACTTTGTTCTCCAAACCTATCCTTTCCCTTAACCCTTTCCACTCAAAAAAGGTTTTAATATCTAAGCTGCATGGGCTTACAATTAACCCTTCTAATGAAAATGAACATGGACTGCAGTGAGAGCAGATTCTTCAACAAAAAAGTGTAAGAATAAGACACAAACTGTAAAGGCACTAAGTCCACAACACCCTCTAGTCCAATTCTCAAATCCTTGAGCAACTCCAAGGGCAAAAACCTAATGAGGTGGCTTTATTCACTTGCATTTTACAGCTTGAGTGGTAGGCATGGAAAGTCACAGCTGAAATGATTTCTAACCACTTTTCAACTGTTTTGATCCCCAAGCCAAGGAACAGAGCAGGAGTTCTCCTCTTCAACCTCCATGCTCACCAGAGCAGGCAGCTGACTGGCAGAGATCAGGAGAGAAAAGGACTACACATAACCAAATCTCAGCTATCCAGCAACTACCTTGCTTGCCAGAACAAAAAAATCAGAGAATGACGCCCACAGATGGCATTCTGTGTTAATACATAAACACAACTCTTTAGTCAGCTCAGGCAACACCTAGGAAGTATACGTTACTAAATTCAAGTCTCTAATACCATCTCTAGGGAGTAGCAAGAGAAAGAATTTCGTGCTGTTACCTGTTTTGATGAGGGTGGTTGGCTCCCCACCATTCAGGCTAGCCCTGCTGATCGAAGGGCCGCTGATGTCTGTCCAATAAACCATCTTGTCCACACAGTCATAAGCAACTCCAATAACAACTTTGTCCTGTTGGTCAACAAGCAAGTTAGATCAGCCTAGGCTAAACAATAATTATTTGGCCAGCAGCAGCTTACGGTTTTAAGTCTCAAGGCTGAAAAAAACAAAATTCTTGAGGGAAGACGGGAGATGAGGACAACAGGCAGAGAAAATGATTGGGTGACAGTCACTGTCAAATAGTTTAGAAAAATACTTTCAGTCATAAGTCCCTTTTAACTAGATAACACCATTTACCACTATTTCAAAGAAGCATTGTAGGTAGTAGTACTGAACAACTGGTCTGACTTTTACAACTTCACCATCTAAAGAAAGTTCATGTTGACATTTTACTGTTATCCCTCATATGCTTTCTTTCTTTTATTCTTTCCCTTTAAGGGGGAATAATGACTTCTGTCAAATCTGACTTGCATTGACATGCAACCCATGCACTACAGCTGCGTTTCAGTGTTACCTACGTGGCATCATTTGGCTAAAAAAAACTTCTAGCAAAGTAAGGTTTTAAAATAAAAAATAGCTTAAACAAATACTACATAAATCATTCTGCTGGAAACAGTGTTCCCAGGGACAAGGAACATTCATATGGAAGAAAGATAGGACTAGAGTTTGAATATGGAGTTCAAACTCTCTCTCCTCCATGCAAGTGAAAGAAACTTTCAGGGTAAAACAATTTTACATGGATTCCCAGGTCTATAACAGTTGCTGCTTTTGTAACTTGCAACTTCTTAGAAAAATGGTCCAAACCCATGCATTAAAACAGATGCACTTAATCATCAGCTTACCTAATGCTGTAGGTTGGAAAACAACCTAAACACCTCTACTGTCACTTTGCAAATACACATCACAGACAACACAGAGTCAACAGCATTAGCAGAGACTGAAAGTTTCATTTTAATTGAAAGTTTTAAGGAAGAGTTGCATCTTATCTCTTGGAAGTTCATTCCTGAAAATATTTCTAATTAATTCATTTAAGCTAGATCAAGTAAATAATGATACTAGCTGACAAGGATTCAGAATCATGTCTCTTTCAGCCTAACTACCCCATTTTACAGTCAGTATTTTACTTTATTTTTACAGTACTGCAGCAGCAGTTTAGACAAGTGTCGTGGTTTGAATCTTGTTTTCCCCCAGAGGCTAAGAGAAGTGGTAGACCCCAAGGGGTGGAAACCCTTGGAAGTTTTGAAGTTCTGCCCAATGGGCGCTCCTGCAGAAATGTCAACATATCACAACCAGACCGGAAGAGAAGAGTTGTAGTTTTGGTTGTTGTAGAAGAGGTGGCCATGTTGTAGGGCCACGAGGAAGGGGCTCTAAGCCCCTTGGGCCCTCTGGGGCCTCCCAGCCCCAGCTGGGGGGCTGCAGGGACCTGGAACAGCATAAAGCTGGGCTGGGTGCCTGTAGTTATGCTGGGAGAATGTTTTCTCTATGGGCGCAGAACAGCAGCAGGCACTGACCAGAGAAACGGTGGCAGAGAGCCAGAGATAAGGACCTGAACTGAAGGAGCAACAGAAACATGCAGCACCGCAGAGTTTTAGACATGCAGCACCAGAGAGAGAGGAGCTGAGAAGCTCAGAGCGTCCCGGGAGCTGGATCGGGACGGCCAGATGGAATGCAGGGGGGAGTGACCTTGGTTCTCCCCCCTCTTGCACTGCTGCCACGGTGGCAGCCTGAGAGGCAGTGGCACAAAGGCCCTGCAAGCAAGGAGCTGAGTCTCCTGCAAGAGATACCAGACCGTCACGGAGACCCCCCTGTGTCTTCGTGATATGACGCGGTGATACGACCTTGTCTGGGGTTACGAAGCCCACGGAAGACCCCTCGGTTGTGAGGCGATGGGGCCGGGGGAGTTTGATACCTCCCTCGTTGAGTGCTGGAAGAAAGCCAGCTATCAGCTGCTGCATGTGGAGAAGACAGACAGACTGCTGCCTCAGAAGAAGCTGCTGCTTAAGGACTGGAAGGGATCTGTCCTTCTTTCCCTCCTGGACTTTTATTTGGAGGGGAGAAGAGATCTGGTCCATTGTAAATACTATATGTCATGGTAGAGATAGCTGTGATCATGTGTATAATGTGATATGTTACATTTATTTGTACAGTCATTGTAATATATTCCCTTTCCCCCACTTTGAGTCTGGTGTGTTTTGTCTGGAAAAAACCCATCTCACATTAGGTTGGGAGGTGGGAGGGGGAATGGAGCTAGGGATTGGATTTTGGGGCTATCTCAAACCATGACAACAAGGGTCAAAAGCTTGATTTCACTCGTACATTACAGCAGTTTGTGGTATTATTTACTGAAGTGAATCTGTAATTTAGATAGTATTTGGTTTACTAAATACTCACTGTAATATAACTGGAATGAAAACAGAAATTCTAGGCCTCAGGCAAAACAAATTAGTGCTATGAAACAGAAAGTGAAAAGGGTTGGCATGTGATACAGGTGATTGAAAATAGGCCTTCTCAGCATCAGGAATTCATTTACAAGGAACAAAGATTTTGAAGAAAGTAGTAAGAAGCGTGGGAAAAAGATTTGCCACCCACTGGGCCTGCACATGGAGAAGGAAGCAACAAGAAAGGAAGAAAAATATATATGTAGCCAAGAAGTGCAGAGAACTGACTAAAAAAAGAGGAATAGATTAAGACTTAGAAAAAAGCTTTGAGGGAGTAAGAATGAAAAAAGGGCCTCTCCACATACTGCTATTGTAGGTCTCCTAAACTTTTATACCAGTCAAAAAGTCAATGGAAGTGTGAGTATAGAGAAGTTTATATGATGAGCTGTTGGAGACATGAGATTAGATTTTGTCTTGTGAGCTATTGTGAGCTGTTCTTTAAAGGCAAATAATTTCTTTTATAGCTCAGCTTTAAGCTTTTTGACTAGATAGATCAGTAGTTTTCAGTGACAAATTGATGCGATACTGAAATTTTAATCAAGAGTAAAATTTGAGTTTTGAACTTAAATTATTAAGTTATGTAGACAAACACTAACTTTCATCTTTGTCATGAATCTTCTAAAAGACATGGACTTAGTCTACTAGGTTACTTACTGGAATATGCAAGAGTGCTTTTGCACCATTTTTCTTCATATTGTTTCCCTCTAGTGGAACATGTTCAATTTTACCACTTTGGGCAAAGAGCAGGTGCGTTCCTGGCGGCAGAGGTACTGTATCTGGTCGAACAGAGGGCCCAATAACAACAGGAGGAGCAGCTGTGCTTAGACCTTGTTAATAGAGAAGGAAACAGATCGGGAAAAAATTAGCTTGTACAGCACAACAAGGCTCCTTATTATTTGCAGAGACACAATTACAGTCAGACTTCTCAGAAGGAAACAGCCCTATAAGCAGACACTAATAACTATAATCAGATGCAGAAAGCTTCTGAAATTTCCCCCTTGGCTGACAGAGAAGTTCTTTTCATGTTCAGCTCCATAACTGCTCTTTCCTTCGAATGTCTAGAAAAAACTCTTATTTTGGAACTGAAGTGAGGAAGACGTAGGAAGGAATATCCTTCATTTCCTGAGGCAACTCAGGTTCCACAACTCCCAGAGGGCAAAGACTATATGGGCCTCTCATAGTTTCTAGATGGGGAAGAAGCTAAAAAACTATCTTCTTATTCAGAAGCTCAACACAGCTGTCCAGATGCCCTGGCTGAAGGAAAAATGTGTGTTGGAGTTACTGAAGGGCTGCAGCATGAGGCATATCATCATCACCCGGACAACAAAAGCCTGAACTGCTATAGTTCAGTGCTCTATCTCAGGGGCACGACTAAGCCCCACATTTGGAAGACAGTGCATTTGGGTGGAGAGATACCCACAAAAAACAACTGCTTCAGCCACTTACATGGTGGACGAACTCCTGGCCCACTTCTCGTGCCATCAATCTCATTTCCATTCCTATCCACACACCAACAATATCCACTGCCAGAATGGCACTGAGTGGGTAGGTAATTCCCATGCTCATCACACTGGGGAATGAAGTGACCAACCCTCGTATCCCTTGGGTAGAAAGCACCTCCACTGCCAAGAGCTACTTCTCGTTCATGCTGGCATTTGGTCTTTTCCGCTTCTGGGGAAAAAAACACAACAACAAAACAAATAAACACAAACCTCAGTGAATATTTTTGTTTCACTAACAACTACATTCCATTAACAGTTAACATATGCTGATCACCTATACACAAGCATTGTTACCTCTATAGGAACATGGCACTGTTATCAACCTTGAAGGCATATGCCTTCAAGTCTGCCCTATGAAAGTGTGACACATTTGCCTTAAACCTATGTTATTTTGTCTTTCACCGTTTAGTTTAAAAGAGAACAAACAGGTCCCCTGCACCTTTCTTCAGTGGAAAAAGAACAGAAGGTGGAAACCATGGTCTTTCTCCTTGAGGCACATGAGCAAGGCCATTCTGTTTGACTTTCAATTTTGATGTCTACCCATTGGCAATTATTCCACGGGCCTTAAAATGTGACTAATTAACCAGACCATAGAGTGACTAAAGGTCATTTTTGTAATGCTAAAGGTCGAGTTTCCCTTCAGAGCCACAAGAGAAAACCACAAATGAGGCAGATGCTGGAAGCAGCTCATTGCTATGAAGTATATTAGGTTATTAAAGATCAGCTGTCAGGTTTGAGCACTCATTTGATACTTTTGCATCTAAGAAAGGAATTACAGGAACAGACTGTCCAGGTCCTGGTAAAGCAGAGAAACATATGAGACGCACACACATGCATATGTATTACTGTAGAGGATACAGAGGGAAGATGAACTTTTCAGGTTATCAGGAGATTCAGAAATCTGGCTTTTTACATTTCAATTTTACAAAATAGTCTGGACTAAAATATACATCTCATGGTATTACCTGTCAAACAATAGGGAAAGTCATCTAGATCAGTATATCATTCTAGATGCCAAACAACATAATAAAATTATAAGAATACAATAAAAATAACATAGTTCCTTCCTCTGGTTTAGTTTTACCTTACACTTGAGGACCCTGAAGTCTTCTGTGTGCTGGGAGAAAAAGAGCTCTAATTATGGGGGAATATCTTTTTCCTGTAAATGATTTCTACAGACAGAAATACTTAGCATAAACTGTGTGTTGAAGAGACTTTAACATTACACTTCCATTTATTCCTTGTTTTTACACTGCTTGGTAGACAGCCTTAGTTATGTGTGGCTCAGATTAGGCCCAGCCCATCTGAGCAAAAACCTAATCCCATGCATCTACAGACTGTTGTGGTGTAAATTACACAAAATCAAAAAAGAAGGGTAGTTTTTTATTATTTAAACTAGTTACGCAAGCAAAACTTTGGACACGTTTCATGCACCTGGACACAATTAGAGAAATATAAATGACTGGAGAATGGTTGACTCTAAACAACTGAAATATTTGGCATCACTTTTAATGTGGGTGGTGGAGAGTCTTGAATCAACCTACAAAACCAGATCCTGTAGGAAAGCGTCCATTATCTGTCTCCAATTTTGTTTGCATGTATTCAATGTGCTATGCAGTATGCAGATAAAAGAAATGCTGATTTCAGTCACCAGATAGTTTTGCCACCATTTTTATTTATTCTAAACTCTAATTATATGCAATGCTCATGAGAGAAAGAAGGGAGAATGCAGAGTACTGGTAAACTGACCCCCCTGCTTTTGTTCAGCGCAGGAAGAAAAATCTCAATTGCATTCCTATGATCTTTGAGAAATACTATTACCTGCCCCTCAGCAGGATATAAAAACGAAAGCAGAAGCTGGTCTTTTTTCCTCCCGTCTGAAACTTACAAAATTAGAGTAAATCCCGAGAGTTTATAATTTTTCGAATCAATAGTCTATATGAAAATGAATTAGCAAATATGATTTATAGAAAGGAGTATGTATACCCTCCCAATTAGGACACAGCTGTTATACATAAGATACGTTAGTGTTACTGGTAACTTGAAACATCAGTATCTGTTCTAAATTTCAAGACAAGTCCACATTTATATTTGCAGATTTTATATGGGACTTCTGATTAAATTTTTCAAGAGTACTTATATTGCAAAGATCAAGACCAATCTCACAAATTGCCTTAGATAAGGCAATTAACAACACTGAAGTCAAGAGACTTAAACAAATTAATTTTCAAAAATAGCATTAAGTTCCTAGAAGGCAGAGGATATGATTTGCTCTTTCTAAAAAAGATACAGATGACGGTGGGCTGGTAGAGATAGTCTGGTTATACTGTTCATACAGTCCTATGTTTTACTCAGTATGCTTAAGAGAAGATGCTCTGATTTTGAAAATTTTAAATTGCATTAATTAACTGTCTGAAAGGAGGCTAGCTATGATAGAGTTTGAAAGATGAGACTGACACAGCAAACAAAGCACATTTCCTGCCTTGATGACATAACAGTATAAGTTAGACAAAACATGTAACAAGAAATGGCACATATTTACATAATACAAGAGCTACTTTGTAAGCCAGCTTCTAGACACAAACCTAATAATCAGTATATTTCCTTCACTACAGCACCCTAAATGTGGTTTCTTAATGATCCTGCCTTTAATATACATACTGTAATATTTCATCCAGTCAAGATTCTTCAAAGATACAGAGCAATTAAGAGGAGAGTTCTCTGATCTCTAGATGGGCAGGAAGAAAATTCCCATTAAATATAACAGGTAGAGCTAAGAGCAAATAACACCTACCTGGTGTAACAGTGCTGTTACATCTACTACTGCACCTGATTGCAGCAAATGCAAAACAAGTCATGACTATTTCAAGGCTCTATATCCAGGAGTTACTAGGCCCGATTTTTAGAGGTTCTTTAGATTCTTATGAAACCCACATTTGAAAGCCAAGCCAAATGATCATGTCAATGATGAGAAAAATTATATATACTAAGGTTAGTTCATTCTGCCAGAGATGAAACAACCAGTGAGAACAAGACCTTGGCAATCCTTTGTGACACAATAAAGCAGGGGTGGCAGCAGCCTTTTATTAACAGCAGGACCAAGTTCTAGTATTTTTTCCGTATATGTTTAAACATTACCAATCAGCATTTGTTATAAAATAAGTAAAACCCAGTTGCCACTGGGTTTTGGTGCAGTTGATGCTTGACTGATGAAGGTAATGCACTGATCTAAAAGCTTTGTGTTTCCCTATGGCATTCTACACAGGCCCACAGGACAGTGTCGTTTTTGAAACGAAGCACCATACTGTGGGTTACCTTAATTTGGTAAATGACAAAAAATTGAAAAAATAATCAGAGTAAGTAGTCAAATGTCATGCAGTAGTGGCATCTTTAGTAAATTCCCATTTTACCTTAGTCTTGTTTTTAAATTTCCTATTAAGAAATTTAATTCTTTCGTTTGAATTCCAGAGGAAAATATGCAACCGTAGGTTGCATCATTTGTGGAAGAGAAACAGATCAAAAAACATGAGAAGGACAAGACGTAAATGTAAAGTTACACTTCTTGAAATACATTTCTTGAAATATCTTTAAATAGAGTTATCTTGGAAACTACAATCAGAAAAAGCTATCAGTAGGTCACAGTTCAGTGCTGTAGAGACTGTGAGAGGGTATAAATAAGAATTCAACATATACACAGGGAACAGCACACAGGTATAGAAAAGAATACGAGGCTGGGGAGATGATTCAAGGAATACCGGGTCCAGCTTTGGCAATCACAGTTCAAGAAAACAGTGAAAAACTGAATGACTGTACAGAAAAAAGCTCCTAAGATAGAAGCTGTAGAGCAGAACAGAGATCAAAGGTGTGATAAAGAATTTGTGTCCCATGGACCACAGCACACACAAGTCAGAGTAGATACGCAGAACGGTGCAGCTTGAAATTATGCTAAATGTATATCCTTCCTCAGAAAAATAAATTTGTATTCAGTATTTTAAACATTTTTTTTTCCCAGTTGATTTGTAAATTACCAATGGCAAACTGGAATTTGAAAGTGACTGAAATATATAATGGAACTTGAATAAATGAAATCAAAGTACATTTTTACCTGATGTTTTCAAATGTTGGAGTAAAAAAAATATTATGAAAATACCCACATGAAAATAACGCACTTCCCTTTGTCTCTTTATTTTCCTTTGTAATTCTTCACTTATAGTTTTGCTCTGGTAAGTGCGTTTCTCGTGTGAAACTAGTTGCATACACAGGACCAGAGAATGGCTCTTAACAGTTCCTAGTTCCAAGAATCTAGACTTGTTTCTGTTTAGTAAACAGTGTCTGCGGTCTGCAGAGGTAGAAACACTCAGACATCTGGGTTTTTTTGAAATGGAAAAATGAAGCGTGAGGAAATAATGAAGTACAGACTTTCTTAATAGCTGGGAGCAGCGGGACATTCCAGCATCATTAACTCTTTCATTAACCTGCTGGTTCACTCCTACAGACGTTCTCTTGTGTGTGACTCGAATCCATTTTTCTTGTTAGTTTCTAGTTCTACTTGTTTCAAGAGTTGCCTTTCAGCACTGTTAAGTTTTAACAATAGGTTTCATGCAATAATAAAGACACCAAACAAGCAAGTAATTGCAACATGGGTTGGAACAGGGTACAGCAAAAAAGAACTGTGTATTCGAATGAATGAAACTTTCCATGCTATTAACAACCAGGAAAGACTTCAGTTACTTCACAGAGGCTAATTAGATCAAAACCTTAGTGGGTAAAAAGGGGAAGAAAGGGTCTCTAATTCCAGCTGAATACAAACAATACAGCCTCATCTGCAGTCTCCATTCTGAAGCAACTTAACTTACAAACTGGGTGCTAAAGTAAACTAAGCTACTTTTGGTAGGCTTCAGAAAGTATAGTTTGTTTCTATCTCCTGGCAATGATTAACTGATGGATATATCCACGTTAAAGGCACTAAAGCTTTAGCAACAGATGACACCCCAAGGGCAGCTGCTGCTCTGTTAACTCTAAGCAGGGAGCAGTAAAATAAGCTGTAAACGCTGCTATTGCTGCAGACTAGCAGAACAATACAGATACTCCCTATTTCAGTAACAATTCAGCAACAGTGAAACTTCTTATCTATACGGATTTTTTTTTCTGCTCAGAGCATTTAATGAGCAGAGACAAAATTGATAGAAGTGTTTCTGAAAGCTTGTCTTCTACTGATAGTACAAAACTATATAAAAAAAAAAAGCAAAACAGTGAGGCATATATAAAGACTACCAAAACCTGGCAGATCTTCACCCACTAAAACAGTAGATACAGAACTCTCAAAAATATTTTGTTACTACTATTAAAATTGTGACATGGAAAGATTACCATTCAAAATACAATTGTGTTGGGTACAGAAAGTGAAGAAGTGTACAGAACAAGCAGCAAAAAATAACAAAGTTACTACAAAATAGTACACTGTGCTTAGCAGTTTTGTAGACACTAACCAAAGTATGGGAAAAGGTATTGTTCTTAACAACAACAACAACAAACCCCAAACAAACAAACAAAATCCAACAAAAAAACCACAAAAAAACCCCAATCCCCCCAAAAAAACTCAAGTAAATTATCACATATACTCAGAAGACATTGACTGTATTCTGGTAAAAAAGTTAATTAGCTGACTTCAAGTATCAGTCTTCCAAACCACCTGTTTCAGGTACAAAGGGTATGTGGCAGACATGAAAGCAATATTTTTTCCTCTGCAATTCTGCCTGAAAAACTGGAAGCTTTAAGGTTTAATTTGCTTCAAGTTATTCACATCAAATTTCTCCTCTAGGAGAAATAATTCTGTTTCTATCAGCCAACTGGTTAGCTAAATATTTTGACACAGGTCAGAAACACTAGGTTCTTCATTCATCTGGCATTAAAATGAAAACACTCATGGGTGATCATGCATGAAAAGTTAGTTAAAAATAATATTAAAAGATTTACAAAGTGGTAAAAGCTAGACTTCAGAATTAAACACTGCAAAACCTCCAATTTACCTATGATAGAAAAATCTACACGCACTGGGTGATTTCACATAACATGATGAAGTGTCACGTAAATATGATCTAAAACCAGAAACAACTTTGTGAATTTTTTTTTTTTAATACTTTCCTTTAAACAACTCTTTGTCTTTTAATTTTAAAACACAAGTATCCAATTATGCAAAAAAAAAAGTCAGAAATTCAGAAGTAGGGAATATAGTGGCAAAAGAAAATATATCAGTTTTCAGGTAGTAATACTGTGCGGTACAGACAAGCACTTTCAAACAAACACATCCACTATTAAAACAAATGCACAAACAAACCCTCCTCAATTTTGAATCAACAAATACTTTGGACATCATTACCACAAAGTAGAAGGTAAATTATGAAGAGAGCCTCCCTTCCCAGTCGTACTGCTTCTTGCTCTCTTTCTCTGTGGGCCTATGATTTTCTTCTTACTCTTGACTGCACATTTTGAGTTTCATTCTGTTCAGAGATGAAGGGATTTTTGCCCAACAGCAAGGTTAGAGGAAAGAGAATTGGGTTTGAACAAACAGAAGCTAAGCTTTATTTTCTGGATGAAAGTATTCACCTTTCTGCAAAACCTGAGTGCTGTCCCAGAGGTTTGCCATGCTGTTGAACTAAAGTAACCATAACAATGCTCCTTTGTGCTTCAGTGTTCCTTATTTTCTTTCTTTTTAAGCATACCTTCAAGATGAGTTTTATACTTCAAGGCCCAAAGCACAATGGAGGAACAGAAGTGTGGGATGGTAAAGAACTTTCTGTTGAATAGAGAACAAGCTGAGTAAATATAGAAATAAGTGCCAGCTAGAAACCATAGTCTTTCTGGACTATAGGGTATATGTGGCATGTACGTATCTAGATACCATTGCAGACAGTCTTATGACTTTGGTCTCATTTTTCACTTTACTCCTGTAATTGTACTCATTTGCATTGCCAACAATTCCAGATCTTTTATGGTAAGTGACTGAGTATGCAAATCAAATCACCCCCATGGTCAAACCTTTACAGAAGGCAACTTCAAAAGATAATGTCAGCTTGGGGCCGAAAATTGCTGAGGATAGAACAAACAAAATATAAAACAGGACATTGAGCAGGATATCATGGAAAAGTGATAGCAGTCAAGATACAGGTTTTGACACAAGCTTGGTGAAATTCTAAATTTGAAAGACTTAAGAAAGAATAAAAAGACACCACTTTGACAACACACATGTTGTTTCAGAAAGGAATCAAATTAACATATATCCTCCAAATCCCAAATTATATTTCTGGTTCAATTTTCAAGAACTATATAATTTTACCTCCTAACACACATCGGAAACCATCCCCACGATAACCTGCCTTACACTGGCAGCTGAAGGAACCAGGAGTGTTATAGCAAAAAGCATCTGGATGACAGTGGCCCTGCTGACATTCATCTACATCTGTAAAAGAAAAGAAAAATCTCAGGTAACTGTTCCTCCTGATGGACAAATCAGAGTGATGAAAAAATGTGCAAACCTGACATATTTTCAGGCTCCTATTTTAGGATATCTGATTAGACTTACAGATAGTTCTTTGGAAGTACATCTAATACAGAAAGACAAAGGAGAAAGAAAAGCATGCATGTGTTTTAGATTCTGTATCTCTACATTCTGCTATTCCAAAGGGTAACTAGCATTATTAACACACACAGTATTTTAGAAATACATGTCTGTACTTTTCAAGGAAATTACTTAACACAGCAAGAGAAGTAGGATTTTAACAGCAGTATTTCCAACATGTAGTTAGGTAAATCTTCTCCCCCACTGCACTCTGACTGACATGAAACAGAATGTAATTTTTTTACATAGTCTAAGCATTATGTTTCACCACTGTAATAATATAAACCAATACAGTGCAAACACACCCAGCAGATGAAGATCTGCAACTACAAGTACTGCAGCTTCTGCAGTTACCTCATCCTGGACCTTCTATAGCCCAAATATTGAAGAGTGAATTCAAAAACTGAGGGGCGGAAAAGACATGCTTAATACAAATGCCCACCTGAGGGACTTAAACTATGAAATTTCCTACTTTAAATCACAAGTAACTATATGACATTTCAATGACCGTCCAAGTTGTGCAATAAAGAGTAAAAAAGCCCCACAACAAATGGTGCTACTCACCCTCACAGGCACGCCCGTCTCCCAAGAAGCCCGGGAGACATGTGCAGATGTAGGCGGACCCTCCAGTGTACACACACTGAGCACGCTGAGGAATGTCACAATTGTGTGTGCCTGTCTGGCAGTGGTTTACCACATAGTCGACAGCTGCAGGTTAAATGTATAAGAGAGGAGATGAAAATTTCAATTTTCATTCATAAAGTCTAAGGCTCATAAGTTCATATGAAAGAACAGCTGTGAAAGCTTACAGAAGAGAAAGGAAACAGGTTTTTTTTGGTCTGGGGGTTGGGATTTTTTTTTTTTTTTGCCAAGATCTCCCCTTTCACTGGTGTTAAATCTTATTAACATTTTACAAGGAACTGACTCCTCAGCACCTCACAGATGTTTGTTAGCACAGAATGGGGCAGAGAGGCTACCACAGTGACAGAACCTAGAATCCATGACAGCTTTGTTTATGAAAAGGAGTCCTGAATGAAGAAATGTAAGGCATCTCACAGAGCTACCTCACATGTTAGCTTAGTGGCCAGTTTACTGCATTGGGAATTATTAGATGACCTGCTACACTAACCTACCACTGACCCAGGGCTGCTGTCACTTGGCAATAGATGGGAGCTGTGACTCACTCAATAGGAGATAAACAAATTTGTCAACTACTGGAGAGATTTTTGACCAACAGCGTAAGCTGGGACCAGACCTGCTTTTCATAACTTTCTCATGTTGACAGCAGTACTCTGAAGGCATTGCACTGCTTTACACACAAATTATTTCAGGAAGTCACTGGAGCTCTGCCTGTGCTTACCTGTTACATCAGTGAAAAGGAAAGAAAACAAAGGAAACCACGGTACTTAAAATAGGAAGAGGCAAAATACTACAAAAATTTTGGTCCCAGAAATAAAGCATCCAATGTGTATATCTAGGAACAGACTTCCAGCTGCTGTAATAGAGAATCCACTGAGGTTCTCTTTACACAATTCTTATGAGAAGCTGACAGGGCACCCAGACAAGACTACACAACGCTCCTTTCATCACAGTACACAGATGGAAACTACCACAGTATCAGCAGGAAAATAACAAAAATCTGCCATCAGAGCCACATCTGAAAACAGTCATTTTTTCCATTTCTCTGGAAGAAGTAACAATGTTGTTAGAATCATTAATATCTTTCTGTTTGATGAAGTAAGTTTTAGATTACGAAAGGAAATTATAAAATAATCTATTAAGAATTGCATTATAAATGCACAGAAGTTGGAGCTCAGAGGGAGTCCTCAAGTCCTCCTATTTCTCATCCTACAAGTAGGAGAATAGGATTTATTTACAACTCTCTTCTAAAGCTATCCAGTGAGTCATGCAGCTGGTATGAAAAAAAAAAGGCCAGTTCCAAAAAAGCTGAGTCAAGGCTGGTATCCCAGAGCAACCTGCAAAAGCACAGAGGGTTGCTGTTGCCCCTTCTGGGGTTCAAGTTGTCTGGGGGGGTTATAAAACCCTCCACTGTGAAAAGGAGAACAAGATTACCATGACATTTATTTTTAATCTGTTGGGAAACTAGAGTTTATCATCCCTCTCTTCAGTCTTACAAATGCGGCTTGGTTTAGGTTGAAGGAAGAGGTCAAACTGAAATCATTCAAGCTGGGCAGGGAATTACTTAGTGCTTGCTAAAAGTGGGACATCAGCTTCACGGGAAAGTGATAGAGAAAATTTGGTGACACCGTGACTAGAAGGAAGAATGTTTCCTTCTGGGTCTAAATCACCGAAGTGCAGTGGTGGACATAATGGAAAGAACATAAAGCTGCTCTTCCACATCTCACCCTATCCCTTCCAGTGGCCTGGTAGAAGAAGCTTCTTTTTCTGACTGTTCTGCAACAAAGAGAGACTTAAGGGAGTAGACTAATTGGAATCCTTACTGAAGCAGAGAAATTTAGCTTGTGATGGAGTGTAATACACAGCATACAAAGCCACAAACTTCAGGAAAGTCATGCAACTGTCTGCTATAAGATGAAGGTTCCTCAGTCTTAGCTGAAGAACAGTCTTAGCCATAACGAGGAAAGATATCGATGCATGAACTGATCAAAGGGTAACTAAGCTTTTACCACAAACTAGTCACAACAGAAGCAAACAATTCTCAGCTGTTATCACTCATTTCCAAAAGAAACAGGAACCGGTCCAGCTATACTGGAAGAGTGCATACAGGGTTCGTCAGTACAGAATTACTGTCAGGTTGCAAAGACAAATATTCTAGCAAAACAAAACAAAAAAAATCCAATCTCTATCCTATCCTGACAGTTGCAGCTCTAGAAGTAAAGCCATTAACTATTTTATCTGTCATTACCTCTCTTCTATCAGCCATTTGTAGATTCCTTTTTCCAAAAGGAATTTCTAGAACTTGAGTGAAAAACAGGGCAAACAGGAAAAAGGTATCTCTTGTTAGGACAACCTTAGTCTAGCAAATACAGATTGACTCAGGCTTCCTTCGGAAATAAAGTTTTAAAATTATATAAAAATAATTCAGCAGCAGCTACTGAATTTGAAGTCTTAATGTTCATTAAAATGAGCTACATTTTCTCCAAATCTCGAGGATTTTAACAGTGAAGTGATCTGTGGTTACAATTTCTTTTCAGCACGATTAACTATTGCTTTGGAATAAGCCTGCAATAGCCAAGATGCACTGATTTAGACCTGTGCACCATCTTACCCAAGGGATGAATCTGTAACTAAAGCGTAATCTGTTAAACTGAACTCTGGATTAGACATAAGAAAGAAACAAACCACAAAACTCCAAGAAGTCAAAGCACAGCCCTTGGAAAATGCAGAAAAACCCACTAATCAGTAGCTGCAGCGCTAAATTCAGCTCATGTTAGAAGTAAGGGTAGATCATGAAGGACTGTTTCTGTCCCTGTGAGCTGAATCACAGCCCAAGAGCCGGTGGGCAGAGCTTTCAAGAAATATGAAACTCACCAACACAAGTCCGCCCATCTGCTGCAAACTGGTATCCTTCAACACATTCACAGCGGTAGGTTCCTGGCTGGTTATTGCAGTCTGCATTGGTGCCACATAGACCTGGTTGCTCTGAACACTCATCAATATCTAGGATATTACAAGGATTTTGGTTATGATAAAGACGCATTTAATATGGATGCCAGAAAAACAGAAACTTGGAACTGTTGATTAATAGCAGTCTTATATATTTCAGCTACATCTTAGCTAGACCATACATCTTAAGAGATATTAGTAACCTGAAAACAAGATTTCAGGTAACTGTGTCCTCAGCTAATTGGCACCAAAAAGGAAAAAACAAACCGGAAGAGGCTCTAAAATGAAGTAATAAGGGGAAGGCACGGGAAGTTGTAGAGAAAAGAGGAGCCACTGAGGAAAAACATGCAGCCTAGAAGGTGATCAGCAGCAGTGATGACTACTGGGGGAGCATGAACTTTATGAAAGACTTCCCCTTTCATTATCCATATACATCTCTAATCCATTGTCGCTCAACTCACAGCACCAGAGGACTGGAAGGGACAATGTGGTGCTGTTGTTTTCATTTGCAAGTTGAGTTAAAGGTTGGAGTGAGGGAAGAGTTGTGCTTTGGTTTTTTTTTTGTTTGTTTTTTTTTTTTAATCAAAAAACCCCAAAACTTGGTTAGCTAATAGGGATGATACATACTTCATTAACACACATGTTCACCTCTTGAAAACAAGTATTTGTGCTGTGATTTGATTACAAAGCAAAACCCGAATACATTATGAATACAGAGTTGGACAGAGTTGGGAAATATAATCTTCTTGACCAGAACGGATTTTCAAAGCAGATCAAGAAAAACATTATTTCAATGAATTGCACATATCTGCTCTGCCCACTCATGCATATGCCATTTTTCATCTCCCTTGAGAACTTTTAACCTAGTTGATTCATTTTAACCAGAACTTGCATTACAGTAAATTTCTCACAGCTAAGTTACCACATATTTTATAAAAAGACAGACTGGGTAGGAAAGATGCTTTGCAAGCTAGCAAAACACACCCTTCAAGACAGTCAAACTTGCCTACTTTGATTATTGAGATACATCAGCTAGACCAGCAACCCTCTAACCTATCCTTCTCAAAACCAGCCTCTCAGGACAGTTCATTTTGCTAGAATGGCTAATCCTGATGGTCAGTGCACCCCAAGGAAAACAAATTCCACTTTAGCTTTCATTTTGCAACAAATTAAAGTTTTTTGATACCATAACAAACGTTTCCATCTCCACGGAAGCCAACTGAACATTCACAGAAGAAACGATTTCCAGTTCCTGGACGACACACAGCGTTGGTGTCACAGTTATGAGTAC
This sequence comes from Pseudopipra pipra, assembly GCF_036250125.1. Lineage (NCBI taxonomy): Eukaryota > Metazoa > Chordata > Aves > Passeriformes > Pipridae > Pseudopipra > Pseudopipra pipra. The sequence goes on along the minus strand of NC_087551.1, from coordinate 39,811,933 downwards.
CAGTGTAGCAAGGATTCCGGTTAATATCAGCAGAACCATCTGACAAGACAGATCATATTTAGCCTTGACGACTGTATCCAAGTAATAGCATTCAGTTAAGGCCTAGAAGGAGTCTGCTTATAGTACGCATTAAACAAGGAAAAAAAAATACTTTTTGCACCAGAAAGAAAGAAAAGCCACAAAAACCTCTCGAAAGGCAAGATTGACAAAAGTAATTCATCTCCCAGTCACTGATAGTAGACTAAAAACACGATTCATAACAGCTTGGTTTATTCATCTTAATTAGCAGAACTTTATTTTGTATCAAACAAAAGTGAGCACAGTTTTTTTCTTATACTCATCTGGTGTGCATTTTCAAATTGTTTGCTTTTTTTCTTGATTTTAGTGCAAACTTGGACAGCTTATCCAAAAAAATACACTTCATAGGCTGCCTACAATTCAAAGATAAAATGCCATGTTTCATGATAAGTTATAGAAACTCACCCATGGTGAATCTTAGTCCCCTCTTTTGCCCTTTTCTCTGACAATACAAAAAATTCAGTAATAGAAGAACTTCAAAATTAGGTAAAGATAAACAATATACTCCAGTTATCTGAGAGGCAACAGATTCAAGGTGGTATCTTGAGAGTATTTCAAGGAATTAGACAGAAACTCCATTGAATTTCAAGAAGAGATAATCTTCTTGAAGTAAAAATACAAACTTTCTCAAGTAAAAATACAAACTTTCAACAGTCTCATTTCTCTTCCTAATTGATGGATCTGGACTTCCACTGACTAATGCAATAAATTAATTTAACTCATTAATACGCAGCTAAGGCAGGCTAGAAAAATATGGATGCCTGTTTGTTCTTAACTACTCACAGTAGAGAAAAAATTTCAATTCATACATACCACTGATTGGGCCAATGGAATTACTCATAGCATATCGCAGAATCTGCTCGTCTCTGTTATACAGGACAAACACACTGTCCACCGAGAGCTGCTGAGTAGCAGAAGCAGGACGGTGAGAGTCATCGTGAATGCATTCATCAAACGAGATGGTCTGTCGCCACTGATAGGCGCCCGTGTACGTGGAAGCAACTCCATCCCTTTCTGGCTCTGTCACTGTGTACTCTCTCGTGGACGATGAAGTGATCACTGCAACATGACAGCAAACACGCTGATCAGAACAGAGATCAAAAGTACTCTGCCAAATGCTATCTGTAGAATCGGGATGCAGTCTGTGCACTGTAAATAGAAATTTCAAAGGCAAGAAGCTATGAAAATGGATGTATTTCCATGAAAAGGAATAGGCACTTGAGTACACTTACTCTCCTCTCAGGTATCACAGCACTGATAAATAATTTGATTTATTTTGACATATTTTAAAAATTTTACTTTATTTTGTGGTTTCCAAGTAATGAAAGGAAAATTCAACTCAGCAAACTCAGAAGTCCCTTTCAGTGAATTTATAATGGATCTACAAGAGCCATCTCACCAGCACTAAACTACACCCACTTTTAGTTCATTGTAGGCTATTAGCCCTGGATTTTAAAAGCCCTGAAGAAGCTGCCTGTCCGAGAGCTCTTACATTCTTCACAACAGTTTTCTATGTTGTCAAAAATTGTGACCAAAACTCTTCAAAGAGGGGCTCATGGATCCTCCCACCAACAGGAAGGTCATCAGAACACCACTGTCCTTTGTTTGGACATCAGAACACACCTATACCAATCCATTTCCAACAACTGGCAAGATGGATTTCTGCTAAGTAACAGACTGTTAGATACATCATAGGACAGCAGAATAGCAGCTGTTTGAGTACTAGTAGATCAAATCCAGTCTGAAGGATGCCTCCCTCCAGCCTCTGATTTTACCTCCACGGGAACGGCATTTCTGCCAAGTGTTCTATAGAGCACATGCTGCGCAAACAACTTCTCCCAAACTCTGAAGCTGTTCAGCACGAGGCAGAAGCTTCCTACTGCTTCCACTTTCTCCTCCTCTCAGTCGGTAAAACAGGCAAAGCACAAGAGGGGTTCATCACTGGCTACCAAAGCCAGACATTAGTGAATATAAGGCAGCTGAAAATGGTGTAGTTGCATCATTGCTATCTCTACCAACCAAAAGTGCACTCCTGGAATAAAGTGCAGTCTCTCCAGTATTCATGTGCCTGTGGGTGCACCTCTTTACTTCTCTTCAGCAGGTGGGCTGGTTGACGAGCAGCAACACTCCAACCTCACTTTTCTTTTTTTCTGTATTGAAACAACCATAATTTTTTCAAGGAAGAAGAAAGCAAAAGAGGGGAGCTTGCTCTGTAAATAGTGAATGAAGAATGGCTCTCAGGAAATCTAGAGTCTGTGATAAGGAACTGAGAGAGAGGAGAGAGAAACTGATAAGGGAATTAAGAAGTTCCTAGTTTTCTAGTCAGTTCTTAAAAATCAGCTCAAATAATACTGATAAATGCTTGCAAAAGTTGTTGCAATGCAGTTTATATGACACATACTGGTAAACAATTGGTTTACTCAGTCTCATCAGACATCAAAGCTCACTTAATGACATTACCACAAAAAAATATACACCAGTACGGCTCCTACTAAAGAGCTGCGGACCTACAAAAAAACTTTGTAACTTATACGCTGCCATCAACAGTGTAAAAACAAGGCCAACAAAAAGGGAAATCGACAGTGTTTTGCAAACATCAGTTCAGGGAAATTTGAAATATTTTTTTCAATAAAAAGATTTTAAATATTTGCATTGTCCCACTCAAAATCCACCTCTTTTGGGACCTGTTCCTAAGACACAAAAAGCAACTTTCTATAAATTGAAGGGTCCTAAATACACTTGCTAAAAAGGGAATAAAATAATTTTTTTGGATTGTCTTAGTCTCTGCTTTAAGAAGTGTGCACTTTCTTATCATTTCATTCTTAGGGAACCTTACCAGAACTAGAAGTATGATAGAGTTCAGTGTATGGTTCTATATGGACTGATGCACCAGATGGTATCTCAGGTATTCTGCCCTCCATTTCTGTGCTGATGGTAAGGTGACCATGCTCATCAATACCACTGAATTTCTGCTTTACAACCAGCTTCTCATTGTTGCCAAGAAAAGTTACTTCTGTTTGCCGTGTAAACTCACCACCTAAAGAAAGAGTATTAGTTAAACCACTTAATAGGTGTTTCTGAATCCTTCTGTTTAAAATATTACTGTTTTCTGCAAGCTTTGATATGGCACAATTGCTAATATATTGTGTTTCTAATGAAATAACTTTCAGAGGTATACTGGGTTGGACTCGGTGATCTCGGAGGTCTTTTCCAACCCAATCGATTCTATGATTCTACGATAATATCCTTGAATACTATCTTAAGCACTGAACATGGTAAATTGCAAATAAGCCTGAGGAAGCAGGGGTTTTTTTAATTTAAAAAAAAAATTCTGACCAAGCTAATAACAGTAGGTCTTATCCTACCATTTAAAAGGGCAGTTTAGAGAAAATTTCTATTAGGAATACAGTAAGTTTAAAAAAAAAATTAAAAGTCCAGTACATCTGTTTCCAAATCAAAACCAAGTGAAACGTATGTTGTAAATTCCAGAACAAACTTCCAAAATGCCAGATCCAAGAAAACCCCAAAACAAAAAGTTATGTTCATGTAAATTCATATTATAGGGCTGTAAAGGATAAAATTTTAAAAGGAAACACATGTTCTCCTAGAACAGATTGAATCTACAGCTTGAATTCATGTGCACAACTGCACAGCTTTGGCCTCAAACTCTTATGAAAAGCTTTAATTGTGAAGAGGGGTTTCCCTCAAACAAGTTCAGGAGTTGTTTGCATGTCATGCAGCAATTGCTTCTGTTAAGAATTTCAGACCCTCATGAGGTCAGATTTTCTTTTCTCTTTTGCTCCATTGATGCAATCAAGAAATTAACATGCTAGACTTCTTGAAGATATAGATGTAGCTTTTTTTCAGTAGCTCTGTACACTGTAGTAACAAAAAAAAAAAAATCATATGCTTTAAACAATCTTTCTTGCACAGGAACTAGCCAAGCCAATCTTCTTTCTAACACACTTGCGTGCTGGTACACCGACAGAAAATTATAAAGTCCAAAAATGGTGAGAAGTCTAATTACAAAGGATCAATTTGAAGCTCGGAATAAATGTGTTTTCATCATATATTGTTCTAAATACATGTCTTTTCTATCAAGACAGAGGAAAGCATAGCACAGTTTTGAACACTGTATTAATTTAGAAGTTACCAGTAATGCTGAATCCATTTTTATATCCTTGGTGTTCCACTGCAAACATCCATCCTATGATACCTCCAATAGAGGCAAGAGGTAGTAAAGAATACCCCAAGGACTCTGGGATTGTGCTGATAGCAGTGTAGGCACGCCCTTGGTTCATCACAACATAGGAGTGGAGATCAGTGTTCTCAAATGTAATTGGAACAGGGTTATTTCCTACAAAGATTCTTCCTTTGACCTTTCCGTTGACTCTCTGAGGAGAACCTGGTAAATCAATACAATGCATCAGAACAAAATGACAATTCTCTCATACTCTCCAAGAAACATGTTCAGAGCACTCACTATGTTCAAAGGTATTAGTGTTGAAATACAGAACAAACAAATACTCACAGAATTAAGACAAGAAATTGCCATGTGTTCACTGACTTATGTATGTATATACATGTTTGTTGTTATTATACAGATTACTAAATAGCCAAAATTGCCTAAAGAGATGCCCATTAACAGTCTTGTCTTCAAGGATAACTCTGTATGCTGTTACAGTATATCTGACAGTAAGTGGCACACAAACTTCTTCTGAAGATCACCCTTCATATCAATACACACTGAATGCAAATTTATCCATTCCCTATTAAAAGGTTAACACCACTAGGTGTTAGAGTAATTGACCTCTTATTCTAACCTATTTTTGATTCTAAACTATTGACCTTTCTGAAGACTGTCAGTGTTATAGCTATTCTGGATTGCTAGTTTTCTCCTGTATATAATTTCCTACATGGAAGTTCAAATTCCATTATCATCAGATCCTTTTCTTTCTACAGAAAACACAATTTTATGAACTGAAAGCTTTCCTGGCTTATAAAACACAAAGTCTGCAGTCAGCTATTAGAGCTGTTGAAATGCATCTATACTCTGAGTCAAATCACTGTGAGGATTACAAGTGTATACATAAGAAATTCCTTTATGGATTTTACACGGGAACAAAGTTTAAATGGGTATTTAAAAAAATCTTGCAGATCAGCCCTTTAGTAAAGCAGCTTAAGGGTCAGACAAAGAGGAGCCGTGCTCTTTAGTTTGATGATCAAAGTTAATTTGTTCATCCCTTTGAACCGTCCATTTCTAGAGTGAGGACCACATCAGATTATAACATAGTGGAACTTCATGACTAATTCTATCAAATATCACCTAATGTTATGCTATCTTTCAAATTATGTCAGTTATGGAAGAGTTTATTTTTTTCTAGAAAGTCATGTTAAAATGCATAAAGCATATAACTGACCACTTAAAATAATTTGCTTCATTCAAAAAAGCACAGCATTTTAGAAAGTATAGCTCACTGCTTAAAATACCATTCAATATATCTCAGTGATAAGTCTTTCAAAGATTTTTTAGTATTTAAAACAGGTCACGTCATTCCAGTATGTCATATGTAATTGCTACTTATGTGCCTAGTTTTCAAAGAGTTACCTTCTGCTACGCATTGTCTGCCATTTCCTTTGTAACCGGCAATACAATTGCAACAAAATCCGTTGGGATAATCTTTGCAAATAGCATGAACAGAGCACTGGTGACGGTTGTTAGCACAGGTCTGTTGGACATCCGTGTGGTAGCGAAACACTGCAGAAAATAAGACCAGATATTTACACTTCATGTAATTACTGTAGTATTCATACCTCCCTGGTCAAGTTTAAAAGTCTCTCTGAACTCACTTGATTAGCTTTTTCATTTTCTCTCTAAGGAAAGCGAACTATTGTAGTTGATTTTGGCTAACCTTGCAACACGCAAGTAACAGTCTATTATTTTGCAGAAAACATCAGGACTTTAGCTGTTTAATTTTTTAATTAGGAAACAGTTTAATTCTATTGTCTTCAGTGGTTTAAACTTCTTGTCAAAACTAAACACCATAATTTTAACCTGTTCTTGTTTCCAAACCAAAGCAAAAAGGAGACTTTCCAACCTTAGAACAAAACACATCAGTACAGTACCCAGGACGGTGCAGCAACTGATGCACCCTGTAATCCTAATTGGTTTACCCTATTATTTCATGGAGATAGCAATTCTCACATCTGCATCAAGAAACATCTGGCCAGTCAGTCACGCTACTCTGAAATTTCTATAAACATTTTATCAGAACTTAGAATTGCTACTTCCACCCCTGGAAGACTGGAGGCCATGAAACCCTAGACAACAAATTTTACAGCAGTTTCTATTCCCAACCTTTATTAAGTCACCTGTATTCAGTAGCACATCTAAGAAAGGTCTGTGAGCTTGATTAGGGAACTAGTTTACTAGACTGGCAAGATCTGAATCAGATGACATCCAAGTTGACTACTTTGATGAATAACAAATTTATGAAACGTGTCCGGATTTTCAGATATGAAGACAGTGAGAAGGAAACAGATAATTTCTTTAGTAATTCAATTTGCACACACCTCTGGTTTTTTTGTTGTTAGTTTTTTTGTTTGTTTGCTTTTGGGTTTTTTGTTTGTTGTTGGTGGTGTTTGTTTGTTTTTTGTGGGTTTGTTTGTTTGTTTTTGTGGTTTTGTTTGTTGGTTTGGTTTGTTTGGTTTTTTTCCCAGCCTATCCATCTTTCAGGGAGCTAAGCTACAAAAAGACCTTACCTATTCCAGTTTCATCAAATTCTTCCACATCTATGACTTGAGGTTGCTGTGGGGGGAACCGCTGGACCTGAAACTGGCGAGGCGGAGCTTTTGCTGTTGGGAAATCTTGAGGACTGTAAAAAGACTCAGTTGAAGGTGTTCCTGTTACATCTTGGTATGGAGTCAAAAAGTCTTCTGCAGCTAACTGAGGAACACTGTATGTAACATGGTGCTGATCCTCTTCGGTGCTGTCTGTACTACTTGTGATATACTGCTGTGTTATTTCAGTGGAGCCGTAGTCTGACATGAATGGTTTAGAAGTCATCTCCTGGTCTTCTTCATCAGGCTCTAGGCTCTCCAAAACATTGCTGATCTTGGCAGGCACAATGCTGTCAGATGAGCTACCAATCTCAAACACCCAGACACCTTGCTTCCCAGCATTGCTGCTTCTGTCAAAGAGAAGCATATGCCAAATCAAAACAACCAAGCACGAGTTGTGTGGTATTTCTAGCCTACACAAGATGTTATCCTTCACTGAGGAGTGTCAGGACAAAACTGTTTAATTATCTTATCTACATACTTATCTACAGGTACAGTTTATTCAGCTGTAAAACACCCCTGACAGTTCAGATAGCATTTTATTCTCCATACCTAGAGCTCTGAGAATTTCTAGTTTTCTTGTCTCCAAAGCAATGGGAACAGGAGGAGATATTTGTGCCACAAAGATCTTGCTACCACTTACTAGAACTTTCTAACTCATTGCCTTTCCTTCTTGTTCACTCTTTCTTTCAAAAAAGGGGCTGCCTAGGATAGACCATAAAGAATTGAAGTCTAAGTGGTACAATTTGTAGAACAACTGAGTACACAGCGGTTCCTACTAGTGACAATGAAACTGTGGACCTTTGAAAAATTATACCAAAGTACTCATATTCCTCAAGAGGGTGGATGTTCATCAGTGGCAGACTTTGTGATTCCTCATGCAATGGTTAATAGCATCTTCTTAGTTCTCAGTGATTCATGCTACAATTAAGAAAACCACGTAACTCTTGAGGAGTTTAAACAAGGAAAAAAGCATACTTGTACAGGTTTCTAATGCTGTCTTCATCATTAGCAATGACATTGTAGGAGCCTGGCTTTTCCCAAAAGTAGTAGTTTGTAGAGGCTTGACTAAAGCCGACCATAGCAGGAATATTTTCATCGCCATTCTTGGAGTATGTGCTATAGAACTGCAAACTATCTTCTGGATAAAGGAAAATAGCATAGGAACTGGAGTCAGAAGAGGCTAAAACAGCCTGGAATGTGTTTCTCTGTGGAAAAAAATATTAACACCCATTTACTCATGTAAAAATAGTCAAGAGAGACAACAGAATAATACTTTTCCTTTTTTTAAACACAAAATCAACATTAGAATTTCCATCATACATAATGTATCATGTACTTCCTAGGAAAAGTCAACATTACACAAGTTTATATTTTGCTAAGGCAGTTTCAGCTTTAGCATTCATAAACATGAAAAAACCCCCATTATTAAAGTGAAATAGTCAGAGGAGGCTGCCCAAAACATAACAATTTTAAGTTCTACAGAATATTTAAAGTAAACTTTAAGTTTCATCTTGCTTCAAGCCTTTACCCATAGGAACACTCCTGCTTACTGTAGGAACCACTAAGACAGCACCTCAGACATCAGCTACTCATTGCTATCAGAGTGCAAAATTGTTATTATGAACACAGTGCTTGTGTCAAGTTAAGCAAAAGAAGTTATCATTGACATAAAAAGATTTTGTAAGTTGTGGTAATGTTCTCAACTCGATACATTGTGAGCAAGCTCATCAGCTGGAATAATTATGGTGTACAAATTTACATATTCATGCAGGATAGTACCTAAATGGTTTAAAAAGGGGAAAATGGTTGGTGAGTAATAATAAAAAAAACCCTCTAACTGCTTCTTCATTCAATACTAGCTACAAAACATGAGATTTTTCTGAATGCAACATCATCCATTCAAAATGGTCTTCAGTTCCTACTAGTCCTTATCTGATTTTAGATAGTCTGACATCAAAATGACTTGAGTCTGTTGAAAAATGCAAGCCAACAGGATTATATTGCAAGGAGGGAGGGCAGGTTATTCTACTATTTCAGTTATTACCATCTCACACTTAACATTCAAAGTAAGAGTTGTCCGGGAATACAAAGAAATCAGCTATGTATCAAACATTTTCTTTTTAATTAATAAAATATTGTAAAAGAAAAATCAAGTAAAAATTCTTGTAACTCCCATTATACTACAGCCTTTTCAGCAATAAAATACATTCTTAACTCTGCAGGATTCATTTAAACACAAAGAAATTCAAGCCTTAAAAACAAATAGGTTACAGTGTTACACTTTACCTGAACATGCATCCAACATGACTTAAAGTTCTGATTAATACTCACCTTTTCTTCCAAAGCATGATCTTCTCCTGGTGCCTGGTAAGGACCCACAAACTTCCAGGTAACAATAACAACACTGCTGGGATCAAAAGCAGTCTCAGGAAAACCTCTTTTGATATAGTCTGATGCAAGTTGCAAGACATCTGACGACGAATCTTCCCTGTAATACACATTTCCACGTCCATCTGTTGTGTCCAGGTCAGCCATAAAAGGAGCAATAGCCCCAAAACTCACTGGGAATTGACCAAGATATTTTTCTTCATCTGAAGGTTCATTCACTGCAATAATCCCGTTAGTGGTAACCTAATAAAAGGATGAAAATTGTAACACGGATACTGTTCATATGGCTGTCTCCTACACATAGGTGCTGTAGATCACAATATTTTCATTGCATTTTGAAAAGAAATTGAGTCAAAAATCAGGTTCATATTCGAAAAGTATCTGGGTTTTTCAAGTTCTTGTTTTGTATCCCATGTCAGGAGTCCTGGTATTTAAGTTGCCTAAAACCAGAGGTATACTTCATGGATAGCCCAGCCTTTTTTCCCTAGAAAAAGATTTTACCTATTTAAATTTCAGACACTTATTGCCTCTTCTAACAAAGATATACTTCCCCACCATTGCTTCAGAAGAAGCTGATAAAACTTCTGAGCAAAGAACTAATCTACACATAGATACCAATCCAAAAAACTGCTCCATGCTTAAATATTGTAATAGTTTGGGTGAAAGTCTTTTGGGAAGATGTACAGATTTCTCTTCGCCTCACAAGGACTGCTTTAATTTTCACTTCACTACAAACATCCTCCTAGGAACTCCTCTACTACTGTGCAAGGCTGACAACAACAAGCTGCTGCTCATGTGAGTACAGCTCTAATATCAGAGGCTATGGAGGCTAGGAGACAGAATTTCCACAGCAGGCCCTATAAATTCTCTTACAGCTGAGTGCTCTGACACAGGCCAGTGGAAAACTGGGTCTATTATTTGAAAGAAGAAAAAAAAGCGCTAAAATATATAAGTGATACTCTCAGTTTGAAAATGCATACACAGTGGCTCAGTGAGATTTAACTGGTCAGTGAGACAATGACTCAGAGCCAACCACCTCCGACTAAAACTGAAATAAACACATACATACAGTAGGTGCTAAGGCATGTCCAAGTGTGACAGCCAAACTCCACTGGCAAAACAGAGCCAGCTCTCACACACACAAGCAGCGAGCAGGACTACAGGTGTCAGGCCTTGGGATGGTGCACAAACTGCTCAAACACAGCTTTGTGTCCCAGGCCTTTCTTCCAGATATGTATGGCACTGAGTGAATCAGCCACATACAAATCTATTTCCAGGTGTTGGACTGCATAACAGGACACATCTGACTACCTGCAGGCAGCCAGGCACTCACTCTAGAGCTGCTGCCACATATACAGGGGACTCAGAAAGGAAAAGAGGTTCCAAAACTGTCACTACAAGCTGTGAAACTAAAGCTGCAATCTCTTGCAGGTTGATCTCACTCACAGGGATTCCTGGGAGTCCGAGGAGAACAAACCGCTGCTGAATGCTGAGGATCACACAGTCCTGATGTTCTCAACTTTATGCAGTCTTTATAGATGCTTAGAAGTGGGTCAGAATGGCCGCTGTGACTCAGACTGCAAGGTCATCTAACCCAGTAGTCTGTCCCCAGCCATACCTGCTGGCTTACAGATTAAGCAAACAAGAGGACATGCACGTACTTCTCCAACCAGCCTCCAGCCACATTCACCTCAAGGGATTCCCTGTGGTTTGACTGTTTATTCATCCTCTGTGGATCTCTTCACATATTTGTTAAGTCTTCCCTTCAACACATATAAACTTTATCATCCACAAAATCCCTGGAAAAGAAGCTCCATGAATCTGTGACTCAAACCCTGAGGTCTCTCCAACACTTTTTGGTTTTTGGTCTGGCTCCCAGCTTCATTTGATGGCCCCTAGTTTTTGTATTGGGACATACAAAAATCCTACCCAGTCTTTCCCACTACATCATTTCTCCTCCAGAATGAAGACCCCAGTCTATTCATGCACTCCCTGTATAAGAGTTGTTATCTGTCTCTGATCACTCTCGTCATCTCCAAATTTTTCTTCCCCTTTTTCCACTATATAAATTTGGAAACAAGGAGGCCAGTAGGAGGCCACATATTCATTCTCTTCACAGAGAAATTGTGGGCTGTGCAAGCCCATCAAGGATACAGGTTACATGTATCTTGGCAACATCCCTTAAAATCTGGACCACTATTACTATGGCTACACACAGCAAATCAGAAAAAGTCTAGTATAAGAACTCATGATGCCAAACACCCCTTCATATACAACACACACCTATACCTTGAACCCTCCTTTGGCTAGCCAGGGGGTCAGAGCATGCCCATTGCCACAGGTTGGTGGTCAGTCAGCTTGGCGCATAACTGGAAAATGGTCAGCAGAAAACTATTAGCTAAACTTAGCAAATAGTTCCCACAGTATATCAGAATTTACTTTAAAAGTGGCTTGACATATGCTGACTGTATTGTCTCCAGATGTATAATTTCACTAGCAGCTACAGTGTAAAATATTAAAAACGTTAAGATCATGTAAAAACTGGCAAGCTGGCTTTAGGTATGAACAGTATATCTGAGATATATAAGCAGAAAATAATCTGCACAAGCACAATGGGAAAGGAGGTCATGTTAGAAAGGGGGAGAAGAAGCTGAGTATTGTGATAACTTTTTCTCTAATCATTTATGACTTAAAAATGGTCACAGATTCTAAGGCAAATTATGAATTTTAGGAATAGAGAACTAAAAAGACAGCATGGGTTACCTCAGTATAGACCCTGCAATTACAGTCATCCATGTAACATAAATCTAGTCCAGAAAGGTGTCCAGAACTCCTACAACATCTGTACACTAGAAAATGCCTCATTCCTATAAAGCAAAGCTAAAACATGACCTGAAAATGAAACCCCACCAAATACACTCTACCACTAGAAGACAGTATGGAGGATGGTGGGCATTATGGTTTGTTTGCTAAAACCTTTAGCAAGGATATGTACTCCATCGTTAAAGTAATAAATTTAGAGCCAATTAAAAGTTTTTCCCTTCCTTCTCCTTGCTTACACTTTTTGTACACAAGCAGCCCTGCTCCCACTCTAAATCCTCTTGTGAGAGATGACTGGTGTTTGAAGTATTTTAAACAAATTCCATGCTCTTCATCAGATTTGGTGTGTACAGACTCCGTGGCTTCATGATCCCCCATTTATGGCAGAAATTAAAATAACATTAAGAGAAAATACAATCAGGACTAGTTAATACCACAGAGTAAAGCAGAAACCAGAAGGAATGGCCCTCCTCTTTTCACCTATTAGTGACATGGTTCTGACTATTCTTTCCCTATTTTGCTAACTTTAATGCAAAAAGTAATTTTATTAAGGAGATGCAGAATGCCAAACCCATTTTTTTGTAGTTTATAAGTGAGACAGTTCACTTTCAAATGTTAAGGGAATGTTTGGTTGCATGTACTCTATCACCCAGAAAACAGTTGCAAGCCATTAAATGAAAATAAATACACAAACTGCTCACTTTGTGCAGTGATTTTTAGTGCAGAGAAAGAACACTTATTAATAATGAAAAAGCGTTTTTAGCTTTAACAATATATTTATATTGACAAAGACGGTGAATAGTATGATTTAATTTTACCCTGTCTCTTTTAAGTTCACACAGACAGGTTAAAGTGCAAATCCCAAAATAAAGACAAGTAATTCAGAGTACACCCTGGGTTTCATCAGAGCATCATTCCTGCCAAAAGGGAAAGGGGGAAAAAAATGCCTAAGGTGGGCGTTGCTCAAAGACCAGCTTTACAGTATATCTTTCCTTTTAGGGTATAACACTATTTAACTTGACAGGAACTAACATAGATGTATTTTTAGATGTTAAACTTCTGGATCACACACATAGTTAACATACATTTGGGGTTTGTAGCAGAACAAATCATACACACACTATTATAGGTCCATCCTGAAAATCAAGTAAGAAGAAGGAAGTGCAAAGTAAGGAAGCACTTCTATTAAGAGAAAAAGTATCTCTGTGTGTACTACAAAAATTCAAGTTTCAAACAAATGAGGCATTTTTTTCCCTGTTCAGTGAGTAGACATTTTAAGGACTTGAATATTTCTGAGTAAGAGAGTTTAGAAAAATTGAATGTATTTTCATAATGAAGTGACAATTGACTTAAAGCAGCAAAGCTTTCTAATAGAAACATAAACAACCATTAATTTAGCAAGTCAAAAAAAGTAAGGATTTAAAAAATTGAGCCAAGCTTGCCTTAAAGGATTCTGGATTCTTCCCCAAATGGAGATAATTCCCTAATCCTTTCATTTTTCCATATCAATGAGTCTTAGTGTAAACTGAAAAAGCCTTAATAAAAGCATGCTATTAAAACAAATATGTTTGGTTAGTGATTGGATTCAATGTTATAAATCTTTCATAGGAAAACACCATATTGAAGATTACAGTATGGGAAAGTCTGTTTCCACTTATGAAATAAAAGTGCTCTCTTTTGTCTACGAAAAAAGGTTTTGTTGCCAAGGATTTTATGACGAGCTGATATTAAACAATTGTTTCTCAGAACTCCTTGCCTTTTTATTCATGTGTAGAGATAACTCAAACAACTCAGCTTCTAGACTGTTGAAAAAAACAGAAAGAGAATCCACAAATTTTCAACTGATTGAAGGCCAAAAATCAAGTGCTCAAAAATTAAGATAAGCTTAACACATTATCCTGATGAATCATACAGAAAGAAATATTTAATCACAACACAAAATCTGATCTAGGAATTCCTTTGTGTATTATCACGTATACTACACGTTAATTGTATCAGCTTGATAACATTTACCACCAACTAGCAATACTTTGGCAAATCTTGCTTGCCAAATAACGTCATAGAGCTTAATAAGTACTCATTGCAAATATACATAAAAATAATAGTGTGAAGGCACTTTCAAAACTGCTCAATACCCTTCCTTAACAGGTTTACTTCTCTTTTTCCTACCCGTTCACAGTTTGTACTGTGCTTCTGTTTTGCAGTACTCATGCCAGCTTCAATGCAAGATAAAAAACTCTTCATAGTGTGTAGACTGATACTCAAATGCCATTGACTAAAACTGCCCATCCTTAGTACTGAGTAATCATGCTAGCAGAGTCCTAAAAGTGACTCTGAAATAAACTTTATATGAGTATTCTTTCAGACAAAGGCTAACTAGAACTATTCCTCTTTCAGGGCATGGGCAAGTAAAAAGATCACTAAACTTAAGAAATCTGGTGTGTTTAATCCATTTACTGCTCTTTGAAAACTCTGCCCCCTTACCTGACACATTACTTGTTATCTTTGCTTCTCAATGGCTGGATATACAGTCCCCTATCTTTTAAGAGTATGCCTGTGCTTTAAAAAGTGTATCTTTTACTTAGGTTGGCTAATGAGTGGCCAGACTTAGAGTACAGAAGACAAGACAATGAACTAAGGGTCAAACTGAAGTCTGAACTCCACTTAATACTTCATCTTTACTGCCAGCGTCAGTGAACAACACCCATTTTCCACACACACATAACTTGAATCCCACAAAAGTTGATATTTCAGGTATGATTGTCAGGATTTATCCAGCTTGGGGCAGTGTGGACAACAAAAAAGAACATAAGTGGCAGAACTAATATAATTCAGTGTAATGCAAGCATGTTATATCTTCAGTGAATACCCACAAAACAGAGTCAAGTACATGGGAACCACATCAAACTTTGCACGACTGCAGTCACAAGGGAGCTCTAGTTCCCCAAATGTCTTCATGTAGATTAGTCCACAGAGTTGCACCTTTGACCCACAATGCTAAAACACACTGGCATATATGGACAGGGAGATGGGTTTAACTTATCAGATTAACACATTGAACATACTGCACCTTCCCTACTAAGGCCTTTCAACTGCCAGCCTAGATGAGGCTTCAGGGGAAAAGGGGCAATGATAAAACATGTAGTGCTCTTGCAGGGTTCTGAAGACATGCTGCCATTTTAAACACTTTTTTTATGGCTGCTTTTGAGCAGCTCTGCTCCAGACAATCTGTTTTCAATCCCACTTTCAAATACGAAACACCCTCCATTAGCTATAAACGTGCACAAACAACTCTGGGATACAGACTCTGCTATAAAGCACACACACATGGCTGAGATCTGCCTACAGCCCAAAGCCTGCAATTACTCTGCATGTGGACTTCCCCTGCCCAAGCGACTCTTAAGCAATGAACATCCAAGAGCACCCAAGACATTACGAGGCAGAAAGCACTTCGGTGCTAAGAGATGCAAGTCTTGGACATGTCAGGCTACTGGTTAGACAGTCATAGTTTCAGTTTTGTGACTTCGGTATGCTGAAACACAAAAAACAGACCACAGCGAGGATGTTTTAGCTGAACACGCTCTGTGTGTATAAGCACTGAAAACGCCTGGGGACGGCGTTCATTCTTGTTAATCGATTTGCTTTACCCCCCTATTACCTGTTGAATCTTCTCCCAGTACAGACTGTGAAGAATTGGCAACAGCCACAGCCTGAGAGGGACATTAACACGACCCTACCACCCAACTGAACACAACTGGAACAATTAAGCTCTTTGGACCGACCTCTGACCTCGGCGCTCACACAACCGACACGGAACCCAAGAAGTACCACCCCAAAGCGCCCCGCGGAGCCCCCAGGAGCCGTCCCGACCCTCCGGCGGCCAAAGGGGGCCCCGCACTCACGTAGAGGGAGCGGACGGCGGCGCCGTAGAAGCGCAGCGCCGTGCTCAGCTCCAGCGCCGCCGAGCGCGCGTCGTCCCCGTTCTCCAGCGCGGCATCGCCGCGCTCCTCTCCATGCGGCAGCAGCGCCAGCCGCTCGGCGGGCAGCGCCAGGATGGGCAGCGCCAGCACCAGCAGCGCACAGCGCGGGCAGCTCGGCGCGGAGCGCATCCCGGCGACTCCCAGCGGGAGGGTCAGCGCTGTCCCGCCACTATAAGCGCGGGCAGCGGGGGCGGCCGGGACGGGCCGGGCCGGCGGGCGGGGGCGCCGCGGCCAATGGCGGCGCGGGGCGGGCGGGACCACCGGCCCCGGCCCCCCCTGGCTCGGCCCCGCCCGCCCCGGGACCCCTGCGGGCCGCGCAGCCCGCGGAGCTGGGCAGAGCTGAGGGGGACTCAGCCGCAGGGATCGCTCCCGGCCCGGGCATTGCTCGCCGCCTCTGAGCCTGCGGGAGCAGAGCGGGGTCCGCGCCAGCACGGGGGGACCGGCTCCCGGGAGCGCCCCGCGGGCGCTAGGATAGGAACACTCAACCGCTTTCGGGATCAGTGTCGTTTGTGGGGTGCGAAACTCGGGAAGATAAACCGATGCAGGGTCGTAGGCATCTGACAGATGCTTTCAAAGCCGCGGCTCTCCGCCAGGACCGGTGGGGTTTCTGCGCTAGTTTGGAAAACTCCGACTCAAAGTTACTCTAGCAGCTGCAGTGTCTTCCAGCAGCTGCGGTATCTTCCCGCAGCATGCCAAGAACTAACATACTGAGACCAAATACCAAAATCAACATGAAACAAAAATATGAATCCAGGTGCTTATTATCCGGGGAAATGAATAAATGCACTGGAATGTGTTTCTTGAATTGACACCATCCATGTCAGAATTTCATTTGGTTATAAAATAAAACTAGAAGACTTATAAATCTGCAAATGAAAAATCACCGATATTAGATACAGACAAAAGTAATATAGTTGATGTAGTTCCCATGTACTTGACTCTGTTTTATGGGTATTCACTGAAGATATAACATGCTTGCATTACACTGAATTATATTAGTTCTGCTACTTATGTTCTTATTTGTTGTCCACACTGCCCCAAGCTGGATAAATCCTGACAATCATATCTGAAATATCAACTTTTGTGGGATTCAATATATACAAATATATTATTTCTGACTGTGCCGCCTTGTTTTATAGCCTAGTCCTGCTCCCTTGGAACACTCAGAAGCAACTGAAGAATGGTTATATTTCATATATTTTTTCCAAAGCTTCCAGCAGTGTTTAAGGATTAAATCTTGGCCAGTAAAGTGCATGCTGTGATATTTCCACACAATGTTTACAGCAGAAAATCACCTGAGGGAAGGTAGCTGAAATGCTATCCACATGCTTTTTACATGGCATTGAACTTTTCTTTAAATGCCTGCTCTTTTTGTTGCTGTTGTTTTGGTTTGGGGTTTTTTTTGGTAAGAAAACATAATTTTGTACTTGGCAAATTGCAAGAGCACAAGACATTCCAGGGTACGCTATAACTATGGGTACCTGCAAGAAAGAAATGCATCTGTTAAGCTAATCACTGTGATCACTAGCAACTATCTACAACTGTCTTCTGTATGTCAGTGAAAACAGTCACTGAGAAAAGTAGCATGGTGGTGTGGGAGGAATGAAAGTCTTGTCTCCTTGAGTTCTTACTGTACTTACTGAAGAAAACTCTGAGAGGGTAACATTTTCCTATTAAATCCACATGACTTCCTAGTATTATGCCCAGAGTTTGGAGGGGCCACTGGGAAGCTAGACACTTAGTGTAGTAAATTTGAAATCTTTTTGAAGGCTGAAAAGTTAAATATCTACATCTGCATGTTTAAAGCACAGGGTAGTAGCCATGTTAGAGTAAATCCTTTGTCCATTAGTCAGCATATTGAGATTGTTTAGTCTATATTTACCTTAAGAGGATTACAGTGTTTCTGTTGTAGCTGAACAAGTTTACCTTGTATGCAGTTCCCACTGTGAGGGGTGGTGAGAATTGTTAGTTTAAGACCAAAAAAAAAAAATTAAAACAAATTCCTGTTGTCCTTTCTAGAGTCTTCAGTAACGACCCGAAAAAGGGATGGAAAAGCATGTTTACATTACAAAGTAGTTAATTGGGAGATATTAATGGCTAACACCAGCCCGAATGGAAAATGCAACAAGATTTAAGCAGGGAAGAAAAGTATTTAGATACAAACTGGAATATCACAATTGAGAAAGAACACAGCTGGTAAATGCCAAGAACTCCACAATTTCATTGCATCTTAAATCAGATACGACAGCAGTTTACAATGCAATAGCATCTCCTGAGCAGGCACTGAGATTCTGTACAATAGATGAGATGGTTTTATTGTGTTACAGGGAGGTAAGTGAGGTTCTAAAGGCATATAATAACACTGTGTTTCCAGAGATTGCTTGTGAGATCAGCAATGTCACAGAAAATTCACCACTTGAAAGAATTCAGACTAAAGCAATAAAAAAAGATCAGACGACCAAAGGAAGCAACATACAAGGAATTGCTAAAGAATTGAACATGTGTACTTGATTAAATGATAATGGGGAGGAGATTTGATTAAGATTTTGCATCAAAGATATGGAGTACCTTCAACTCAAATATCTGAAGAGTGCTACCAAACAGATGTAGGAATTATAAGGGTGAGTTTGAGGATTACAGATAACTAGGACACTGAAATAACTAAAAGAAACCATGAAACCATGTATCAAAAAATGCTTCCTCACCATGGGCTCTATTTTCAGATAAATCATTGACTGGGCATAGTGGAAGCAGAATGACAGAAAGCTTTGAGAAGCCAACACTAGGTTGGTCGAATTACTAAAAAAGAGACCTTAAGGAATAATTCTGTATTTAACAATGGAATATGACAGCCCAACGCATTTTTACTTGAGTCGAAAAAGAAGGTGCAGATATGGAGAAACTTGACCATCTCAAGCTCTTCCCCAGCTTCCATTAACAGAGAAAAGGGAGTTAGTGTTCCCTTTGCTGGCATGACTGAAGGAAGGAAAATAATGCCCTGGGCCCCTCATGATGATTTTCTGCTGTTCAGTGATGACAAAGCATCTTGTTATGATCATCAAAGGACAGAGTAACCATGTGGTAATAAACTGGAGAGAATTGAGTATTTGTGATACTGGCAGGAAAGAATAGAACTGAGGTCTGCTGAGAAGGAGCATTTTTTGGAGAGACAAGGTCATGGGAATCAGAAAGTCACAAGCAAAGGCAAGGCTCGCAGGAAGATCATGGAGTGCACATCATAAATTTAAATCACTCTGTCTTGGAACTCAGTGTTCATTGTTCATTAGAGTGGAACATGATGAGATGCCTTCTGTAATTCTATATGAGCCAGTATCACTATGGAGGGCACACAACTCAGGAGCAACTTCAAGAAATGTGTATTTTGCAGCAGAACTCTCTACAGAAAGAAACTAATTTTGAGACGCTCTTAGATGCTCTTGAGAAGTGATGCACATGAAAGACAATATTCTCTCATGTGATCTTATAGGGCAGTGAAAGGACAAGCTTCTTAGAAACTCATATCCTGCTCTGCAGAACCTCTAGGCAAGAATGGGATGTGTTAACGCTTGGCCAATGACCTGGTCAGTACAGAAGAGATACACTGCTGTGATATAATGGTACACAGTAGTAACAGATTACTGCCCTGAACAGGGCAAGAAGCACAGGGAGAAACAGTATCTCTCGTGCCCTTCCTAGGACTGGTGCTAGGAGAGACTGTGTATTTCTGGGGTTGCCTTTATTTCTCTCTCTCATTATTAGAGCTGGTAACTATATTAATAGGGGACAGGAAAAAAAGTCACAGAGGAAATTATGCTTAAACAGAGTCATGAACACTTTCTTCATCCGAGTTTATAACTTAGGAAAAAAAATCAATGGAAAATGCAACAGAAAAATATGAGCATCACAGAAAATTGCTAGATAAAAAAAGCAGACTTACAGTCCTCCCGTCTGTCAAGTAGCCAGAGCCACACGAAAAACATTACAATTTTAATCTTTTTTATATATATTTTATCCAAGCATCCTTCTTATATCCTAATGCTTGTTCTCTTTCAAGAACAGCTTGTGTAATCCAGTAAGAATTCTAGAACTTTTCTGTAGTAAGAGAGAGTCTTAGTAGGGCAAGTGGGTATATAATTATTCTTCTATTTAAATATTCAGCACTGTGCTATTACACCTACTCCAAGTCTTACTGTTTTGTTAGTATCTAAAAGTTTTAGCTTTGTGCCACAAAAGACTCCAAACAGACAATAAAAAACTAATTCAGACTTCTAAAAAACACAGAGGAGACAGGAAGACAAAATGTATGACCATTTTCTCTTATACACAAAAAACAATTACAGTATGAAGGAACATTGTTTTTTAAACAATGGGAATGGGATGTGGAAAAGCAATTTGAATGGAAGAGGAAGACAGCTATGGAAAAGGTATCCTTTACCTCCTATCTACTCCAAGACTAAAGAAATAATTACTCTGACCCACTGATACTATGTCAGATTTCAGAACAGAGATATTACATACAAGGAAAATATATATTCTTGTAGCCTGGTGAAGAGGTGTTATTGAATGCATCTCAAGTTAAAACATCAATTCAGATTGAATGTGCACCCAAACCAAAACATTGCTAAATGTGGTATTCTCTTTTATGTGGAATCCAGACTTTGGCTGAGAATTTCAGCTGTAGATGGAACATACAAAAAGATGTCACATTGAGTTCCAACAGCAAAGCTTCTATATGACAATCAGCAACAAAAGAAAGGCCAAGCACTGATCTGATGCTTGTGGTGGCCAGAAATGCAATAAAAAATGGTTGCAAGAGAAGCTCATCCTCAGCTTTTCTACAAACATTCAAAAAGGCTAATAAAGTGTGAAACACTGACACAGTCTCTCCCGTGACAGCCAAGCTGCTACCTCACATCCACTCCCTGTGTCTGCAGAGCACCCAGCCAGCCTCACAGAGACTGGCCTTGCCTAGATTCTCTGCCGGCTAGAATAATACATCTTGCAAAAATTGTCTTTTAGAAAGAGTGTATGGTTTCTTAGATGAGTCTAAATAATCACAGCAATTCAGAGAAGACACTTCAACCGTTTCCCCCCATGATGATTGAATGATATCTTTTGCGAGGAAAAAGGCTTATCTGGAGTGTAATCCTTATCTGACTTTTCTGGAGTGGAATTCATTGCCTAAACTAGTGAAATTCACTGAGGAGAATCAATTATTACCTATTATTATCTATTATTACCTTGAGCAGCTGTGAGTAAAATGGAGAAACTGATTTTCATTCAGGGTAGGTGATACTGTGATGCAGCAAAGACCAACAATTTTAGTTACTTTTTTTACAAAAGGACTGGATAAGGGAAAAAATATTTAATAAAGATAACATCTATTCTTATTAACAGTATGGACTCAAAATTAGGTTGTAGTTAATCTTTAAATGTAGATATAGTTGTAAAAGCTCTGCAGAGAGGGAGAAGAAAGTTCCCTATAATTCCATGCTTGGCCAGATTGAACACTAGTTATTAATATTTCCTTTAATGAGGTTGCTTGTAAATATTTTCACTTTTGGGCAAGGTCTACTGAGAAAGAAAATCCTTCCACCCAAAAAAGAAAATGTAAATGTTTACTGATCTCTCCTGGTCAACTGTTCAAAGTTAGCTACGCTGAAGGCTTTCTGCCTTGAGGAGTCCACTCAGCGCACAACGAAGTTTCCTGCAAGTTAATGAAATTTATTTGTGAGCTTAAGATAATTTTCTGAGTGGGGTGAATGTGTGTGTTCAAAGGCAAAAGCTTGCCTGAGGATAGCTGAATCATAATGTTAGACTCCAAGAACATTGTCAACAGGCAAAATTTTTGAGTGACAACTCTGCTGACCATTCCATACAAAATGATAGTAAAAACTGGTGGGTATCAGCTCAGTATTTTCATAGTGCTTTTTTTTTTCTTCTTCACAAGTCTTCTGGTACCGTGAGTTGAAATTGTAGCTATGAGGTGCTATAAATAAAGTAATTTATTCTTAGATTAGACATGTATAAATTCAAGAACTTACTGTACATTTTTCATGTGAAGGCCTAATTTGTGTGTTTGGAGATAAATTATGTTTATAATGTTGGATATAATTCATGTAGTTGGCTCTAACACGCCATACATTTTAATGTTGAAAGAAGATTTTTTACCTTTTTCTTTTTTTTTTAACTGTGTAAAGACTGTGAACTTTCCCCTGACTTGAAACAGTCCAGATTTTTAAAAAAAAAAAAAACAACCCAAGAGTAATTCCATGATTACAGCTACTCATTCTTTCTGACCTAAGGACTTATATTGCTGTTCACTTCATTTGGAATCTGCAGACTAATATAAAAAATGGCCCATTCATTCTTCCCAAACACAGTTTAGTGTTTTAGTCTAGCATGTAATACTACAGTTTTGTCATAGAGCAACAATAAAACATAGGCAACTCAGCACAGAAACAATCACATTGCCCCTGGGAAAAAGAGGAATTATTTGCAAAGACTAGGATTGATGCAATAACTTATTCATTGGAGAAGCGACAGGGTAAGAGCAAGAAAAGCCTCTTCTACAAGAGGTTGCTGAGAACAAACTCTGTGTGTAGTCTACACTCCCAATTGAGAGAGGGACATAGGATGATCCCCGTGGCCAAGTAGCAAAGACTGGATTGTGTCCAAATTACTAATCCCTAGATCTCCACTCCACATAGCATTTAGCCCACATGTCTGCTGGGTTACTGTAGCCCTAGGACACAATTTGTTTCATTCTTCTCCCTTCCTCCCTGCCCCCGTTCACAGTGTTTGAAATAAAGTGAACTGTTATGCAGACCAGCAGTGGCTCAGTTTAAGCACAAAACTAAGGGTACGTGTCATATACCACAGTCTGTGACACAGGGTATGTGCAGGTATTTGAAGTCACAAAGCCTTTGGGCTAGCTCTGGAAGATCAGAAAGGGCCAAGAAAAAAGTCTGGTCCTGGCTTATGGCTGCCTTTTGAGCACGGTCCTTGGAGTAAACTGTTGCCAGACCACTCCTGTGCTTTTTCTTGAAAAGAGCCTTTTGGAGCGGGCAAGAAATCAGCTTATACGTAGATGGGGTATTCAGGGGTTTAGTACATGAGACAGATCCCTGGCACTCTCTCATTTAGTAGTACAGATATACCTATATATCTGCAGTCAGAGGCATATTTCTAAGCTTTTCAAGGGGAGAGACAGCAAGACTATTAAAACTGAAAAAGCTACACTTCCAAATGAAAGGTTAACAAAACCCTTTTCAGGTAATTACTTGTTCTATCTGAACCGATAGTTAACATCCTTCTCCTTTACCTTTTCTCCACAAAGGCCTTTAACATTATATCAGTTATCTGCATCCTAGCTTCCTTCCTTATCTTTTTTTTCAGAAGAGGCTTTTTATTAACCTTTTGGGATCTTAGGGCTGACCCTCTTTATGGCTCATTGACCAGTTCTCATTCCTTGAGTTCCTTCTCAGAGAAACTCTTGCCTGTTTGCCTTTAACTGCGAATCTTTTATGATTCTCTCAAACTTCCTGCATGAAAAAAATTTGAATGTTTTCCAGCAGCACAGATTTTTCAAAGCTACACAGTTGCATAGATCTGTCAGCATGGGTTATACTTATTTGCAATTTAAGAAAAGATATTATCCAAAACAAGAATATCTATATCTGATCCTTAATTCTCTTTATTTGCTTGAAATACATAATTGTTGTTTATGGGTTTTGTGTATTTAATACATTTGTCCCTTAAAATAATTATCTGATCTAGCAATCCCACTCATCTTTAGAGCCATTAAATACAATATGAAATTGCCATTTGGAGACCCCTATTTACCATGGGTACACAGTTTATACAGCCTGAAAAAAATCTGGAGATCAAATTGTTGAAAAAAAATAATGGAGAAAAATGTGTATAAAATTGGACCCAAGTTTATACAAAATTATTGATTTTTCTGGATATTAGACATTTTATCATCTGAGTAAGGAGTCTAACTTCTGAAGAATGAGTCACAGCATTTGAACAAATGAGAGCATTGTGTTCTTCCTGAGGGAAATCTGCTGTCCTCTGCTTCTTCTATATTAGTAAATAAAATTCAGTTATTTAGTACTCGGAACAGGACTTTGCCTTACCCAAGATGTAGTTGTTTTTCTGTGGCTTATTTCCGGCAACAGTGCTAGAGCATAAAGCAGATATTACATCTTGGACACTTTTAAAACATTTCCTGTAAGGATTCCATTCTGTTCAAAGTAGTTTAAAGACTGGGGGTCTCTAAGAACAGATGTTCATTGCACTACATAATATGCAAGTAGTTTGTTTTGCTGCTAGGTTTCCTAGCTCTGAATACTAAAGCTCTGTTTACATGTTCATAACTCTGTCTTTATAGGCATTGAATTTTATTGCAACAGTCAGTATTAAGTTTTACATTTCCTTTGTTACGTTAAAATCTGTCTGCCATTTTTTCTAGATGATCAATAAAAGTTCATATACAGCAGTCACGATAAAATAGTCTCAAAAATCATGGTATAATAGTTTCAACAGCACTTTTCATTTGTCAGATTTCCACTCTGTCAAACCCGTCCTGGTGATTTAAGAAACAAAAAAAACCAGAAACAAACAAACAGAAAAATTAAGTTACCAACAAAATATGGTTTGTCTAGTTGGCAAATCAGAAAGCACACAGGAAACTCAGTGGAGATTTCCTAACAACCAGAAGCAGCTTTCTGAATTGGAGTAGATCATGTTTCTTCACAAGGAAAATGCCAGTTTGAACTAATTAGAATCAGTTTCTTAGAGTGAATATGCAACTATGAATTCTGTTGCTGTCTGCTAAATTCAGCCTCATTGGGGAGGATATGACTGACAAATTACAGCTCAGTAAGCAGAAAAAGATACAATACTTATGCAACAATTTTCATTCTGTGTGGTGCAGGAATGAAAAGGTTGGTCTTAAATATCTGCAAGCTGTTTCTGATATCCATAAAGTGTGCCATTACTTTGAAAACACGATGTATGCTTCAGAGTAAAGTAAAACAAAGAGATTGATTTAACAAAATAGCATAAAATCATCCCTGACAGTGCAGTATTTTTCAAATAACCCTCTTATCCAAAGACAGCAAAATAAAAAGATGGGAGAATTCAAGAGGAAACTCTATTTGGTATGATTCTTGCCTGAATCACACCTTTAGAGTTTCCATAGCGTAACATCCATTTTACATGGCAAACTGTGACCAACTTAGTTTTCTTGCTTGCTTGCTTGCTTGAATATCTCATTTCCAGATATTCATCAGCATGCCCTGCATGTTTCGTGCGTCTATGTGTTCTCCAAAACTTGCAAATATTTTTGCCTGAGTATTTGCAACACTGGGGCTTATATTTAGAAGCATATACATTATACATACAGAAGAACTTAAAAGTACATTGCCCTTATTATTTCACTGCCACTAACAGTAATATTTTTCTAGTTTCTATGATTTCTGAACATTCCCTACAGTTTACTATAATTTTCTTGTACTTTTCAGACTGATTAAAACAGAAATCCCCACAGACTGCTCAGCCTTGTCTGAGGTCAAGACATTTGTATGTTCAAAGATCCTATCTTCACCGAACATGCTTTTTCGTTTTGGTACCAGACATAAACATTTGTTGCATGTACTGCTTCAACAGAGTAACAACTTAGTTACTGTCCCAGCATCCGAACCAGCTGCTTTCAGCTGCTCCTGCTGTGGCAGGGACAGACCCAGGACTGAGAAGAGGCAGCCTGCTGGACTTACCCTGGCCTCAGTAACATCACTTCTTACTCTGAGAATGTCTTTTTTCAACTGAGAAGGAATAACCAGGGAGAGGGAAAACAGGATTTCAAAAGGAGTCAGATGAGAGAAGGATGGTGGGAAAGAGAAAGAGATCTTGAGTCTTTTAAGTCAGAGGATACAAGTATAAGCCCTGTCATGATCAGCTTTTGTTCATGCATATTGTCTCATTTACTTTAAGGGGGTTGATCACATAGCAATGGAAAACTTTAGAGCACAACTTGGGCATCCTATCCTGCGGGTAAAGAAGCAAGAGCTGCGTGGCTGCCTAACCATGTGTGCACTCCCAGCCATACCAAACAAAACCCAGGGTCTGGTTTCCTGCTGGTCTTGACACCCTGCATGATAAAATGGATCTCTTCCTTGACAGATCTCTCTTATCTCCAGTAATGCTTGGCTGGGTGAATTCTCTAAATGAGGGCCTGCTGTGTTTGAATAAAGGAGAAATACTGCTACTCAGTAATAAGGAGGGATTCTTGGAGAAAGGAAAGGAGTAGGCATGCCTGACTTGCTAGGCACAAGAAAGGCACTGGTACTGGTGCAAGGAGCAAAAAACTGGGTGAAGCTAGTGCCATCCAAAAAGAGAGCACTACGCAAGAGACACTAAGGTGATTAAAATGTGTATTTAGAAGTTATTCCTTGTGGAGATTGTCTCCTGCTTCTTACGCCTAATAGTTTATTTCTTCAGACTTTATTCAGTGAGTATTAAAGATTTCTTGGTGTTGCAGGCTTCCCCTTTAGGACTGTGGGCAAATGGCAGATATAACAAAGCAGCAGCTGAGGGCTCCAGCAGGTTTCTCCCTGGCAAAGGTCCCATGCCTGTGAAACCAACCAGCAAAGATTCAAGTATATGCTATTCAACATGAATGGGCTACAATACATGATACTTTTAATACTGCATACCTTGCAACCTCTGAAAGGTGACTTTTCAAAGCTGTCATCAGGATTGTCTGAGGACAGCCAAGAAACTACAATATCACAGGGGAAGCAAAAGTTCTCCACAAAGGATGCACCTATAGAGACAAAGCCTGGAGAAGAGGAGACTGAGGGGAGATCTCGTCGTGGTCTTCAACATCCTCACAGGGGGAAGCAGAGGGGCAGGTACCGATCTCTTCATTCTTGTGACCAGTGACAGGACTCGAGAAAATGGCATGAAACTGAGTCAGGGGAGATTTAGGTTGGATATCAGGAAAAATATTCTCACCTAGAAGGTGGTTGAGCACTAGAACAGACTCCCTAGGGAAGTGGTCACAGCACCAAGCCTCTCTGAGTTCAATACAATGCTCTCAGGCACATGTTGTGATTCTTGGGGTGTCCTGCGCAGGGCCAGGAGTTGGACTCAATGATCCTGATGGGTCCTTTCCAACTTAGCATATTCTATGATTCTATGCTAAAGGACATAAGCCTCTGTTGTGCAGCTCCAAAGGGATATTTCAAAACAGAAACAGAGCTCAGACAAACTCAAATCCCTAGCATGATAGACTGACTCCAGTGACTGATGAAAAGTTCTTGTCTGCCAATGTTTCACGCCTTACACTTTGAAAGAGAGACAAACCACTGACTCCTACCTCACAGCTTTTTCAAGCACTCTGCTGCAGGCTCCTTCTCAAAGGAAGCTGTTCCCTTCCTGCTGCCCCACCTCCCGCCGTCCATAGCTAACACACCCTGTCTTTCTGACTGGAGACCGTGCTCACTGTCAAGCATTATTAACTGCTTCATGGATTTTCGAGGCTGTGGCAGGTGGGAGTTTGCACAGGCCACGCTGGGAGGGGAACCACAGGACCTCACGTTGGCACACGGTACTCCCAGTACATTACCCTGGGTTCCTTTCCACCGTGCTCCGGCACAGAACAGTAACATCAGCACCCTCCGCTGGCCTCTGCCATGAAGATACCTGCAGTGAACAGGCTGATCGGAGCTGCTGCTAGATCTGTTATGTAAAATCCAGGGAAATACACCGTTTGACTAAATATATTAATAGGTCATACTCTCGGTAAGTGGCCTCCAGCTGCCTCCAGTCACTACACACATACACTATGTAAAAGCAGGGACAGTGACTGTAAAGCTTATGCACAGAAAGAGCACTTAATTTTAATGTTAATTACAATATTCATAAACTACGTTATCATGTATTAAAATATATACTTTGTAGCTTATAATTAAAAGTTAAATTATTTAATTTGTTAAAAAATATTTTATCATTTAAATTATTATAAATTATCATCATAATATTTTTCCTCTGAGATTTCTGGCCATTGAGTATGCTCAAAATTCAAATAAAAAAAGGGACAACTTAAGTAAGTGCACCTGTAGCAGGCAGGGTGTCTGGGTGCATGACAGCTTGTAAAAAATATCTTTTGTTTGATCCAGAAGTGTTGACTCTCTTATTAATCACATTCAACATATTTTAACTTGTATGTTTTTCTTTGAAGATCATCTGTAAATTACTGATCTAAAAATGTTTATTTTGTGTAGTTACAGAAACTCTTAATCTATATTGAGGTGTCCAATAATAAAATGAGAAAGGTCCATGTTGAAAATAATGGTCTACCTAAACCAGTTCCTATCTGATTGCATATTTATTTTTGAGGGGATATTTTTTTTTTTTTAGTGCATGTGCATTTATGCAGGTTGGTACAGTTTATTTTTTTTTTTTTAGTGGCTGCTCCTGCAGAGTAGCAGTGATTCCAAGAGCTGGCTGATATGTATATTTGATTGTGATTACTCTTACCAATTATATAACCAAAACCGCCTAGACTGAAACTGGGGAAGTTCATTAGTAGCCATTATATTTCCTTACTGTAACTACATGGATTTGGATACTTATGTGGAATTTAAATGGATAGACTTCCTTTGAAATACGCTCTCCAAGATCACGTAAGTAGATAGAAACAGAATACATATGCAATGATTAGATTCAATCTTAGCACAAATTCCTGGATGCCCCAACCATGTGTAAGAATACATATTGTATCAGATCTTCTGCCAGTATATCATACAAACTGGAGTGAAATCAATATATACAGTGACTTCAACAAAGAAAGCAATCATAATTTTCAAGATAGAAATATGTCCCTGAGGAGGAGGATAAAATCAACATAATCTGTCTCTGTGCAAAAAGACAAGTGGTGGCACTGTTAGTAAAGTTACCTACTCCAGTTCTGGTAATGCTCAAGATTCTTCCAACAATTTGGCAGCATGTGGGTTTCTAGGAGTTTAAAAGTGCTCTGATTTTGTATTAGCAAAGCAAATTAAAAAAAAAAAAACCTCATCAAATTGCTTAATGTAAAAAAATGTTAAAAATGTTGTGGAAGCAAGGAATATGTAATGAAAGCTAAAACACTCAGACTGTAAGTTTATATTAGTGGAATCCCCCTGAAAGGATAGAATTTGTTACTACTGAGTGTTCAGGATTTTCAACTGCTTTGCATACACGGGTATCTATCACAAAATGCGATAGACACATTTGTATTTTCTCCTCATTAGTCTCTGTGTTTTATGGTGAATTAAAAAAGGCCGAGAATTTTCCATGATCTCTGTCTTGCAGGAGAAAGCACAGAAGGAGAGGTAGTTGCTTTACTTTTCCATGAAAAGATATTTTTTCCCACAATATATCCAATTCCTTCTAACATTAAATTGATTTTTATATACTGCTATAAGGCTTTTATGAAGAGGATATATGGTACAAATAACTAGTTTTGTTTTCACCTTTTTTTTTAATAGAAATCACTTTCTTTTTACAAAGTTCTGTAAACTGAAGAAACAAAAATAGTTTAGATTTAGTATGTCTCATGAAAATACTTAGAAGACTGAATTTTTCTTTTGTAACTCATTTTTATAGAGCTCTATGGGTGAAACTGATTCTCCACTGTCCCTACTGACTTCTAACTATCAAATCACTCTCTTTTTTATTGCAAACATTCTGACATTACTATTTTGCTTCTCTTAATTAAAAATTATTGCTAGACATAAACACTATAAAACAGGTAGGTTATTAGAATAAATTGGATAAAATCTTAACCAAATTATAACCAAAGCTGTCTGAAGATACAGACAGAGGCTTGCATAGCCTACCTTTGAAGATACAGTCCTGGAAATTTTTTCTTTCTTTTTCATATCTTTATACCCTTTTGCCGTATTTTTGAACTCAGGACATGCTTTTAGCAATGTGCAATGTGCCATATGCCTTGTAGGACTACAGTTTTATACTTGTGGTTATCAAGAAAGCAAATACTTAACATGACTTATGCACACCTGATGTCAACAAACTGAGAAACAATTGGGACAAGCAGTCCTGTCTTATAACAATCCCAAGCTCTGTCGGGTAGCTAAAATTACTTTTGATTTTAGTTGTGACATCAATGCCGTTGATGAAGGTCTCTTTAGTACATCTCTTGAATTTAAACCTACAGATTTAATTATGCAAACCTGAAAACATTTCATACATTAACAAGACTCAAATTCAGCTGCTCAGTTTCTTTCATTGAGGCAGTTTGAAATTCTGTACATTTTTTTCTATTCATTTATCAAGTGGCTGTACCACCCTTGCCTAGCTGAGGTTGAGATAGTCATTACTTTTTAAAAAATATTGGGCAACCAAATGTGAAAAATGAAACAAAACCCAGCAGTTTCTGATGAAACATACAGATAGCATCTGCAATGGCATAGTTAAAATGAAGCAAATACACTTGCACATAGGTACACAACTCTTAACACATTTTAATAGCAAAAATGATTGAAGGAATTTTACTGTAATTTTGTCTGTTCTAGACGGGGATTGGAAACCTGCCATTGTACTACACTGGATTTTCCTTCAAAATAAACTACAGTCTAAACAGCTGGAGGTAATAGAAGTATGTCCAGGATAAATACTTTCTCCTGCCCTCCATCCCAGCTGTTAAATCATTTTATTCCTCTTCCTTTCACAGCATGTCCTACTGGATAGTTTCTTCACTCTCTTTTCTGCAAAATCCCTCAGCTTTCCTCACCCTGTACTTACAAAGAGCTGATATGACCTGGGGAAAACCCTTATTTTACTAAACGTCAGTTCACACATATCTTACACCCTACAAGCAACAATATTGCTTCTTAACAACTCTGGTCCCTCCTACAACAGTGGTTGTTGCACTACCACTCTGAAGTATGGATCCTGGGGGAAAAACAATCACTAAAGGTAAAACCACAAAATTCATGCAAATGTCTTCAAATAAAACTTGCATTGGCAACCTTAATTCCACCATATCCTAATCTTTAAATAGTTAATATCTTATCACTGAATACTTGAATATTATAAATTATCATCTAGGTATAATTTAAATTATATTTATATTTACTAATATATGAAGGGTTAATATTAATATAGTGACCCAATCTATTTTTTTCTTTTACAGTTATTATTTATTGTAAATGTATTGCCATATATGATTATTAAGAAATCATATTTGTAGTTGTCCTGGTTTCGATTGGGATAGAGTTAATTTTCTTCTCAGCTTGATACAGTGCGTTTTTTTGGATTTAGCATAACAATGTTGATTAGCTGCTTGCTGGGGTTAAACCACAACAGTGGCTTGGATGCTTATTTAATATAATAAACTTACATAGAAACAGGTTTATAAAAAGAAATGAGAAAGACAAAGTTTTTGCTATCCACATGATGATATCATCAAACAACTTGCTTGTGAGAATTTTACAAAAATCCCCCAAAGACTGAGAGATAGCACATGCTGTCTCCAAGCAGAGTTTTTCTTTAATGTCGTTCCTGTAATAACATCTGCAGCTCTGTTTCTTCAAACTTTCTCTTTTCCTCTTTTTCTTTTCTTTTTTTTTTTTTTTTTACGCTTTTACAGTTCTTTGCTCTGGTCCACCCACTAGAGCAATTTATTCAGCTGGTCCATTTGAAGTCTCATGCAATTTAATGTTCTGCACGGTAAAAACAAACAGAAGCAGTTGACATGATTATTGCATTCATGAAACTATCATCTCTCAGTGTCTTAGAAGAAAAGGCAGTTCCATTTATGAACATGCAAAGTATACTTGTCACTTTTCCCCCAATAAAACCAACATTTTGTTAAGGTGGCTACTATTGTGTTTCACATAATTGTATGTTACTGATGTAAAGGAAGAGGAGACAAAGCACAATTGATTTCTGCCACTGAGGCACAATTCATAACCAAGTAAAACACTGCAGAAGCAATCAGGACAATGCTGGTTACTGCTTTGCAACAGGGGCGAATACAGAAAAGCTACTGGTCGGGACAGGAAACTGCCTGGCTAAATGCAGCTGGCTAAGGGACATGAACCTATGTACAACCTCTGTTTCTCTTCCAGGGGAGCTTTATGGAGAAAACAGGCATCTTCACAGGCAGGCAGTACAGAAAAGCTGATACCTTCAGAGCTGCAGAGGAAAGCAAGCAGCTTCAATCTTTGTGTCCATCTTAAATGATCAGCAGGAAAAGAAAGAAAAAAGAAAAAAACCCCAAAACTACGCTAACAAACCCAGAATTTAAACCCATCCGGAAGGAGCTGGTATAACCATTCCTTCCCATTTCTCATTTTCCACGAGGGGGCGCGGCGGTGCCGGAGGGACAGGCTGGGATGGTGGTGGCTCTGCCTGCCCTGCCTGAGGGGAAGGGTCGCGCAGGACCCGCCTCAGCGCTCCCTCCCATTCCCTCTCGTTCTCCTGGGGGCTCAGGGCTGTCCTTGTGCCTCTGCCTCTCCCCGTGGCCCCGCACCTTGGGACGAGACGGCTTCGTTGTCGTGGCGGCTCGCAAAGCGGGGCGGCTGGCGGGGGGCTCTGAGCCAGCCTCCCTGTCCCTTCCTGCCGGCAGACCCGGACGGAGGGACGGTGGAGCGAGGTGAAGACCTCCTTTCTGCTGACAGAGAGGCACCTCGGAGGGGTTGAGGACGCAGCACGATCTGAGGGGCTGTAGATGACACCCTGCTGCCCTGACAGAGGAGGTGCCAGCTCTCTCTCGGTCCTCTAATTGAACCTGGAGGAGCTACCGGAGTCCTTTGCCCTCAGGTGTAGGCTGACAGCTTGGACAAGTCATATGGCAGCAGGAAAGTAACAGCACAAACACACGTGTGAAAACATGGGATGCAACATACAAATGATAGAACGGGGTGCTGTTGTCTGAATCTTATGTGTTCAATATTGAATGCAAATTTTCTGTAAAGGTTTGTTTACTACTTGGTTTTAGCCCAGGATTTACAAATGTATCTCAGGTCTTTCGAGATGTGCTAAAATGCAGATTCAGTAATGATCGAAGAAAGCTGATCTTGTAGGAATTCAACTCTGAGCCGTAAATTTGACACATATTTCAGGAATTCTCTGTTCCTCCGCATAGTTACATCACCTTGCAGTCCCAGACACAATCCTTTGCTACCAGCTACAGTGGCTACCGCTTTCCATCCTGTTTTTATATCCCAGAAAGGCCAGACTGGAGTCCCTCATTAATAAAAATGTCTTCATCACTACTCCAAGGACAACCCAACAGCTGACAAGTTTCTGCAGCAGCCCTTCAGAGGCCTCATTTACCTGAGAAGGCTTAAGAAAAATTCTGGACTTCTTTGCTTCCACAGCTGAATTCTCAGCTGCCTAAATGAACAGAGGGCTGAAGCAGGTGATTTCTAACATTTAGGGCTTTATTAGCTGTGAGCCAGATGCTTCATGTTATCTAAGTATCAGAAGCCAAGGGAAGAAAATGAATTAACTCCCTTTACTGGATGTGGCTAAAATCATCCGTTTTCAAATGGACTTTTATTATTTACCCATCAAAACTCTCGTGAAGAGAAGACATGTTTCCTGCCAGAAAGTGTCATAGATAATATGAAACCCCTGGACACAGGGCCAAGTGATCTTTAGCACTCAAATCCACCTCATCCTCTGTTATCAGCCCACATTTAATCCACCTCCTTTTTCCAGTCAGCTCATACACAGCTGACTGACCTATCTAAGGGAATCCCCCCTGAAGGGAAATGCCTAACTGCTTTAGTTCCTTTTTAATGGGTTTTTACAGTGGGGGGTGGGGATGGGTGCAAGGAAGGTGGTAAACTATGTCAAAGACAGCAGAGAAGGCTAGCAAAGGAGAGGATATATTCTGCTTGAGCCAGCACGGACTCAAAGCGTCTTTCTGGATTATGGAGGCATCCAGGAAACTGAAAGCTGCAAAGAATGATTTAAACAGTGAAAAGCAACAGTTCTTTTTATTCTTAGATCTCAGTTTACTGAGTCTTGCTTTAAAAACCAAGGAACATGCATCATAGATGTAAATGTCAGGGTGTCCAAGATTTTCTTACCAGTCTGGAATACAGACTGCAATTCCAAGCTTGAGACTGCTCCTATTGCGTGTTGTGCAATGGAAAAGTCTGCAGGAGAGTCTGAAATCTATGTTTAACCACCCTAATAGAGACAAAGTTCGAAAAGGACACAAAGGCAGGGGTGTTCTAATGCTTCCATTTTCAGGCTGTGTCTCTTTCACTCTTCTATTCACTGAGTAACATATTTAATTATTTTAGAAAATTTTCTTCTGGTCA
Source organism: Pseudopipra pipra (assembly GCF_036250125.1). Lineage (NCBI taxonomy): Eukaryota > Metazoa > Chordata > Aves > Passeriformes > Pipridae > Pseudopipra > Pseudopipra pipra. Next base: position 39,777,471 of record NC_087551.1, on the reverse strand, counting down.
AGTATGGGCTGAAACCATGAAACCATTCTTTTCTTGCTTTGCATTACTCTGATTAGTTTGTGTGGTGAGTTCCTGCCCTTGATGCATAGGCATTACTTTAAGTGAAGCCAATGGAAGCTTTGGCTGCCTTACGGATTATGGGTTAAGGCCCTGCATTTGTACTGGTTTACGCCACTGTATGACCTAAATGAGATTAGAATAATAAATCCTGATTTATTATGAGGGTTTTATTTAGACATGTTTTGAGTATGAGGTCTGCGTCAGGATTAATAGTGAAATCTAACATGCCCAGGCACAGAGAAAGCCCAACAATGAAAGGACATTTTTTCCCTTGAGAAAACTGGTTCCCAGCCCTCTGTTTGGCTTTTAACAGAGTTGCTAAATGTTGAATGGCACAGAGACGCTGGATCCCAATGATGGTGACGTAGTCCATGACTTGGAGATGAGCCCATTCCAAATGAAGGACAGAAGTATCCCATCAGCAGTATTTTTCAAGGCTAAGTACTCTTGCTCTGCAACGCAGTAGCGTTGAAAAGGCTTCAAATAAGGTTCTCAGAATCCAAAGACAAATGAGAAATTACAGGTTCAGGATTTACTGGCTAATTCATCTGTCATGTTGAATGGGCACTGGTTTAGGTGCCTGCCCAGTAGTTAGATTGCTGAATCTGTTCCAAGGGAATGTCCATTCTTTTGAGTATCCTGGCCACCATCTCTCATCAGGAAATGATGATGATGATCATGTGATGTAACGCACCAAATTACATTGGCCTTAGTATTAGATGCAGAAGGTGTGTGCTTACACCACATAGTTAAATTCCTCTATTTTAATAGTCGCATTACAAGAACCTTCAGAAGAATTTGCCTTTCCAAAAAACTATTTAAATTTAAATGAGTGGAGTGCAAGGACTTGAGCTGGTACTTTTGTGACATACAAAAGGAAAGAAGAGGAGGTGTAAGTGTTTGAAGAATTAGGTGTATTAAATCATCATGAATTCCACAGTATCTCTACCCTTTGTCTAATTCAAAGAGTCTTAATAGTCCCACTCTCCACCAGCTACTTGACAGATCTTTTTCAGCATCAGATTTTTGTCACACTTGTTTTTTTGAATAGATATAGGAAGAATTATTTCCTTCAAAATGTTGTTGTTGAATTTCGTAATCATAGGCGTCATGGGGTATGGAGCAAAAGAAAATGCTGAACCAGAATATCATTTTATTTTTCTTTGGTTTGGCAAGAAGCCTGTCTATTTGGCAACCTCCCCTGGTACGTCTCAGCTGGTGTGGAACTGAATGGAATGGCCTCACAATTTTTCAGATAATTTTAGAGAAAAGCAACTTTTGAAGAAGAGTGGACTTCAACATCCAGCAATAATACTTTACTTAGTACTTCACATTTAAACCACGAGAGCCTGGTAGTCATGAGAAACACAGTCCAAGAAATCATGAAGCCTCAAAAGAATGAAAAAACCTGCCCATGTAACTAAGGACAATTTTTGTGGACTACTGCAGTATAATATCAAATATGAAGATGGTTCACTTTCTAACAAAATCTTAAATTACTTTATTTTCTTCCCTTCTTAGAAGTGCTCTTTTCTGCAAAATCCTTTCTAAAAGACTTCTAGAACTACACACTAGTGAGAGTCATTAGGTGCAGAGTGCTTTAGCACAGTGATTTGCTAACAGTCTTGCCAACAAATTCATTAACTGCGAGTGACATCAAAGATGAGAACTCAAGACCTCTTTGCACAGCACTAGGGGCAGCAGTTCAACTTGCAGAATCCAGGCACTTTATGTTATCTACTTTTGTTCATTTCAAGTCAAATAGCAATGGGACAGCCTAGATAAGCAACTTTTTGAACCCTGGAGGTCCACTTCAGCTTATTTCTTTGAACAATGACCCTTAGAAAGAAAACAGTAACAAACAGATCATTTGGAGTTGCCCAACATCCCTGGACAGCAGCAGAAGTGTGCTGAGGACCAAGCATTGGCTGAACTTCTTAAGCACTGAAGAACCACATGGGAAATTTGATCTATTAGGAAGTTTCTTATAATGCTGCAATGCAGAGTTTCACAACAAACCTTTGCTCGCCTGCTGGCAAGGGCAGGTGCCTGTGATGCAATCTGTGTGACCACTGTTCTTTGCCGTCCCTTGGCAACACCTGACCAAGAGAGCACCCATTTTCTTTAGTTGTTTACAACGTGCTGCCCATGAAGCTGGAGTTGGCAATCGCATCCACAAGGGCAGTAAGGGAAACCTGCAGTTTGTTTGTTGAGTGGAAATGGATGCTTGCTTCCCTGTACATTTTATAATATACTTCAGGCAAATCCTGGTTGTTTTGCTGAAGACAAGTTGTGGAAGCCTTTACCCTCATGCAACAGGTTAAAGACTTCAAGTACGAGCTGTGAAGAGTTGTTATAGGTCACTGATAAAAAGCAGTACAGTGCTTATGGCCGCTGTGGGTTAATGTTAGCCACAAGCATAATCAGAAAGTTTGTGCTGAGAGCAGAGAGGTGGCGTGTAACCCACTGAATTTATCATTGCTGTACTATGTCCTCTAGATAGTGCGTGTGTGCACTGGGCTTGTGGAGGCTGAGGGATATACGAGGCTGGCCTACCAGTGGAACGGAGGAAGGCTAGGAAGATGTTTTCCTTGTCTGCTAGAAGAAAGTATGTACCAATATAGGGGAGATGTTTTCCTGATCTGGGAGATGGAGCCTTCTGTAGTATGTACTACAATATAACTTGTTGTATCTATTCTTTTTTTTATGCATATTGTCTAAACTCCTGTTCAGGCCCTTTATCTTCCCCACCTTTGCCTAATGAACATTATGGCCTGAACACAGACAGCTTGTTTGACAAACTTGCTTCAGTAACTGCTCAGTTTTCCATGTTCTACCCTGGTATAAAGTAAATTTTACTTTTTTTTGTTCTTGTCATTCTGGGAAATACACAGGATCTAGGAGTAGGTGCTAATTTAAAACTAAGTCCAAGTTTATTTATGCTGAAGCCATAAAATCCTCCTTCTGTCCAAGCTATAGCATACCTCTGTACATGTACATGGGTTTTAGTGTTTGGACATTTCTTATCCTCTCTCTCCCATATTCACTCTGCATTCTGTATATTTTTCTATGTAGTCAAATCCACAGTTGCCCAGTGCTGTGTATCGCTCTGCTTCTGTAAGCTGTTTATCCAGGATTTCCAAAGCTGACTGCACCTGGTAAGGGTCTTAAAATCATATCTAGACACCTTAATCAGTGACCTGATTTACAGAAGCACTGAGAAGCCACAAATCCCTTTGCAGTCAGTGGGACCTGAGTTTGCTTAGCACCTTGAAAATCAAACTGCTTATGTTTCAGCACCTAACCATGAATTTTGGAACAAAGTTTTAAGGGTTCAGTGTGGGTATTTTTCAGGCAGAATGGGGTTCACTTAGAGATATTTTTAAATAATTATTGAAACGTATATCTGCTTATTTATATTAATAAGCACAATTATAGTAATTGTGTTTTTCAACAAAATAGTGCTTCTGAACTCCTTTATGGTGCAAGGCATTAAGATGGAAATCATTATTTTAGTTGATACTCAGTGTCAGTTTCTGCATACCATGTACAATGTGTTAGTTCACTTCATGGACTCTTTCACTAAAGGAATCTTTTTTCACTGTTCACCAGAAATGTGGGGTCCTCCCTGGGGATTGTTCTGAGTAATAAGCACTTCTTGTAATCAGCTTACTGTAAATGATAGAGCAAAACATGGCTGTGCTCCAGCCATGATACCAAGGTATCTTTTAAAAACCTTGTTGTTTTATGGTATATGACACTATACATGACCTAGAGAGATATGAAGTATTTTAACCACGCTATGAATGTCTAAAGCACGCAGTTTCAGTTCTCAGTTCTCACCCCCGTGAGTCAAACCCATCAACCTGTCACAGCACCTATTAATTTATAGATTTCATCCCAAGGGCACATCTGCACACTTGTGAGAAGGTGTGTCTGGTCAGCTGTTTCCACAGAGATGGCACAAATAACAACCAAGAAGAAAAGAACCTGTAGCTGCACATATGCTTTGGTGAATTTGGGTATTAAAGAGGGTTTATTTGTTCCTGTATATGCTATGTTTGGAAGCCCCGATGTGCCTTTTCTCCCATTCCAATGAAATGTCTTACGTTACAAGAAAAAGAAGAAAGTGAATGTGTTAGATTTGTGTGCAAATTGTGTATTTCTTTATGAACACAAAGCTTCCTGCAATGCTGAGCTGAATTGTTACAGCTTACTACAGCAGATTGAATTTCATGAACACTTGAAGGTGCTTAAAATGATTTCTAACAAAATGCAGCTAAATGAAGTACTTGTTAAACAGAAGACAAGACGAAAAAAATACTACAAAGATACAGTGTGGCTGCCACTGGGAAAATGTCAGGTACTTGCTTCTTGTAGAAAATAGAACATTACTTAACTGATTTAAAATCCAGATAATTTTCCTTTGAAAAAAATCACCAGTAAGCTATTCAGGGGCCGGTGGATTTCTTTGTTTCTTAAGGATGGTAAAGATTTGTGCAGAGACATCAGCAAAGAGCAGCTTTCTGAGCTGTTCCCTGCCAATTGCTGACAAAGGCAGTCCTAATGAATCATTCTGAATTGTGATCATGTGCTACCAGCCCACAGTGAGCTGCCAAAGAGGAAGTGCAGCTTGTTTTCTTTCATTTTCTTGATTCCTATGCTGTAGGAAGATGAAAGGAGAAGGAGGAGGAGGCAACAGCGGCAGCCAAACTTAATAAATAATTCTGACGATTCCTGATATCAAATGGAGGCCCCAGAGTGGGACCCACTGAAAAATGACACCCTTCCGCCGACCCTGACGCCAGCTGTCCCTCCGTATGTGAAGCTGGGCCTGACCATTGTATATACTGTTTTTTATTCACTGCTTTTTGTGTTCATCTACGTTCAGCTCTGGCTGGTCCTTCACTACAGGCACAAGAGGTTCAGTTACCAAACTGTCTTTCTGTTTCTGTGCTTGTTTTGGGCCTCTCTTAGGACAGTGCTCTTTTCATTTTACTTCAAAGACTTTGTTACAGCAAATTCTCTCAGCCCCTTCATCTTCTGGCTTCTCTATTGCTTCCCAGTCTGCCTCCAGTTTTTCACCCTGACCCTGATGAATCTTTACTTCACACAGGTAAGCAACAGATATTTGATTGATTAAATCTGACAGAATGGTAAAGCAGTATTTTGTAAGAATCATGAGAAAAATGTAATTTACAAATCTACCTTGGCAATGCAAAAAGCACATTTCGGTTGTTTAGTAGTTTATTTTAACTTTTGATCTATTTGCAAGTGATCAGTGTTAGAATGAAACTGAAGCCTGAAGTGATCATTGCAGGAACGGCAATTAATATATCTACTGTCTATAAAATGGGTGTCATTTAATTTAAAGGTTTAGGAAAAAATGTATAGGAGAGCTTGAAAGCTCGACACCCAAAATGACGTTCTATTATTATGCTTTATTTTTGTTGTTGTTATCATTAGACTTTATAAACCTCCTGACTTACCAGACTTGATGTCTGTGTGCAGTCAGAATTGCAAGTTCTAATTTTGCCAGCAGCCCCCCTCCACATCCTAGTTTTAGTTAAGTTAGCTAGCAGGTTTCTGAGTGAGATTTCTATGTGTAGCACAATTAAAACTGTTGATCAAGTCTTACTGCAGACTCAAATTTCTGTAATTATCAGTATTACAAACAGATTTGAATCTGGACCCCACTAAGTGCTAAGTGCTGTACGGAGATACACCCTCTGTTTCAAGGACTCTCTGATATAAAGGTATATTAACTGTACAGTGGGGTAAAGGGATATAGTATCATCATTTCAGAAATAGCTCCTGAGAGTTTATCTGTACCACTGACAGCTAAGGAGCCAGATGAATTAGGTTGCACAGTGCTCCAGGTTGCTGCAGTTAGCATTGCTTGGAAATATTTATGGTGAATTTGGATATCTTGCACTGGGCTGCAGGGTGGGATATTGACATGCTGAGGCAAAGAAAACCTGCTGGGCTTGCCTAAGATCGCACAGGAAGCTTGCAGGAGGGCAGAGACTGGGTTCTCTATCTCCTCAATCCCACTATAGTGCCTGGAGCAGGATGCCAAGCCTGCACCCAGATGACCTTTGTCAAAGTCCACTTTCTCAGTGCAGGAGCAGTTGGTCAGGAGAGCATCAGCCAGCCCTGGAGCACACCAGGCAGTGCTCAGGATGCTCTGGGAGTTGCTGTGTGCCCCACTTGGAACCAGCTTGGCACCTGGGTCTGGATGCTTCTTTAGTCCCCACGGTGTTTAACAGTGCTCTGTGGTGATGACAGACCTATCAATTCTGAACAGCCTGTCTGGAGAGATGAGCTGCTTGTAAGACCTGTCATCCCAGACCTGAAAAAGGAACAATGTAAGCATGACAGCTGTAAGAAGATCACTTGAGTTGTAGAGGGTATTAAATACTTAGAACCACATACACAGTTTTGAGCTTAGGTTTAGTGCTCTGGATTCAGTGTCTGAAACACCTGTTAACTCACCCTGTTCCACTCCCTGAGACTTGAGATACATTAAGGGATTACAGAAACCTTTCATCTACATGCTGCTCAAATCCAACTCAGGCATGGGGTGACCTTTGCTTTATCCCATAGCTATTGTGAGAGTTATTTGATAACTGCACAGTTTCCCAGGGCCAAACGTCCATCATCACACAGTCCATCTCCATCGTAGTGCTGGGATTAAGTCGTAGCCTTAAATCAGATCCTTCCCTCAGACACACTTGAAGGGCTGCCATGGAAGTCTGCAGGCAGAATGCAGCATCCTGGCTCTTGGCCAAGAGAAGCCGAGACCGGTGTGAGCACAGAGAGACACAGCAGTCTCTCATTAGAGTGTCAGCACTCAGGAGGCTTAGTGTTGTGGGTAACATTCATTTCGTCTGAGGAAGATCTAAAAAGAGAGCACACAGAATGCACACATATGTTCTTTCAACTTATTTTTAGCATTGCTGTCTGATAGTATTCAGGAAGCACAAGTCGGTGGTTGGAAACAGAAAAAATGCTTAGGCAAATGTTCTGCCTTTGAGACAATTCCTGCTTTGTCACCCTGAGTCCTCATGATCTTCTTCTAAGCCCCTCTGCAAAAGAGTGTAATAGTTACCTATCTTGAAGGCTGTTGTGAGTCTTTTGAAACAATATTTGCAAGACACATTCAGAGTTTGTGATGTGCATCATAATCTTTAAATACTGTGGGCTAGTATAGATAGGCATAAGATTAGTATTGTTGTTTGCTCTAGAGCTGCTTGCTGTCAGTGAAATCTCGTCTCAAATATCTCCCCAGATGAAACAAAGCTTTAAGAAATACAAGTACAGTCGTTGTAAAAATATAATATGACACAGAATAAGTGCACATATTTTTAATTCACTGCTATTAATTCTTTACTTCTAACCATTAAAAGGTGGTTTGGCTTGAAATTCAGCATCTTGTATTTAATGTGCATCTAGCTTTCCACAGTAGGCAAGCAAGAACTAGTGTGAAAGGGGTGGGGAGAGTAAATTTTGTTTTCAGTAATGGCTTATAACTTCACAGACCTGTTCAGAAACAACTTTTGTCCTTTTAGGCTCTAGAAGGCAGGCAAGAAGGGTCTGCAGCTGTGTCTCCTTGCATGAAAACCTTGCTATTTCACTGGTGCTTAACTAGAGGGAAAGAAGTGAACTGTGTATAGGATAGGGATAGAGGACTGGAAGACACCCCATGGGTCTCTGGAATTTGCAGGTATTTATTATCTACTGTACAGCACCCACCATTTCTATATGTGGCACTGCTAGGGAAACTTTCAAACATAGATGTGAGAAGGAAAAAAGTTATTAAAAAATACTGCAAATCCTCCTGGCCAAACAAAAACCCTCATTTGGCAAGTGCCTGAGGGTATTTTTCAGAATAATAAGCACCTTTGAACTTGACAGAAAGTTAGCCACAACTATTCTCTTTTTTAATAGGTATTCCAAAGCAATAGGGAAATTTTAACTGTGTTTTATGTGTAGCAAGACAAATAAGCCCTGATGACATCAGCACAGCGGAGTTTTGTTCCCAGACTTGAGCATCAGCAATTGCAGCAGAAGAAGCTGCAATGTGTTGAGGCAGGTTGCTAAAGCAGGGGACCTGTGGGCAAAAGGGAAGTTAGAATCAAAATAGATTTAACCCAGAACAAGGGATCTTTGGATTAAGAGCCAAGTTCAGGGTCTTTTGCTACAGTTTTAATGCCCTGCTTAAGGCAGAATAGAAAAGGTGCTGCAGATATTAGTTCCTCTCAGAAATCCCATACTGGAGAAAATTAATGTGATTTCTAATGAAATATCTGAATATATTAGAATCTATTAATCCTGTGTCTGTATTCATTCTCTTCTAAAGAAAAAATAATAATGTGACCTATCTTCTCAAGGGGGTAGACCCTCTGTCTACTTGAAAGTCATTAAAGTAAATATCAACTGAAGGTGAGATCCAGTGGCACTTTTGTAAAACAATAGCACGACAACAGCAAGTGACTGCACTGTATCAAACCACAGCAGCTCCATGATCCTGATCCATCAGATAAGGAGTTGAAGTGTGAATTTCCACCTAGAGAGACCAAAAATCCCATAGATATATTTGCCTTACACGTGCAGCTTCCATGGGTTTATTTTGCTGCTTGATAACATATTTTTCATTTTAAAGTGGAAAAGACAGTGAGGATCCTAGGACTCTTTCGTTTATCTTCCTTGCCCCTGACAAAGGGAGACAGAGTTGAGTCCTCAGACTTTACAGTTAGTGCTGTGGGCAAAAGAGTAAAGAGGCTCTGGGAAACAAAATTAGTTGCTTTTTTTGGTGCATGTGAGCGGTGGGCAGAAGGACTTGCTTCACTTTGTCCTGTTTGCTCAGACCTCGCATTTCCCTGGGGAACAGAATACAAATGAAGCAGAAGGGAGGCTAGGATGGAGGGTTACAGACTCAAAGAACAAGGTCACGGCCAAAGACCGTGAGCTATAGAGGACACTGAAAATCCCAGACCTCTGCTGTGGCCAGGCACAGCAAACAGTTTGCTGGACTGTAGATTTTATCATTAGGTTGGGAACTTCTCCAGGACCTAGAGAAAGTAGTGCTGAGCTAAAGAGGTGAGAGACTGTATGGGTGGAGAAGGGTTGGTAGGCAGATTTTACCCCTCCTTCCTCCTCCCTAACCACCTTCCCTTTTCTCTGGCATCCACATTGAGAAGCTTACCCTGCCTTCCAGGCAGAGCTGATAAAATCAGGGACTTTCAAATCAAGATAAATTGTACAGAATAAGACAGTTCAGAGGGGAGCTGGCCATGCCAAAACTGCCTGGCAGGGTGGGGTAGAAACAGCACAAGGCTTTCGGAGAGTTTACATGTATCTCAGTGGAACTGGGGTACATGTTAGCTCTGGGAGGAAAATTAAGGGAACTTCTCATACTCTAATTACTGAGGATAGCATTTCAGAAGTTCTCACCAGTGAGAGAACAGAGAGGCCTTTTTATTTAGAGAAATATTTATTTTTTTAGTAGAAATGAATAAACCATGTATTATAAAGCTTATTATTAATTTAAAGCATGCTTTAGATGTACATAGAACTACACAGGAGTCTAACTACGCATGGTAAAGCATCAACAAATATATTTGCTTTAAAATGTTGTCCTTATTATTGTATCTACAGAAGACAAATTGCAACTGCAGACTGGCTGGCTGTCAGCATCTGACATGAAGAATGAGATCATTTGACTTGGAAAATAATTTGATAGGAAAGCTACACATGAAAATTTACTGTGGCTGTCAGCCCCACAATCATCCCTGTCCTTTTAGGACTATTTTTACCAACTTACGGAAGAGCGAATGTGGTAGTGAGTCATGTTGCCCATGTCTGTAGGCCTTACAAACTGTGCAGAGTTTAGAGAGCAGAGAGAAAACTTGCCTATTTTGGGAAATCTGAACCAAATGAAAGAATGAATATGGGAGAAAGAGAGAAAGGGGAAGGTGGGCCTTGGCCTGGAAGATACACAGCAGGAGAAAGGTACATGTGTTGTTGATGAGGGGCTCTGGGCCTGCATGAGGTTGTAGCAGATTTTCAAGGTTCAAAGAGAAGTCTGCATGGCCCATGAAAGAGGAAGAGAGGAACCGTGTTGAAAGTAACTGGGAAGGAAAAGTACATGCTATGCTTCTTATAGGGTTTTTGAAATGAGAACTGGTGAATAAAGCTGAACTTCATTCCTGTGCAGAGGGCCAGCTTGAGACATATGCAAGGGCTTGTCACATACCTGAGGCTTTTTGGTAAGCTGAGCTGTGGTTCCTGTGAGTGTGACTTGATCAGCTAGTACTGGAGGTACTGTAGAGGTTTGTGCCAGCGTCACTTCCACTAAATCAGAGCATGGACCTAAAATTTCTTCAGGGAGATTTTCTTTTTCTTTTGGGAATATCTGACTTGGCTTTGACACCAGTTTCATTGATACTTGTAGGGCCAAAGTGGCTCCTGATTGACGTTCATAACCGTAGCTGGAACCCCCATCAGCTAAAACAACCTGACCCTGTCCGCTTATTCTGCCCAGCAGCTCTGCAGAGCTATCTGCAATCGAGCTGCTGATGGGCTCCCATGCCATCCCCACTGCTGGGGCCTGGCAAAATGCCTTTGAGGTCAGCTGTTTACATCAGTTCCTGCAATGGGAATTTTCCCTGGCTGTATGAAGAGCTTTTTGGACTCCTTTTGAACTGCTGCAGTTTTCTATGCCAGACATATACCTCAGGGGAGTGGAGGAGGGAGTGTGAGAATCTCGTTTGAGGTTTCCAATCCTTTGGCAGAAACAAGGAGTCAAAACAGGATATTTCCCCTTCAAAAAACAAGCAAAGGGAGAAATACTTTTAAGAAGAAAAAGTAACCCTTTAGACATTAGAAAATTAGCAAGGATTTTCACTGAGTTTTCCATGTTACTGTTCATCTTCGGGCTCTCTGAAAGATTGTTTTAGAAGAGCCTGCCTTCTGCTTGCTGTTTATTCTATTCTTAGGAATAGTCTGGTTTGCTCTGGTTTGCTGGAAGACTTGCTTATATGACTCAGATATTGACTAGAAACTTTCTCAACACTGCTGTGAGGAGGGGCCATTGAGCAACCAGTCTCTTGAGCTAAATGCCTGTTAAAAGCAAAAAGCTGCACCTACGCATGTAAGGTATATTGAGATCAGCTTCTGACATCCTTACTCCCACTGAACAGCCCTTTAATTTCTGACAATCACATTGCTTCTAGCAAGGCTGCTCATGAACTAAGGCCCCATCAGTGTTTAAGCAAAGGTGGCAGAAGTTGGCTGCCTGTGTTTCTGCCTAGCAGTGAATTGGTCAGAACTGTCCATATTGTAGCTTTCATTCTATACAACATTCATTTTCGGTACAGTGTTTATTTTCTTTCTTAATGGTCATTTTGCTCTGATAAAATTCAGAACATTTATGGTTGACAGGTCCACCAAATATAGAATCACAGTATCAGCTGTTTTGGTGATCTTGAATCTGGAGATCCTGCTGGATCTGCAGCAGGGTCGTAGTATTTAGTTTTAGCTAAGTTATCCATGGAGATTTTGCTGGGAAGTGTAGTCTTGGATTGGTTTATGTGATAGGACTGCTCTGTGACATTGTAGGGATGAGTGGATCATTTTTGGGGAACTACAGGAGATGGTATTTAGGAACTTGAAATTTTCTATGTTTTTTGAACTCAGAACAAATCATTGCCACTGGAAATTGCTTGTCTTTTGCAGTTCTTTGCAGAGGCGCTGAACTCTTTTGTTCAGTGCAACTCCTGAAAGCTGTCAAAATTAACGGTACAACATATGTGAGTAAGTGCTACTCACAACAGGTGAGGATTGTGGAATGGCCCTAGAGACAAGTTTTACTTGTTTAGTTTCATTGAGGTCAGGGATCTGTTCCCTCCTGCTTGCTCACAGTCTCTTCCAGAATAAGCAGGGTAGGCATTAAGTCTTGTACAAAAAGTATGTGGAAAGTGTTTTGAACCCCATGTCTTCTCTAAAAGTGACAGCTACTCTTTATGCACAGCAAAAATGCAGAATGTTCACAAGGCTTCCTGAACTATACATACAACTTCCTGAACTCCTGTGAGATTTCATGACCCAGGAATTTGGAGAATGAATCACAAGAATCTTCCATAAGGGATACTGCCAGATCTATTTGAAAACAGTATCAATGGTTGCAGAATATTTTTAGAGATTTTTTTTCCCCCAAGTTTTCAATTTTCTTCTCAGCCTGCTAAAAAGCTTAGTGTTCTTTGCTGCTTCAGCTAGTGCTAAGCAGGCTGATGCGTCACAAAAAAATTTCCGTGTCAAGGCAGCTGTTTATGGTGAATAGAAGTTAAATGACAAGTTGTTCCAGGAGCACTGGAACAAGTGGAGCCTGATTTTCTCCAGATCTATGTCTCATGATTGACTTTGTTTCCATAACTGGAGCATTTCTTACAATATTTTACTATGTGGGCTCATATTGGGTGGTGTGTAGAATCATTATGCAGGGCTCTCCTCACTGAGATCATAAATCAGAAGCATTTATAGAGTTTCTTCTTTTTTTAGAGTGACTAATTTTTAGGAGGATGATAAAGGATCATGCCTTTGATACTTCAAGTATTTTCCCATCAATTCTCTGACAAGAGTATTTTAAGATTAGTAAAGGACAGATAAACAGATTGACAGGCAGACACATGCCTACACATACATTGTGATCATGTAAATCCTGTTTCCTTGGGAAAGCATGATAATCATAGCAAATATTATGCAAATGTTACTAAAGGGCATGCAAAACCAGGTTAAATGGATAAGGCAGGATAACTTGAGGAGAAAATGATTAGGAAACAACACAGAATAAGTCATACAGCATGGGGGTTTTGTAATGCTAGCAATCACTGTGCTTTGGTGTTGTTTTAAACGAACATTTGTAAGCTGAGTTCATTTGGAAACCATGTTAGCTTGTAAAAAAGGTGATGATGCTTTCCTGTAATTTTTTAATAAACAAGATATAAAATATAGTAGTATATTTTTGTCTAATTTGTGATGATGGTTAAACACCTGTGGCTGATATTACCTAGCTACAGAAAACATGTCAGTATTTTGTCTTTTCTGTTACATCAGGCTAACTGCTGGGCCCAGTCTATCTCTGTAAAAGCGCTATATTGTTGTATAGTGAAGAGGCAGTCAGCAGAAACCAAATAATACCTTGGAGTGAAATAATGAGTTTGGTTCTCAGTGGCATCTTTTTGGCAATTGAGATAGATACAAATGTATATATCTAATTTAAGGCCAGGGTACTATGTTGGGCTCTACACGGAAACAGAGCATCAGACCTGGTAGGAGTTGGTCTATGTGAGAGACATAGACTGGTAGGTTATGTAAGAGCCTATAATAATTTGCCTCTATAATTTTACTGGCATTGGTCCTCTTGTGAATACTGGTATAAAGGACCTTATTCCTAAGACAGAATAAGTGAAAATAATAGTGTAGATTCTTTGTGCACAAGTAGATCATGAACACTTGCTGAATGGTTTTAATACTTTACTTAAAGCTTGCCTGCCATGGGCAAGCAATCCATGCAAATCTGTTGTGTAATGAAACCTGTCATTACATTTCTTGTGACCTGTGAGACACGATTTCTGTGGATCACAGTATCTTTCTCTACTGACATATATGCTATGTTTGATGCAATATTTTTTTGTTTTGCAGGTGATTTTCAAAGCGAAGTCAAAATATTCCCCAGAGCTACTGAAATACAGGTAAAAACTCTGTAAACATTTAATGTGATATAGAAGAGTAGCCAAGCTCTCTGAGAAATGATACAACTTTTCTAATTTGTGACGTTCATGTCTCAGCTATTCATATTTCTATACCAATGTTTTACAATGATGGTTCTGAGGTCAGCTTCTCCCTGTGACATTTGGAAGACTGTGTCCTTTCCCAACACAAGGACCGTTTTAGATAGTCACGTATTTCAAAGGCAAATATTTCAAATGCAAGTGGAAAACACCCACCCTGGGGATTTGTTTACAGGTTCTTAACATTTGTATTGCCAGGTAAATTCAGATCCAGGGCTTTGGTAAAAAAAGCAGCGTGATGTATTTCTTTGACAGGAATGAGTAGGAGTGGGTATGTTTTAACACATGAGGTCAGTGGTAATAAGAGACTTATAAGTTTTGGGAAGATGATAGAAGGATTGTGAAGGGAAAGAGCTAGAGAGAATGAATTCAAGTTGATGGTGTGTTTGGGAGCTTACAGATAACCTCCCCTGACTTCATATAGTTGAGTTTATGGTAGCTTTGCACTTGGGTGGGGAGATTTGTTTGACATCTTGTTGAGCAGGAGGAACTCCCAGAAAGTACTTGAAAGTACACCAAATGTCCAGAAAGCTAAGGAAGAGCTCAGTAAATTAAAGTTTATTGTGGCAATGATTAAAAACCTCAGTTGGGCAATGTTGTTTAGGCAGAGGGGACGGAGAGAGGTTGTCACCGTTCTAAAGGAAGAATTTACAATATGCATTCAGGATAGGAAAACAGAAGAATTTGAAACTGAAATCTGACTTGTTACTTGCTGACTGTTAGGAGAACATAAGTACTGTATCAACAGGGCAAATATTAACATTGTCCTTGCCCTAGAAAGTTTGTCATCCAATTGGTTTTGGAGGAGCAATCGTCTGGAGCAAGTACTTCAGGAACCATGTCTGTTCTTGGTCTGGTGAGGGCATGGGACATGCAGGGTGTGATGGCTGCCTCAGGAGTGTGTACTTTAGGCTGAACCACATCTTTGAACCCCCCTTTGCACTCTGGTTTCTATGGGCAGGAAATCCAGGAATATGGGCTGGGAGACAAGCACAGCACTCACTGAACAGGTCCCAGCCAGCTCCCAGGGCAAGTGTGCCAGCCCCTGATGGTGCACACAGGCAAGAGAAACAGAGCATCGCTTTGCACAAAACCTGGGCTGCAGCTCAGGGTGGTATAGGACTGTGTGTACGTGTTCCTGGATGGCTTTAGAGGTGAGAGCTAGAAGCTTTGAACCTCATCCATTACCAATACCTGTGTCAAGGTTTTATTTCTGAAAGCTGCTTGAAAATGTCTTTCTTGAGGCAAAGAGAGCTTGTGATATTTAGTCAATGCCTATGAAGTGACTACATTACCACCCTGCATGTAGCTCTTGGAGTGTTTTCATTCCTAAATACTTATTGTGACTGGAATTACTCATGCACAGCCTACCCTCCCCACAATAGCTTCATGTCCACCCTGACTCTTGCCCACTGCATTTCTAATACAGATCATTCTAGGATATGGTATAGTTTTTCTTTCTTATTCATCTCTGTTGGTAAAGGTTTTCAGTTGTATTTTGTTTTAATATCTAGATCTCTCAGCATGAATGTCTAAAAGAGCATATAAGTAAAACTGACCTCACTTCCTATCTTCTACTGGACAATCGAAGTGATGTAAGACGTGCACACCCACAGCTGATGTTCTGAACCTTAATTGTAACAGGCTGGTGAAAGGTGACTGACTCACAGAGTGGTTTGGGTTGGAAGGGACCTTTAAAGATCATCTAGTCCAGCCCCTGTCCTTTGGGCAGGGACATCTTTCATTAGATCAGGTTGGGAGGGAGAAATGGGTGATGGATCATAGAAAGATCTGAGGCTTACAGACAGGTCTGTAGTCTGTACTTACTGAATCTGATTTTTCTTCATTTCTGAATTTACACTCTGATTTCCCCCACCCCCTCCCATTTTCTTTAATAAGTATCAGACTTTATTGCCTGGTATTTGCATTTTGCAATAGATAATGGCAACACAAATGGGACAACTGCAAGATAGGACTGTGGTCTGTGTATTGACACAGGTCTCAGAAATCAGAATTATTTTAGGTACAAAAAAAAAAATTGATAAAATTCTATCGGGAATCCAGAATTTTAAGCAAACTTTACTCATCACAGCCTTCATGATGTTAGTAAAAGAGCTCAAGGTAAAGCCTGTGCCAGCCCAACTTGATATTTAAACAGTACCTCTGCATGTCTCCCTGGGCTTGGATATTTCTTACTGTCACTGGATTTGGATGAGGTTTGCTGTGCTATGTGTGCATGTGCAAGCCTCAGACACTGCATGGTTTTAGAGGAAACCACATACAAAATGCAGTAGTTGCAAACAGATTTTCCTGTTAAACAAGGGAAATCTCATTGCATTTATCTGAGGTTTGATTTTAAGCTCAAAGAAAAACTCATGGATGCCTCCAGCCTGCCATAGAAAGAAGAGAAGACTCTGGCACATGCCTTCCCCAGCCAAACCAGATTACACACAGCTCCTTTAAAGGGACTATTCCCAAAGTGGTGATTAGGCACAATAGGCTTTTGAACTTTCGCTTGCACTTTTGCTGGTACAATCTGGAAGCACCTCTCCTGTCCCACTTTTCTGTTTTCTAAAAAACTGCCTATGCTTCTTAATGCCTTGTAGGTGCCCTTGTAGTTGAACTGTAAAGATACTTTCTACCTTTAATCTGCAGCTGCTGAGACCCTAAAACTACCCTGAGACACCCTGCATCTCCATCAGTGCTTATTCATAAGTTCAGCAACAATACTTCTATTGTCAAATCAAGCAGCCATTTCCCTGACACATCATGTTAATAAGGGGGCTGGGAGATCATTATGTGAAGAGCTGCACAAGTGACTGGCCATGAGAGCTCACCCTGGCACGTACAGGAGTGTGTGGACAAGAGAGCATGACAGTGCTTTATTTTTTACTAAACTCTGTCAAGGAGGAGCCTGGCTTGGAAACCTCTAAGCCCTTGATAGTTGCAAACCAGCTTGATGCTCCATGCAGGCATGCAGACTGTGCTGCAGCAGGAGGTCCTTCTGACTACGATGAGCAAAAAGAGAGCATGCACTTGCTGTTGCACAAGCAAGGCAGCATGTAAGAGTGTACCTTTCCTCATAAGCCCAAATTCCCACCAGGGGAGTAGAGATGAGACTGTTAAATAACCTTTGAAAGGGAAAGGAAGATACTTGACCACTATTTAAAGACTTTGAGGCACTAATAAAAGCTGTAAATGTACCACCATTACAACTGGGAACTACATTGTCTGGAGGAAGCTGTGTAAGAGAGGAGCTTCAGGACTGCAATGCTTCCAGCATTAGACTATGAGGTTTGAAAAAGTACATTCTCCTGCTGCTTATCCTAAAAACAGAACCCTGCCCTGGAAAGTTAAGCATGAGCACAATCTTCCCCCGAGAGGGAATTTCCGTTCCTGGCAAGGAAAAAACATCATCCTTGCTCACTGCCAGATATAACCATAAAGAAGGGCATTGATTCACAAGGAGTGGCTTTTGGGCTTTCAGTTCCCTCTGTTAGACATTTAAAAGGTCTCAAAGATATACACCCTCCTTTCTTGTACTCTGAAGAGAAGCCAGCTATGCTTCAGCTTTGTAGCTGCATTGATGCTAAACCAAAAGAATCACAGAGTCACAGAATATGCTGAGTTGGAAGGGATCCAAAGGATCACCAAGTGCAACCCTTAGCCTTGCACAGGACCATCGCTGAGTCACACCATGTTCCTGAGAGTATCATCCAAACGCTTCTTGAAATATGTCAGGCTTGGTGCTGTAACCACGTCTCTGGGGAGCCTGTTCCAGTGCCCATATCCAACCTAAACCTCTCCTGGCACAACTTCAGGCCATTCCCTTGGGTCCTGTCACAAGTCACCACAGAGAAGAGATCAGTGCCTGCCTCTTTGCTTCCCCTCACACGGAAGTTGCAGACTGCAATGAGGTCTTCCCTCAGTCTCCTCTTCTTTTTGGCTGAACAGACCAAGTGACCTCAGCCACTCCTCATACGGCTTCCCCCCAAGGCCCTTCACCGTTTTCATCGTCCTTCTTTGGGCACTCTCTAATAGCTTAATATCTTTCTTATATTGCAGTGCCCAAAACTGCACAAAATATTCAAGGTGAGGCTGCCCCAGTGCAGAGCAGAGTGCGACAATCCCCTCCCTCGACTGGCTGGCGGTGCTTTGCCTGATGCCCCCCTGGACACCAGGGCACTGCTGACTCATATTCCACTTGCCATCTACCAGGACCCCCAGGTGCCTTTCTGTGGCACTGCTTTCCAGCATCTCATTTCCTACTCTGTCTGTATGTCCAGGGTTGTCCCTTCCCAGGTGCAGAATCCAGCACTTTCCCTTGTTGAACTTCATATGGTTGGTGATTGCCCAGTCTCGAGGTCTCTCTGCAGGACCTCCCTGCCTTTGAGGGAGTCAACAGCCCCTCCGAGTTTTGTGTCATCTGCAAACTTGCTTAGTATCACCTCCAGTCCTGCATCCAAGTCATTTATCAAGACGTTGAAGAGCTCAGGGCCTAAGACGGAGCCCTGTGGAACCCCACTAGTGATTATAAATGAAAAGAATATGAATGTGTGAAAGAAAAAGATGCCCACTGGATAAAGTATTTTTAAACAATCAGAACTGGATTCCTCAGGGACAATCTGTATATTTGCTGTCAGCCAAATTCCAAGTTCCCAGCAGGCATGAAAAACTGTGGCCAAAATCTCTTGTTCAGTGACTGCAGATTATGAACCTTATGAGTAATTGCCTTGGTCAGCAATGATAATGAAGTCAGCAAATACCTGAGATGGAAACATGCCTTTTTTTTTTTCCTTAAGTGCAAAGCTCCCCAGCCTGTGTAGGAGTAAAGAGGAATTAGAAGCAGCTTTCCTGGAGTATGTGGTATACTCATATTGCCAGGTATCAATGCTGGGTAGATGGGAAAAAAACCCAGATGGAGAAAACCAGTCCAACTCCTGGGCTTATGTTTGTCATGTTTCTGTTCCAGCTCTGCTTCTGTGGTTGTGGAAATGAACCCTTCTTTAGGTAGTGATGGCAAAATGCCAACCCAGAGTCAATATGCATAGTTAAATTCATTGATGTCTCTTTCAAGAAGTTGACTGTGACCAAATTATTTAGGAAAAGGGAGGACAGAGAGAGATGCTATGAAACCAGTAACTCAGAGATTTTTCCTGCTGTTAAACACTTCCCTAATTTAATATGAAATCTGATGGCAAACATCAGCAGCCAGTGATGCTTCTCATGGCAGCAGTGATGTAGTAAATCCAATCCATGGTCAAAAACAGTCCATTCCATGTAATTAAACCTTTTGAAAGGTTTCTCCTGGCAGTGAGTATCCAGATGGCTTATGCTGTGTATGAAGTACACGCTCTAATTACATGTGTATTTAAAGCAGTTTTTAAGAACAGTGCTGTTGTATTTCTGCTGCAAACAGTCTTTCACATTTTGCTGCTTGATATTAGTTTTTTTTTTTCATTACAGCTTGTTGTGTAACTGTAAAAACATGTTTGAAATGAGCTAGGTTAATCTCTCCAGCAATCTGGAGCACTTTGATTTGGGCTCAGGCAGCTGGTTACTCTGTCAGCTGTAGCAGCCCAACTCATGCAGATTTCATTGCTCAAAGTGCAACTTCTGTCTCATGACTGACACTTGCTGACCAACGACACTAAAATTGTTTTCTCCTCGCTCTCCCAGGTTGCCCCTCTACCTGGCTTCTCTTTTCATAAGTCTCCTCTTCCTCTTGGTGAATTTAACATGCGCAGTACTGGTGAGGACACAGAATTCAGAAAGAAAAGTCATTGTCTCTGTTCGGGTGGCAATTAATGACACGTTGTTTGTGCTGTGTGCTGTTTCACTCTCCATCTGCCTGTATAAGATCTCCAAGATGTCTTTAGCCAACATTTACTTGGAGTCCAAGGTAAGGTACATTTTCAGTTCTTTTCAAGTACCTTCTGAGAGACAAGGGCAGTGTGATATAAAGCCACACAGTTCTTTAGATTCCCTGAGAGCTGGAGGCCTTAAACTTCACAGCTTTCGCTTGGCCAGCCATCCTGTTCAGTATATGAATTAAATACTAAGAGATATCAAGGGAGCTTCTGGCTAGCATTAGAAATCCCAAATATTTTTGAGGCAGAGTTTGTAGAACTTATTGGCTGGAGTATCTCACAGTTCTTTTTCAAGTGGATACTGCTTTCTCCAGATCCCTGTCTGAAGATCAGTTTATTTCAGTATTGCTAAATAGAAGTGGCCTATACTTTGGGATCCTTCAGCTTGTCAAATCATTGATTAAGTTAACTGTCTAGGGTAGCAGCATGCTGAAGATAAGCCAGAGAAATATGAATCTCCCTTTATACATTTGTGTATTGTCCTATAGATAATGAGAATATGTTTTAGAAGACTTAATACATTATAATTTAGCCAACTGGGGAGAAGGGGTAAAAAGTTTCCCCTATTACTTTACAGAACATTCTTTAAAGAAATAATGTTAGTTTTACAGCTTTGAACACATTAAGTGGTCAAGGAGCTGGGTGGGATCACCTGAGCATGCAGGATTTATTATATAATCAGTGAAGATGTTTTGTATCTATAAATAATGAAACAGGGCTTTCAAAGGTCCTTGCATTTGCAGTAGACAGTTAAATCTTAAATTATTAGTTTAACTAATTGCCATTACCACAACGAACCTTTGAAAAATGTTTCAGCTGTTATTTAGAAAATCTGATAATAAAATTCCTCTCTCCATTTACTTAATCCGATGAAATAAGTACATTTCCTGTTTAATCAAATCTGGCCGTACTGCACAACAACTGAAAGTTCAGGGCTGAATTAGAAGATTTAAAAACACGGCTTAGTTTGTTTTGTTTCTTTCAAACCTGTCATTTGCTGGCCAAAGGGCACGGGCAATGGATTATTTTTACTAGTAAGAAGAGTTTTTCTGCTCCTGCAAGTCACAGAAATATAAATCTCTGTAAAAAAGCAGTGTTAACCTAAGGGAGGCTTTGGTAGACTACTTTGTTCCATTTCCTCCTCCTACAGGAAACCCAATCTTCTTTACTTCAAGCTATTTCACAAAACCCAAACAAAATCTTATATTATTGCAGACAGGAAAGGATAGAAGACTCAGGTAAAGAAAGTTTGAATGTGGAAGTGAGAATCAGAGGGTGCTTTGCTCCTTTCTGCTGGCCTGAAATGGGAGTTCCTCTTTGGGATTTCCAGTAGGGTTTGACTGCACATGCTTTAGGGATACAGATGGCTCGAACTGGCAGTGAAAAAAACCCCTGATTTTATCTGTTACTGCTATGCCAAAAAACTAGCTAAAGAAGAAAAATCCATTCTCTGCAGTGATACAACAGAAATAATGTTGGAGATAAGGCATGCTCTGTGGTGCACGAAGATAGGCATCAGTGCTTCAGTGCTGATGGCCTTTTACTTGCATCTCCCATCTGCTGGCATGTACCATCTGACCACATGTGAAACCACATCCATCTCTGTGACCTGGCATGAGGGACCATCTTGGTTCTCTGTGCGAAGGCAACAACTGCACCAAGGAGGTGCACAGCCCTACCCTTAGGTGCTGACTTGGGCCAGCTCTGTGCTGGCCAAAAGCATTCTGTTGTGGGACATGGTACCAACTTGGGGCTCCCCCTCTTTTCTGCAGGGTCCTGTGGCTGAAAAAGGATTCCTCTGGCTTTACTTTCACTGCTGCGCTCTTCCTTCCCTAGTCCACTAAGTATATTTGACTGGCAGCAAAACCGGGACACTTTTATCCCCTTTTTTGTATTTGGTGGGATGGAAGTTTGGTAAATCTCTAGCATAGTTAACTATTAACTATTAAAGAATGACAGCTATGTAGGGAAATTATTCAGGGAAATACTGACCCCGTTCTGCTCTTCACTTCTGCTATCCCCAGTCTGTAAATGCCACTGACTGGGATATGGTATGTGCCAGTCAGCAGCTTCTCTCTGCTCTCTCACCCTCCGTTTCCATGACAGCATCACTGACTTGTTAGTGTCGAAGGAGAACAGAGAAGTGCCTAGCAAACATTTCCTCTTTGAGGCATTTCTGGCTTTCTGGTTTTGTCACAGCTTTCACCACTGCCTACTATGGATCTGGCTTCAATTGCTGTGTAGCAGCAGCCTCTTGGCTCACTCCTGTCATGTCTGCAGGTTGTGGCCTGGTGAGAGGTGATAGTTCCAGCATGTTGTAAGCAGGAATTCAGAGACATTGACTGCACTGGGGATTCTGTAATACTTCTGAGCTTGACTGTTTCCTGAATCAATGCTATTTTGCTGGGAAAATAGGCAAGCTAGTTTTATGCAAGCTTTTCTGATTAATCCCCAAGCTACTCAATTTACACTCATTGGGGAGTGCAGACTGAGGAACTGGGTTGACAGAGCCGCAGGGGCAATAGCCAGCAGCATGGGTGAGCAGCAATGGAGCCCTGGTAGTCTCCTGAAGGCCAGGAATTCAGGACATAGTGCCTTGGTGACTTTCCCTGATACTTCACTAGCTATTCTACTATGTCTGATCTACCTGCTACAACACTTTGGACCTTTGCTCCTTGGCTGCAAACCTGGAAGCAGAATGTGTGAGCAGAGGGAGTAGGATGCAGACTTTCCAGTCTCCAGCACTGGTATAAATAATACTGTGGTGGGAGGAGCAACTTGTCTCTTGGCCTCTCTCTCTCTCACAGAAATGAGAGGAGCCTGTCCTTGTGTGGGTGTTTGCCAGGAGAAGGAGAGGGCAGGGCTAGTGAAGCAAAGGGAACTTGCTTCTAAAAGCACACAGAGCTTTAACCCATCTTCCCTCCTTTGGCTGGGCAAAGCACTCTTCCAGAGCCAACTGCAAAAACGTTGAGCTTCTTTCAAAGCCAGTCACATTTTTGTACATCTGCCTGCTCTGTGATCAGCCTCATACAGATTCCTGTAGCCATGGCTCCTGGATTCCTGCCTTTCTTCCTGCTACAACTGCTGTGCTGGTTTCTCAGCCCCAGGCAGTGACCCTCTCCACATAACACAGCGGTCAGCTATCTCACTTACTCCTCTCACTGATGATTAGGCTCTTTTCCCTTCTCAGTCGAGTTTTCTCTCTAGGGCTTAGGAAGTGTTGTGATTTCACACTTGTAGTCCCATCCCTCCCCATGTGCCCAAGCTGCCACTGAGACTGCCCTGCCATGGTCACTGCCCACAGGCCATGCTTCCACTTTGTCTGTCCCCTCTGTGTTGACATTAGTTAAGGCAGGATGTTCTGTTCCTGTCTGTGCTGTGTTTAACTGCTGACTGTTATGACCTGCTCTTTACTTAGGAAAGAGGAACATAGCAAGTAGTTGTAAAAAGATGCAAGGTTGCATCATGTTAGCTAGCCAGCACCTGATACAGGATGCTCTGCAGCTAATGTGGACCTGAAGGCTGAATTCTCTCACTCCACCTGATACCAAGTGTGGTTCTTATGTGTTTTCATGGCTCTGAAAATAGCACTTGTTTTCACTAAATTGTAGGAATTAGTCGCAGCCCATTTTGCTAAGGGCCGGAACTGCTACAATTGCTTGGAAACCACTGTACTGACAAAATACAGGAATATACATAGTATAGGATATACTGACCAAAAAGGGAGAGGAAAAAGTCAGTTGCATTAGACAGTGTGACAACCCTCGAAGTCCATGGAAAACAATGTTGTTCTCAACTTCTCTTATGGATAATAACCTGTGTTTAAATCTCTTCCAGGGCTCATCTGTCTGTCAGGTGACAAGTATAGGAGTGACAGTTATACTACTTTATACCTCACGAGCCTGTTACAACTTGTTCATCCTATCGTTTTCCCAAACCAAGAAAGTCAACTCTTTTGATTATGATTGGTACAATGTATCAGATCAGGCAAGTATGAAAATATTTGCTAATGAGAAAATCTCATTCTGTATGTGATGATTGATTTCTTAAATGCTATGACAAGACGAATAAATATATTCAAGTTCTATTATTTTTTTCTTTTATTCAATGCCCTGAGATTGTTTTGCTCCAGAAATGCAAATTTCTGGTGATTCTGGTATAAGGAGAATAAAAACTCTAACTCAGTGCTAAAAAAGAAAGAAGTAATGACCAGCCAAATATTTTTTTTAATCAATTTTTTATTTACCTTGATCTTATTGTCCAAAGAAAAAGTACTCTTTATTAAAAAAGACAGGTATCTTGTCCATTATTTCTGCTTGAAGAAGCAGAAAAACAGTACTTAATTCCAGTGAAATGCTCAGTTCTGAAATTATCATAAAACCTCCCATTGCCATCCAGGCTGTGGAGCTATTTACCTTAATTCTGTCATTAGCATGATAATTTCTGTACTTTGAGGATAAGGCTAAGATTCTTTCTAACCTTTAATTGCAAGTGACAATTTTGATTGAAAACTAATAGTGACAAAAACACTAAAGGAAATAATGGGGGATTTTTTGTTGAATTTTATGAAATTTGGACATCTAGCTTCTTTCTCTGCTTTGAAACACATAGTTAAGTCCCAGTATTTTTCCAGCTATGTCAAGGCTAGGCAAAATGGCAGGGCTGGGTCTGAATCACGAGTATCTTTACTTTAGCCTCAAAATCTCAGACACTTGATATCTCCCCACTCTCTCAGCAAGCACCTGCAGACAAAAAGCAGTGTTCCCAGCCGTGCAAGGGCCTTGTATTGCCAGGGTGGCCAAGCAAACCTGGAGCCATTAACAACTTTCTGTTAAGCAGTAGATAAAACTGTAATTCAGAAGTAGGTAAACAGTAGGATAGGATTGCCCAGGGGACCTCATTATGAGTTAGTTGAACAGGGTCTGTCAAGGGACCTCTAATCAACCCTGCTGAGGTGTGGAGGAGGGCAGCTAGGAGTTGCCAGTCTGTGTAATTAAAATACACAGGTTTAGGCAGAGAGGCACTAGGCTCTGACTTGTCTCCTGAATCAAACATTTTCCCTCTTCTTGAGGCCTGGAGTGTTGCTGCTGCTCCTGCTGACCCCTTGCAGGGGGCAATTCTTGTGCTGACTCCTGCAGTCTGGAGCAAAGGGGTTGGAACTTTATGGCCAGACTACTTGTCCTGTTTCTCCGGTGGAGACAGAAGTTGCTCATAGGGAGCTCAATGGAACGCTTTAGGCCTTGGGCCACTACTATATTTTTTGAATGTCTGTTCTGACTTGTGACATCAGAGCTGCATGAATTTTGGAGTAAATTATTTGAACTATATGTAAAGGGTCTGGAACACAGGAGCGGGTACTCAATTTGGTACTAGAATCAAAAGTAACTTTTAAAATTACAGCCCAGTGTTTGTACTTTGATATAGCCTCAGGTCACCAGTTAGAAACACCCTTTCCTCTTCTGTCCAAAACACATGAAAGGACAGGATTTGCCCTTTGTTGCTATAGGGAATGGTGGAAATCTAGAGAGAAGATCAAAGGTAATGCTACAGTAACAGCAGGGTTATTCAAGCTTACAGTGTGCACCAATTTGAAGAGAGCCAACCCTTTCATTTTTAAAAGCAATGCCCTTGAACATTGATTGTTCCTTTACTATTATTCCCAGCTGGAAAAGGACTGGAAAACTAGTTTCTCATTACTGGATTTGGTTACTTAATCAAATGGTTGCTTGCTGGGCTTTTAGACTGGGAAGACCCTTGTATTAAACTTCAGTTTTGCTGAAGGAAAGATAGGAGGAGGAAGAAAGGTAGAAGGAAAGGGAAGTCCTGTACCCAAGATAGCATATTGCTTTTTCTAGTATGCCTTTAATCATTAGCCGGGTTAATGTGACTCTACTGAATGGAATTTCTGGCCATATTGTCAAGCATTTCAGCCACTTAAATACAGAACTTCATAAGAAAACACATTGCATCCTGGACCTTTAAATGAGCTACCAATTTTATTTCTAAACACTTTTCTCTTTTACTTTTCAATAGGCAGATCTGAAATGTCAGCTGGGAGATGCAGGTTACATAGTATTCGGAGTGATCCTTTTCATCTGGGAGCTCTTGCCTACTTCCTTGGTTGTGTATTTCTTCCGCGTCCGAAACCCTACAAAAGATCTAGTAAGTGGAATGTGTTAGGGTATTTGTTAGTGTAATGTCCAGATAAGTCTGGAGGGCTCGGCTTCTGAAGGAGCTTTTGTTTACTTACATTCTGATTTCTCTTTTTCAAAGTGTCCTTGACAGAATAAAAGCAACCCAAACTTCCCACTTCTTTATGCTAACTCCTCATGCAAGAAGCTCATCAGATTTACCAAGGAGGAAGGCAAGGTGTTTCTCAGGCATTTTACCCTAAAAATCAGGAACCTTCTTAAATTTAGCGACATCTTTCCCTAAACTTAAAAGTTTCTACAGCACTTTACTGGAGTCAGTGGAAAAGGAGTTTGTTATCCAAACTTGGGATGTTTCATCACATGGCGGTGAAAACCGTTGTGTGCTAACTGTTCAATGGTATGTGTGAAATAAGAGACAGAATTATTTCAGCCATGGAATTGTTTCTAAGTCAAAGAGCAGTGGCCATAACAAGCACTTGGTGACTTTTTTGCCATTTTAGCAGAGCAGAGATTAAGGTGTGAGTTGTAAGCATAATTCCCTGTAAGTATTCTTAATATCTAGGTAGTTAATATATGGACAAGCATCTTTTTATAGCTGTAGGCAATGTCTCCAGGTTAGCATAGGACATGCTGGCTGACAGGCACGTGGGGAATACCAGCCGTGTGCTAGGATGACTGAGGTAGTGTCTCTCTTTGTGTAGGCCAAGCCAAACCAAAGCTAGTATTCCCAAAAAAAGATATCAATGGTAAACACATAAGTAAGAGAAGCAAATAACAGAATAACTTTTTGGACAAGGTGATGGTTTTTATTCTCATATGAACATTTCAGAGACAATGATGAAACCAAGCTGAACAAGAAAGTGATACCTGACGTTGCACTAAGAAACCCCAGGGACTCCAGTGTCCATCACCAAAAATACCTCAGCCCCACTTCTGCTTAGGACAGGACAACTGCCAAGACAAGAAATGTTTTTAAGTACAGCCCAGTGGTGCTGCTCTTCTAAAAAGTGACCACAGAGAGATCTCATTCTATTTAAACTGAGTTTAGTAAGGCTAGACCTGGTGGACAAGTTTGGATAGTGTGTGGGAGATCACAAGAGTATGAAAATAAGGGATGCGGTCTAATCACTCCTTTCAAAAAGCTGATCATATGAAGACTTGGAATCCTACTCAAATAAGAGTTCAAATGGAGTCAGACAGTATTCTCACAAGTCAAAGAGCACTGCAGTAACACATATAACATTATATTTCTGCACTGTGATTTGCAGAAAGCCTTAAATCTCCAACTTCATAAAGATACAGTTCAGAAGAGCCAGTCAGTGATATCACTTCTTTTATAGGTGCCTTTTTTTAGGGTAGACATTATCTGTCGTATGTGTTAGGTCATCTATAGATTTTTTTTCTGCATATGACAAATATTAAGAGGAAAACCAGAAGCAACATTAGAATGAAACAAAAAATTAAGAGACTGTAGCAAGGGAAAACTGAACTTCAGTGCGAGGATGCCACAAGAGGGAGACCAAGGGCCGCAGGACTTTAGGCTAATGCGTTCAGGAGGCTGTTAACGGTTAAGTTAATACTTATTGAAAATACTTAGTCAGAAAGCATGGTGTTAGAATTAAAACAAACCCTCCTTTAGTTAAAAAAACCTTAACAACAACTTTGATTTAGTAAAAATCCAAAATATTCTTTATTTTTAATAAGGAAAACCCCCGAGAAATAGTTGTTCTTAGGTTTTATGTTTCATTCAGGACTTCAGAAACAAAAAGTTTGAGTAGAAGCATCCTGTGTTCAGCATTGTTCAAATGTGAGGCTCCTTTCCACAGACGATTATAGCCTAGAAAGAGCTGTCTGTCAGCTTTGGTGCTTACACAGGGTCACTGCAGCTTGTGGCCCTTTGCCTTTCCTTACCTTCAGTCAGACAAATGTTGTAAATGGGCACACGACAGAGATGTACCTATCTTTACTTCATCTCTATCAAAGTTATTTAATATCTAAAATAAAGGGGGAGATTAATGCTCTCCTGCCTAAGGCCAGGGAGAAGATGTCTTCCTGGCTTATCCACAGGTGCAGGGAACCCTGTTCCCAATGGATGGAAGCAGTGGATAAGGCTCATCTGGGTTCTAGATGTTCCTCTGCACTGTTTCCAGAATCAAACTGACCTTTTGAATCTTGTATATCTTTTCTTTTGATTGATAAGGAAATAAAAGGAAAATGCTTTGTAAATAAAGGAGTTACATGTACACCCCTTTCTATGTTTTATTAAAGGACCTGACCTTGGGCTTTGACCCTCACAGCACTATAGAGTAGATACTGAAATTGCTCAGCGAGGTCCTAAGGGATTTTTCAAGCACAGTTTCACCAAGCAGAGTGCCAATCTTCAAATCATCCATCCCTGAGGCAAGGGAGATAAGGCACCAGGAGAGAGTGTGACCAATATGGGAGGTAAAATCAAATCTCTTTAGGTGTTTCATATTCTTCAGCTTCTCAGCTGCTTCCCTACTGCTCACTTCAAGTCAGCTGGCTAAAAGCACAAAGTGCCAAAGGATGGACACAATTCAGCAGACAGATTAAACGCAGACTGGAGGGTGGTTTCAGAAATGGGTCATGTGTTAAAAAAGAAATGAGGATAAGGAAAAGCTGTTGAGATCAGTAGACTATCACTATACTGATAGAGACATACAGAGAATGCAAAATTATTTCTATTGTGTACAGCAAATGTTAAATTGTCTGCTTTATTTTGGAAAGCAGGAGGTAAGTCTGCAGTGACTTCTTTTAGAAGTCAAGCACCAAGAAGTTTATCCATCTGGTGCAAGTACTGACTGAGGTTTCCTTTCCCTCAGGCCAATGCAGGAATGGTCCCAAGCCATGGCTTCAGTCCCAGATCTTACTTCTTTGACAACCCTCGCAGATATGACAGCGATGACGATCTAGCATGGAACATTGCACCACAGGGGGCACAGGGCAGGTGAGATACAAGAGGGAACTGCTTACTTCCTGAAACAGAAACCGGAGGAGGAACAACTCTGACACACTGCAAAACACTGATGTAAATTGTCTAGCTGCAATTGTTGCATAAATCCCAGGGAGGGCGAGGGGAAGCAAATGGGGAAGTTGTAATGGAAAAGTAGCACTGAGTGACTGTAGGGATCATTCACAAGAATGAAAACAGTTACATAATTTAAGAATGGCAGGAGCATGCTGTGCTTTGAAAAATGCAGGTCAGATCTTTGGGTTGCATGTTTCACCCTCTGTTTCTTCCAGGAGTGGCTTTTAAGAAGTGCCATTTACTCATTCAAGTGTGTGAGCAATGCAGCCTAGAAAAACAGCTGTCTCCCTGCTCAGGGCGAGCAGGAAAGAGCTCAACAGCACAGGCAGCAGCTTGTGATGGTGGCAGTGAGAAGCCTCTCAGCTTAGGTTGCCCTGTAACATGGCTAAATGTCTTGAGGGGTACCTGAAATGAAAGGAGCATTTGCTTTCCCACATGCTGAAAGCTTAGGAAAATCCACCTAACTGCTGAAATCTCACACCACCCAGAGCT
The DNA here is from genome assembly GCF_036250125.1 of Pseudopipra pipra. Lineage (NCBI taxonomy): Eukaryota > Metazoa > Chordata > Aves > Passeriformes > Pipridae > Pseudopipra > Pseudopipra pipra. The sequence goes on along the minus strand of NC_087551.1, from coordinate 39,747,995 downwards.
GGCATAAAAATTCAGTTTGTGCAACTGGGAGCTTTAGGTAAGGATTCCCATCCAGGAAGGAGCAGCTCATGCCAACAATGATAGCACCTAATTCAGAGAAGGAAAGGCACTTCCAGGACTCTATCCTGTTCTGAAAGGAGGGTCAGGCATTTGCTGTTCCTGTATCTACACTATGCTAGGAGTAGATTAGCATAATCACTCATCTTAAAATGCCAGCTAACTTGTTAATCATAGGTTACATACCCAGATCTAGTTCTTATCACTCATTTAGCTAAGACTGTGTGGTCACTGTCCCTGAGTCCAGACTACGGTTCAGTAAAGTTAAATATTCACTATTTACAATTATCAATCATCCTACCCCTGCATTCATTAGTGTTTCACTTAGTAACTAGACCCACGAGGATGCTGGAGGTGGTGTTTGCCAATCTGGTATCCAGCCTAGAGCTAGAGGCACCCTCCCCTCCCACACAGAGCCATCAGGGAACCAGCCACACTGGTAACATGCACAGCCCCCAGTGGGAACCAAGCCAGCCACATACATAGTCTCACACTGCTCATGGGAGAAATGCCAGCACCCCAGAGCTGCTAACCAGTCACAGTCCCTTGGGCATGGACACAGGAGGTTTAGGTCTGTCACTGACAGGCCTTACAGTGCCAGGACTTGGCAGGGATGAGCAGCATCATTTCCGGAATTTTCAAACACCTTCTGGAACAATGAGTCAGAAAGGAAAGGGTCTTTAGTGAAATGGGAGAATCAGGAAACACGTAATAAGTTGACAACACTTGAGCCAAAATAATTAACAGATCAGAAAAATAAAGGGCTGCCTGAACCCCTGGTTGGGGGTATACCTTATTTTTGCACTTCAGCATGAGAACCTCCTCTATGTGATTTGCATTTTTCCCACAGGTATCTACAGAACCAACCAGGTTCTAATTAGTGCCAGGCACTAATTCTTCTGTTTTCTTTCTAAGTTTCTCTCCAGACTACTACGACTGGAGCCATCAGAACAACAGCTTCATGGCTTACATAGGATCCCTCCAACAAGATCCAGCACTGGACACAGACCGGCCAAGCCCTGTATAACATCAATCAACTACAGCATTCCAAGACATTCCGATATTAAAACCGATATTCTGAAAAACAAAGCTTAGCAACTTTTCCTCACCTTTTTGGTTTTTAGAAGCGTTCCTATGCACAGATAAATGAAGAACCTTGCCACGAGCTTTCCATAGTTCAAGGAGAAGTATAAGCTAATGATTTAAAGTTTGAAGACTGTTCTAATTAATACCTTGTTCCAAGCCATGGTGTTTTTGGCTTTGAATAGAGTTGTTAGAAAGTATAATTTAATCATTTTTATGCTCATTTTAAAAGAGCAAATTTCATGAAGTGAAACAGCATAATTATTTTCTAAGTATTTTTATTTTTACACTGTGTACTAGGTTAGAAATATATGATTATGATGAATATACTGTAAACACATGAATGAGTTTTTCAAATGCATGACAGTTGCAATTCTTACATGCACATAAAAGCCTGTAAGGAAAAAATACCAACCCAATTAAATACTGTATTTTCAAGTTACTGCTAGGTTCTCAGAGCACAATTTACTCCTTGGATATCACTGCTTACTCAGTGTGGCATAACAGTTGGAGGTTAAAAGTGATCTGTACACCGCTTTCTCCTAATAAAGTAGGAAAACTGTACCTTCTCAGCAGATCTAGGGACTGTCACAGAAGAGTAAAGATGGGCATTTGCTCCAAGTGGAGCATTGTGAACTGCAAAACAGCCTGAAAACGTCTATGTTTGAAAAATTAAAGTTATGTGATCCTCTCCATCAATTAGATCTACATATGTTACATAGAAGAGTAAGTCAAAGGCCTAGCCAGGGAGAGGGATATATCTAACAGTATGTACCTGCCTAATTATTTATCAAGAACCCGAGAAGTGCAGTCTGGGAATAGAACAAGAGCCAGGAGTATGTAAAGCAAAAAAACCTGGAGTGCACCTTTCTACATAATGAGCAGAAGGTCAGCAAAGCTGTGCTTCAGCCTTGTATCTTCAGGGGTAATGTAGTGGGTTGTGGTGGAAATGCTGGATAAATACCATTCCAGGATGCAAAATTTGCACAGAGCAAGCATAGAAGTAATTATTACTAATCCAAGGCAAACAGAAACCCTGACTTTACTTCAGGTCTTTTTATTGTGCCCAGTGCTCGATGGTGAAGAACTCTGCAGCCCTACTGTCTTTCTCCTTCCCCGTGTAAAACAAATACTGTAACTCAATCCACACATCGCTTGAGAAAAATGTAGTACTTCTAGCAATTTTTACTAGATTACTAGAATAAAAGTAGTTCCTTCATTCTGAGGTGTACTACAGTAGCCCCAAATGGTGGACAGGCTTCATGTTTTCCTCATGCTCAACTTCAGGAAGCCCAAGTAATCAAGAATTCTTATGTACATTTCACCAAGTATCTACAGGGAAAAAAAAAAAAGGGATGGAGAATAGATCTGATCAGATCTGCTTGAAAGCCAAAAGCATAGTAGTGCCACACTCACACGCTGAGTCTTCCACAGGTTCTTTGGTCTTAAGGGTCTTCAAGTCAAAGCATGAACCTTGCCTCCAGCAGAAGTAAACTGTTTGCCCTCCCAAAGCTTCCATTGCCTTCTTCACGCATGTGCATTGAAGAAAAAAAGCCAATTAAACTATCAGTAAGAGATTAAAAAAGGTGCCACGGGGTTGAGAGAACAGAAATTTTATTAAACCCTTTGAAGTTCTACAGTCATGTTCATACAAAACTTCCCCAAGACCTAGTGCAAGAGAAGTCTGCAGGAATTACATTTCCCTCACAGAATATACAACTGTACAGCAAAAACTTAAGAGAATCTTGCACTTAAAAACAAGCTTAGTCCCTATACCACAGTATATGCATGCAAAAAAGTAGAATGACAAGTGACTATAACCAACCATAGTAACTAATTAAATACTCTCAAATGCAAGAGATTTAAACAACACTGACAGGTAAGACCTTAAATTTAAATTAAATCACTATAATTATCATCACCTGTGTAACAGGTACTTACCCACCTAAACTGGGGATGAAATATGTGTATCAAATTTTCAGTAAGATAATTTGTTAAAAATGCATACATGGAAAGAAACAGAGAGCTGCAGAAACCCTTCAGGGAAATAAATTCAACACAAAGAATCCCATTGGGTGAACCAACCAAAAAACATTATTTACAGATCTGATTTTATAAGCTATTCTGAAAAAGGGACAGAACAAGCTTCATTTCAAAATAAGCCTTTTTGTCTCAAAACAATTGGTCTTAAAGAGGGGCTAATGGATTTCTGATGTGCAGACACACTACAGTGCACTGTAAACAGCAACAGAGACATAGGTTACCTTCATCTTTCGAATGAAAGTGAAGTGAGATGAAAATCTGCTCATCATCTTAAGCTTAAATGAATGTCATAAAAATAATGTAATTTATATAATATCTACCAAGTGTAGTTGAAGGGTAAATGAAAAGCAAAAAATGTATTTTCAAATGAAACCCCAAAAATTACATTCACAAAAACAAGTTGTAGCAGAAAATACTTTAATTTGCATCTTGTAGATTCAAACATAGCAAAGATTCAGAAGTGTTCAGATCTCAGTAAGCAGTTTCAACATTGGTTTTGATTTTAATAAATATTACATTTTAATAGGGTAGCTATATGGAGAAATTGGAAAGTGATGAATTGCTGATTGCTACTTTATAAACATGAGCATCAAGATTATTTACAACACATTACAGGTCATTTCCCAGAAAAGCACAAAGCAAGGTCAGAGAAAGGCAACCCAACCATCAAAACACAACTCAAGAAAGTGTGGCACAGTGTATTTCATGCACATATAATGACAGACAGCACAGCTCATCAGCTGAAAAGTAGGAAAACACTTATTATTCCAGCTTACACAAGTCTCTGTATTTCATTGTTTTAAATCTATATTCTGACCTTTCTCCTCAATTGAAGAGCAAGTTGTTCACAACAGTGCTCTACTTTTTACCTATGCAGTTTGCACCAAGTCTTTTTTTACCATTTCACACAAGTCTTCTTGACTTAGGAACAATTAAATGTTTTTGTCTTTGTCTTCTCGCTACCTCTGGGATTACAATCATTTTGTCATTTGTACAAGGAAATGTACTGTTACTCTGAAATGAATGACAGACAATGTTGACAAGCTGATCTCCAACAGGGAGCTGGAATTTAAAATAGTTTACAGGTTGTGGACAGTGTAACTAACCTTATTCTTTAGTATAAAAACAGCTGTAAATTTCTAAAATTTAATCGAACATATAAAGAACTAAGTCATCCAACCCACACAGCAAAACTTTATAGGCAGCACAGTCACAGAATGTACATTAAATACAGTAAAAAAAGATGTGACAGGAAAATTGTTTCAACCAGATTTGTTACATGAAAAATGTTATGTCCCATTTCTACAATGATAGTGAAATGAAACACCTTCCATATTTGATCACTAAGCAAGATGCACCTTCAAGTGCAACAGAACTTCCCCAAATGCAGAATTTGCTGTTCAGTTGCATTCCTGTGTTTCCATGACACAAACGAGAAGAAAAGCTTCCCATCTCTTTATGTCCTTACCCAAAAGTATGAACCTTGCCTGCACTGTGCCAGTGAGGGCTGCAAGGAGCAGGTATCCAGGATTTGCATACCCAAATCTCTCTCTCCTGTCTCATGAGCAAGTGCATGATGCTGCTTCAGTGTCTGTAGATTTTAGCCAGGCACAGGTGGAAAAAAACCCAAAATAGCAAGTTGCATCCCCAGAAGGAGGTTGGAAGCAATTCACTTTCCCCACAAAGTGAGGGGAAAAAAGGAAGAAACATTTCTCAGACTCAGGTCCTTCCTGGGGTGGCACAGACAATACAATTTTTTTTTTCCATTAGAAAATCCTGCCTAAAGCTTTAGGCACTGTAATATATAACAATACAGATAAATCCCAGGTGTACAGCATTCCTCACACAAGTGAGTCTACAGGTTCTAGCCCTTGCAGGTCTATCTAAAAGGCAAGGAATTAATGGCCAACTGAAAACTACACTCTTTCAGTATATACAATTACTCAGAAGATTTGGATACTCATTTACTAAACACAGCTATTCACATCTGAGCTAGTTACTTAGATTCCCACCTCAGTTTAATGGAGAAAAATAAACTCTAGGGTGCAAATAGAGAGCTTGGAAGAGGCCAGGTGAATCCACCTAGACACATCCTGCTCTTCTGCATTAACTAGAAAGAGAAAACCTGTGGTGACTTGCTCAGATACAGTTGCCCACAGGTTAGAGAGTCTACTAGGTAAGAACATAACATTCCCAGACTGGCCTCAGCTTTCCCTAACACCACATTCAATTACCTATTGGCTTAAACAGGAACTTCTGACTGGATACCAGTTCATTGCCAATTTATGCAACTATCACCAAAACTTCGTGAGGGTGGTTTAGTTTTTGGTTGGTTTTTTTTTCCCTTTTGTCTCCACCCCCCCCCCCCCCCCCCCCCTTCATTTAGCTTATCGCAGGTTGACTCAAGGGGACTTACTTTCTGGAGGAACAGTACTTTTTATAAAAGCAAGTGTCAGCAGGATAGTCTATTTCATTTCCAGTCAGGTAGAAATTTGAGACTAGTCTGGAAACAAAGGACAGAGTGTATTCCAGCCTTCGGAAAATCTCAGTGGTAAAGGAACACATTATGGAAGCCAACACAGTTACAATCAATTATATAAACAGGTCACTCAGTATCTGGTAGGGTGAAAAATGATTAAGAGCACTTAATTTTGTGAAGACTTGTTTTTAAAAACAAGAGATGTATCTACACTGTACCAGCACTTTCTACATTCGTAACTCCTACCTTCATTTTTAAACATGCTGGTTTAAAAGAAATGCCTACTTCATTTTAAATTTAAACCAATATTTGGTTGCTACTAATTGGCAATCTGTTTCTGAATTCTGTTCTGACACTGGTAAGTTATCACCGACATTTGTGGACAATGACACATGAATAATTTCTTATTCTATGAAAGTAATGCTATTAACATACCCGTTTTTTTACTCTGAATATCCTTTTAAAGAAGATACAGGAAGGGTTTGCATAGATAGAGTATGTGGTATTAAACGTCACTATGATTATGAATTTTAAAAAGCATCTTTTTTTTAAAAGTGACTACAAAAACAAGTTCTTTTTACACTGATCTTTTAACATAGCACTCAGATATAACTCACATAGAGCAAATTTATTTCCATGGCTCAAAGACCGAAGTGTGCTATTTTAACATTTTAGACATTAAAAAGACAATTTCCGGAAACTGAACTTGTGATTACAATCCAGAAAATATTATGGAGCAAATTTGATTGACTGAGGCTTTTCAGAGAGCAGCACTCCACTAACCATCTCCCCCTGCCCTGACCTCCACCCCCAAGCAAAGGCAGGTAGCTAAGGAGCTGCAGAAAAGTCACTTCCAACTGTGCTGCAAAGACAAGGTAGTAATTTTAAAGAAAAGAAATTCTGAAAAACACAACTCAAGGGAAAAAAAAGTTGATCTCAGCATGATGCAATGGAGCTCAGTATGAAATCAAATTTGCTATTTTTAGGTAAGTTTCATTATTATGGTAAGAAGCCAGAACTCAGCAAGAGCCTTATTTCCTTTTTGTAGTTTGGTGGTTGTTGTTGTGCTGGTTTAGGTCCTCCCCCCCCCCTTCTTTCTGACAGTCAGAACTTCACCAAGTCCTCAGAATATACTGAAGCTCAATAACCAGGGAGAGACAAGAAGTGACCCCCCCTATCTCAGGACAGGCCAAGTCAGAGTGAAGGTACATATGTTTTCATATAAAGAAGCTGTCTCAGAAAGACAAGGAAATGAGAAAATTTATGGAGTTTCAGTACAACAGAACTGTGAGCAGAGAACTTAAAAAATAAACAGATCAGCATAATTTACACATTTAAAAACTATATATTTCATTCATAAATATATTTTCTAATTAATAACCTTTTCTAGTTTAAACATAAATATTCAAGTTGGTATTTGATTTTATTTTTTATCAGTTCATGTGAGTCCTGTAAGGATCAGTTCCTTCTGCTCAATGCAGTCATGTAAATGATCTTCACTAATGGGTTGTGCAAAGGCCTTCATTACCTAGTTTTTTGTAATAGAACTTTAAAATTCTGCAACTCTTTTATACTTGTGGAAAGCCTGTAAAACAAAAACCACCTAAATGTTATTAAATCAGAAGTGAAAGAGAAGTACAAATCATCACATTCATGGGGACTTTTTCTTTCTTTGTTTTTTTTTCCAAACACAATTCTGTTCCAAAGGTTAACACACTTAAGATACACTTTCTCTCAAGAGATCTCCTATCTAACTCCCCATTTACATATATATTTACATAACATACTACAGTAATTAAAGTTTATAGGTTCAAATGTCCCAGCTTCATTAAACATAAGCAGAGATAAAGTTTATTACTTTTTTTTTGTTTAATTAGATTGTTTAAACAGGAACAGATTGTTATAATCAAGATCTGAAGAACTAACATGATGAACAAAGCAAGAATTGTTTACAGCCATTAAAATGTTCATCATCTGAATGCAGTAAATTTAAAAAAAATTAATCATAAACTCTATCTAAGAGACTAAAATCCACCTTCCACAAGATGAAATTGATGAGATTTGAGAGAGAGAGATGAATTAGATCCAAACACAGAATGATGACCAAGGCTAATAATAAGCACTCCACATGCTCAGTTTGAGGGCATTAAGTTTATCGATATCACTAATGGTAATTCAGCCTTTAAAAAGCTATAGCTACATGTACACCACCATCTTTCCACAAAGCCTGAGCACTGACACTGAAGTTTTATGTTTCTCTACTACACAAATAATAACACCTTACCTTCCAAAGGCATTTACAAGAGCAACTATTTCTTGTCGCGTCAGCTGAAAACCTTTTGATGGGCTATTCTCAGGAAGGCTCTGTATTTCTTTCTCAGAAAACAAGATCTTCAGAGCAGTTCCTAAGCCTTGAGTCTACAAAAAAAGTTAGATCACTCCTTCAAACACTTGGAAAACCATAAAAACTTTCAAAAATTACTAATCCAGGCAAACTGTAGTACCAATTCTTATTTCCCAATATCTCAACCCAAATAACTGCACACAAATCAGAGCACTAATAGAAATGCATGCCACCAGTTGTGTACCAGGTTCAGACAGTTATTTAAGAACATTTGTTTCCTCACGTAACTTGCTCTTCATCCTTCTATTTTTAATATCTTCTTTACCCATCTCTTTTCTTTTTGGCCACATATATGAAAATATGCCCATTGCAACACTTCATCTCCCTCCTGCCCTTTACTTTACAGACATCCCACCGCTGATGGAGCACATCTCCCCTTTTCCTCTCCCCTCTCTCTTATAGTCAAACTAAGTTTTCTTATAAGGTATCACAACATGAGTGCTTTTTCCACCTCCAAACCCAGTGGCAGACACTGTAGTTTCACTTTCAACCCCTATTTTCTATGCAGAAATAGAACAGAAGCAGCTTTTCTTATTTTTGCATTTAATCTGGTTACAAAGACAACCACTAGATTTTGACAAAATGTGGTTGGAGCTAGCTGCAAGGGAACTTTATAGGTCAGGAAGTCTTGGCCCTGTTTCATTTTGAGCGAGAAGGAAAAAACAACAATAGATCAGAAGCATAGGACAAGATAAGTAGAACTCTACAAATTCAGCAGAGACCACTGAAATTTTGATGTTAGGAACTTCTTTGAAAACTGCACTGATAGGTTCAATGCAATACAGCAGTATAGTATAGCAGGTACTACAAAATAACCATTCTCAGTCTGGACTTCATATTAGTCTTGAGGCTTAAAATATTGTTCTCAGTAAAATAAAAACAGTAAGTGTCCAGAAAATGAAATTTCTTCAACATTCAGCTTTACTGTGCACGTTTGTGTTCATTTGCTGCCTTCTGCGTAAACTGTGAAAATCTGAATTACTTTTTCTTATGCCTTCATTTGTGGTGTTAAATATCACACTGGATTTTCTAACAAGTAAGTGCTGTATTTACAGGAAGGCTTCCCATAAGTGATTCTACAAGGCTCATCTGATCAATGAATACAGATAAGATATTGACTATCAGTAGTAATTCATCATGAAACGTCTGTTTTAAATGCATCTCTTTCAGGAGAAAAACTCTACCTTCTAGTAAACTAAACAGCCTTTCACTAAATAAAATATTTTGAACTTTTTTTTTTAAATTGTTTAACAGTGAATTAGACATGTTTATTTTTAATACATAGGTAAGGATATCAAAGACCAACTCTGTGCAGAGAGTCTGAATGCTAAGGTAAGAGGCATCCTGTCAAAATGAAATGGATGCTTATCTTGGAATCTGCCCTTGCCATGCACACACACACACACAAAATAAACTGTACCTGCAGCTTGCCCCACAGCCTGCATTTGTCACATCCAACACAGTCCATTATGCGGGATATGTTCTTGAAATGCAATCTGAATTCTTCCTATCAGTTAAAAGCAAAATAAAAAATGTTAAGTTAATGTACAGAACTAGAAGGTTAACAATTTTAGTACCATTAGAATATCCACTATCTCTTATCAAAACTGAATAAAACCATTGCCTTTTGTAGTCAGGCCATAACAAAGGTACACGTAAACCCAGAATCTTGTTTCCAAGCCACTCCTAACAGGTAATTCCTCAAAAAAACCTCCAAAAATATTGAACATGCAGGGTAACACTTGGATTCTGTACACTGACTTTCTACCAACTTTCTCAAAATTTTCCAAGTTAGAACTACTGTATCTGTGTCCCTACCCATTTTTATTTCCCTTTTTATTCAAATCCCTTTTGAACCATCCTACCTTTTTGATGAACAGGCAAACATGCTACAGTTCACAAAAGATATTTCCTGGTCAAAGCTGTGGGTAGATTGTTGCTTTGCAGCTTCAGAGTGGGAGCAAGCACAGCACAGAACTACTTAGGCTGATCTCAATTAATTAAGGCCCAAAAAACACTAGCTGGGCTGACAAAACACTGGCACTTTTCTAATAGCATTCTTTGTAATGATGATGAGATTCCATACTGCTACTGAAATATTAAAAGTGTTACCAAATATTAACACAGCCATTTATTACTGAGCCACACAAACTGTGGAATTGTAATGTATACCAATCTGAACACTAGCATGTTAACACTGGAAGTTGCTGTGTAGTTACAGCGCTCACATTAGGTTCCCATGTCTAGGAGCTATGCTTTTCTAACATTAAGTATAACATTATATTACATGATAGTATACTGTGTATTATAAGACATCAGTTTTTAAAACAAATGTGACTGCGCTGGGGTTTTTTTTTTTGGAGATACCTATGTGAAACAGATATTCTATTTAAAAATAAACACCGTGCATCTACTGGTAATACTAATTCAACTCATTTGCCCCACCACAGTCCTGATGGCAGACTCAAGGCACAAAGCCAGAGATTTCAGTCTGCTTGGATCAGGACAGCAGCTGATTACATACAGTGGATTAAAAGGCCTCAGATACAACTTTAAGTTTTTATCCCTGCCTTTTCTACTGTCAGTAGTATGATTCTGGTAGGTAGAAGGGTTTTCTAAAATAAGACAACTTAATTCCAAAATGGGTATTTTGGGTGTAATTCAGAAAACTAGCTTTACCTTTAATGACTTGGCTCCTTTTTTATCTCCAGCAAACATGGACTTTTCATCAAAGTGCATATGGAAGGACCTAATAAAGACAAAATGCGATCAAAACAAATGCATAACTACAACTGGCATAAACTACAATGTTCAATCAAGCTTGGTGAGCAGCTGATGCCGTAAGTGTAAAACACATTTCAGAGTTCCTAGTCTTTGCAGATTAGCCTAAAAAAATTACTTGATGGTATCAGTTCTACTATTTAATCACTGTAACTTGAAATCTGCTATTCACAGTTTTATTGTAATATACACTGAAATTGGCTAAAGTTTTTCCTTCCAACTGATTGTTATCTGACCATATGTCAAATACGTAGCAAGACTATGATTAGGGACAGCAATAAAGCCACACAACATGTTAACAATCACAAAAACTAGCAAAAAGGAGAGCAAAGGAACTGAACTTAAGAATTTTCCAGAGCGAACAGAAGAAAGAAGGGATGGATAAACCACCACACGTTAAGTCTATGATAGAGCTGGATTACTCAGTGGATCATTAAAAGACTGCATGTAGTACTTTCCTTTTCAGAATAAATCATGTGCATCTTATATTGAAAAAATTAGAAAGAGCAACATACAGGGAGTAGCCCAGGGTGTTGTGTGGTTTGGGGTTTTTTGTTTTTTTTTTTTTTTTTTCCAGTTTTTAAAGATTGGTATATTCAAACCTCGAAAATATTAATTTCTCCTGTCAAACGTACAAATTCATGTTGATCTCTCCCATTACTTAATTTTATGTCTTCACTCCACTCTGATTCTTGTCTTATCCTATCGAGAGGTTGCCTATGCTCACTTCCAAATATAACTGAGAATTTCAAACTACTGAAAAAAAAAAAAAATAATTCAATGCCTTACTTTGTATCCCGGAAGATATCGAGTAAGAGAGCTTTAGATTCAGCATCCTCATGGCCATTTCCGGTGTAAAGGTCAACAACTGAGCGCTCAAAGTACGGGGCAACCTTTGACAAAGCACGCAGCTCTATCAAATATAAGAAATACAAGTTTTTGAGCCTCCTTGGTCCTTCTCCTTTCGTTTCGACAGGGTCAAAGCGGCGAGTGAACTCTTTCACATTTGGTCCCCAGCGAGGCTTCCCCCAGGTTTCTACACAGAGGGAAAAAAAAAAAGGGGGCAGGGGGATTAAAACATATGTATTTAGAAAAAGAAAGCAACTAAGTATACACCAAAAACTTTCAGAAAGAACAAAATACACATTACAGATACTGTAATATAGTAAATTCAGTAATTTTACCTAGACTTACCTTCAAGAAGGTAATTTGCACACAGATGCAAGTTGATGCTAGCATGAAGTCCAGAAATGAGTTTATAAAACACTCTTTTTTCAAGACAAAGACCTGTCCAGGAAAAAAGACAAACATATCCCAAACTAAATACTGGAAACAATTTATTAAAACGAATATACCTTGCCATTTTAGTGATGCAAGTCTGCATTGTTAGCTTCCAAGAGTCACAATTACAGCATTGTTAATAAGCCCTTATATCCCATCATAGGGAAACTTTACCTCCTATTTTTTATATAAAGCAATACTGAGAATGAAGTTTGACATTTCTTGCTCGGTATTTCCGTGTTCTTAAAGACAGTCAAATAAGTATCAGGTCAATTGTGGCACAGATAAATTGCCATGCAAAAATAAGATGCTTATATTGTTTAAGCAGTAAATTTGAAATAATGAATTTTGACAGTATGGATGCTAGAAATATACTGTGACCCATCTTAATTACAACTAGAGCTACCACTGAGTTAGAGGAGTGGCCTTACATAAAAACATCAGAAGCCCCAGAAAACCTCACAGCATTGGAAAACAGCAAAAGTACTTCTTCACAGCTCTACTGTAAATTCACTGAAGACTTAAATGCACAGAACAAAACCTTGAAAAATATGACTTTGATGAATATAGACTTCAAGAATCTACACAGAAATACAGTGGCATTGAGTGGTCAAAATATAATTTATATGTAGATACTACTTATAATTCCACTTAGAACTGAAGATAGAGACTGCACTTGAAATTTAAGAGTTTGTTCCTTTCTCAAAGATACATTTGGGTGACTTCCCTGTCACTCCAATCTCCACAAAGGGAAGCCTATCTGCAAGGCTGAAATGTGTCCTCATTTACAGACATAACATTTTTAAAGGTATGTAAATTTATATGCTTTCCTACAATAGCATCAGCTAAGAGATTTCCAACTAGACAAGTAAAGGCTTATGAAATGTAGAATGAACTAATTTTAAAATTAAGTACATTTAACCCACTTAATTTTCTGCACACCTCCAAATGAGATTTTGATTGCTACTACTGCCATAATAAAGAGAAAATTGCTTTGCCTTCTGAACACACGTTATACTTATGTTAGATACACACAGCATACTTACGTTAGATTCTATAGTGGGAAAAGAACCATCAAAATCTTTAATGTTCTTTAAAGCTGTTTCCAAATAATAACGCTTACCCATATTACTACTAATAATGTCCCTGCTTAAATGTCTAAAATAACCAGAAAATTCAAAGTAACTGGAAGTGAACTCCCCCGTTATAAAAGACAAAACACTTAAAGGTTCAAGGAGTATACCATCTAAGTGAATCAGAAGATTTCCAAAGACCCTCAAGTAAAGAAATATTCTTTGAGTGACAGAAGATACTAAAGTTATAATTTAGTAAGAAGCCTACACTATGAAAAACGCTACAGCATTTCTTCTAGTGAATTTAACATTATATTAACCCATCCAAGAGCCTTTACCTTCTAGCCATGTGTAGAAAGATTCTCCTGTAAAAACAAAGCACACAGTTAAATGAAGAGTATTCATTTCCAATATTACAGTATCTTTAGATTACTATGGATACTAACATTAGCTGCCACCTGGACATAAAGCTAAATAATTTAGCTGTTAAATGAGAATAGCACAAGTCTGATGATATGCACTAGTGGTGAAAGATGTGACAGCAGAGTGGAATTATATGTGACAGCCTTTATCTTGACTGATACTGTCTGAAGGCTTCACTCAGACTTAGATCTTTTTGCCCGAGAGGTTTCAGTTGACTGAAAAATCTTAGTCTGTCACTGTAGATAGACCAAATGCTTTCCTCCCACTCTCTTCTCATCTTCCCAAAATCATGGACATTCAAGAAAGTACACAAAAAACTGTCCCTTTTCTTTTAAGGGATCTGACATCAGAATCAATGGGGTTCTGGAGAAGCTAAGAACATTATTACAAACACATATTCTGTTACAAGGATAAGAATCAACAAGGGAACTGTGTTTTGCTCTTATCCACTCCTTCCCACTACTCCAAATGCAAGAATAATCCAAATAAAAATATTTTCTGATCAATAATCTGCATAAAAACATAACTTTCCTGCTCTCTAATTCAATAACCATAAAGTGAACAAATCACAAGTCCAAAACTCCCTAATGCTTACTTCATTTCTGCAGGTCAAGCAAAATAAGATGACTTACCATCATCTCCTCCTTAAGGGGGAAAAAAAAAAATCCATAAGTATTAAAAGGATAATTTCCACAGCAAAGCAGAAATGAACTACAGACTTTACTAAAAACACTGAAAAAGCACAAGAAATCTTATTTAATCTACAAAAAATAGGCTACTTTCCATATTTCCATTTTCCTCCTCAAGACTATGCAAGACTTAACACATTATAATAATGAAAGTCACTAAGAAATTAAAATCTTAGTAGCAGCTGATTTACATATTCTTGAAAGCTATGTTTTAGGTTCAGAAAGATGGTTAGGAAGTAATTTTCTTCAGTCCGCATTGTTCAACAATCTGACCAGTGTTTCTTTCTGAAATTCTGATCTCTGCATTAAACTGTTCTTACAATTCTTTTCTATTTGTGTATACCAGCAATATATCAGCTTTTAGTAGTTATAAATACTGAGAAATCTTGATTTTATAATGGATGGTGCATTTTTTTTAACTCAGTCTATTGGCTAATAGTTAACTTTTAAGGGAAATGAGACACACTGAGAGGGAAAAGCTGGTTCATTTGGAACACCACGTTATAGCTTTCAATTTAAATTTAAAAACCTAAACCCCAAGTCATTAGCATAATTTTCTTAAACATTCTTGCAGATAATTAAGCCTAAGTGTTCACTCCTCCTTCAAATAATGCAGTAATTTGTACACTTGTAACACATTACATATTATGGATCAAAAATTTACCGCTCCATTACACTAAAGTAAGTATGAGCTAAAGTGATTAAATTAAATGCTTTAGGAAAAAAGAAACAAGGTAAGAATACAAGAGTGCATCCAAATTGGAAAATCAGTGTGACACTAAACAGCTTTGAGACTTACACTACAGTTTCCACATCAGCTCCCCTGACATTAATAAGCCCATTCATATGCAGAAGATTAGGCATGAATGTAATCAAATACCACAAGCCTTAGTCTAAATATTGAAAATGTACAGCTACTTCTACAGAGGAAATTAAAAAAGCAGAAAGCACACCTACAGACTGAAGATTGCTATTGTCATCACTGCAATAGTCACTACGTTAAAAGAAATGCATTGGAAAATAAAACAGGCAAGACCCACCCCTACTAGGTGCCAGTGGATTTAAAGGACGATAGACAGATCGAGGCCTAGAAAATAAGTCAGAAAACACAAAGATCAGTTTTAAGCTAAACTGAGGTGCAATTATAAGAAACAGACTTCCTCTTCCCCCAATTACTTAAAGCAGTTTTCTTCATAGATGCTGTTCCATACTCTCCAAGCAGAAGGCCCCTTGTATCCAGTGTAACGTTCTGGGTTCAGCAGCAAATCCACATACTGGGCATCTGGAGACCTCTCATCTAAATAGGAAAACTTCTGTTACATATGCTAACTGATCAATTAAAAAAGATTTAAACAGTCACACAGAACTAGATATAAATGAGAGGTCTCATATAATACTATTCAATCTTCCAGTTGGATTATAAATGCCTTGTACATAAGAATACAGCAATATACAGGCTAAATACAAAGCTCAAAAGTATATAATTTATTCCAAAGTCTCCTGTGTGTCCCTATTTTGTACAGTATCTGATCATCATCTATGTGGCTTCTCCAAGTCCACCATAAACACTTGACATGCAATGTGTTCTCTCACCCTATGCTAAGATATAAACAGTGTTTTGTTTTAAATGGGCTTCAAATTCAGGGTTTATTTGTCTGGCAGTATTCAGTTGAGAGGGTTGCTTTTTTGAATGGGTACACTGCATATAGGGGATTCTTAATAAAGACAGGGTCAAAGTAGTACATCTTGTAGTTGGTACATATTGTATATTTATTAGCTAAATCCATTATTTCTTCAAATACCCTTGTATACTGGCAGAAAAGTCTGAATCACGTTGCTTAACTAACCAGTTTTCAGCATATTTCATAACAGTTTGTTGGTTACAGCAAGAAGCACATTATTTAAGCAGCATTTCAACAAATTATACCCTCATCTCTGAAGTTCACTACAAATTCAGGCAATTTATCCAAAGAAAACTGTCAAACTGCTTAAAAACTCTGTAGAAAGAGAAACTTAAGTTTTGAGCTACAACCAGTAAAAAGCAGGAAGAATTCTACCCTCTTTGAAATTCTAGGTCAAAAGCAATTCATGCTTAAACAGACCCCACATACAATACAAGCCAATAGTCTTATTTACAGGAATAGGCCAAGAAGTGCCACGTAGTATTTCTTCAGACATTAAAAAAAAAGCCACAGAAACAGAGAGCAAAACTGCTCTAAACAAAGGGGGATGATTCTGCATGAGCACTTAAGCATCACTTGGGCAGCAGTAGCAAAAACAAAGGGAAGAGACCCACGGCAACACAATGAGTGCCAGGTGAAAGAAAGTCAAATTACAGCTTTATTTATTTATTTGGCAGTGTGGCTAATCCGAGCAGTTACTACGCTTCCTGGTCACTTCAGGTCTCCGCTTTTTCTTCTTATTATCCACATACAACTGAGTATACGTGCACTGAGGAGTCATGCAACAGAAAGATGGAAAGCTGACCTGGGTTACTAGGTATTTTTCAGCTAGATCGAGTCCCTTATCTAGTTTATCATTAAGCCTCCCAAAAAAGATAGTAAAAAAGTAACACTGATTATGTGGTTCTGTGCTACAGCTGAGTTAATTAAGAGCTCTTTCACCACCTGGAAGAGAGGAGAGGAAGAGAGCAAAGGTTTCTACTTCCTCCCCATCACTTACAGTGGTTATTCTCTCTCACTCTCCCTGCTTCAGCTCACAAACACACACAATAAGCCAGCTGATCACAACAATGTGGGAGATAGCAGGGAGATGTCAACTTACTGTCCCGCTGTTTAAGTAAGCTGAACCAGTTTACCATGCAGAAAGATGCACAACAGAGCCAGTGCAAAGAAAAAAGAAAAAAAGGCACCAGAAGAACATAGCTGGAGAAAGTACATCCTTCTTTAGCAGGGCATGAGAGATGGAGTTAAAATCAGGAACTACTTAAGTTAGCATTACTTCTAAAAAAATGCTCCTGAACTATACCTTTCCCAGCTGAGTACTCTTAAAAAATGTACTTAAACAACTTGCAGATACTAGAGACAATAGCAGCTTATTGCATATAACAGGTCAGATCTGCAGTAATGCTCACCAGCTCCTAGAGAAACAGCCTAAATAGAAAAGGTTTACAGATCAGACACAGCAGAAGCGCTGAAAGAGAACTGCAGTTGGTAAGTCCACTGCAGCTGCTACTTTCTCAGGTGATACCAAACATAAACCAAAAGGTAAATGAAAACATCTAGCATTATGCCCTAAATATTCCTAGCATAGAAAGCTTTCTAAGGTGTTTATTAAAAAGGACTTAAGCAGTCATTTCTGAACTTGGCAATTCTCATGGTTATCTGAAAAACATTCCTTTGAGCTTTGAACATCACAAGCAAATAAAAAGACTCACATACGCAGAGCAGAGGGAAGACAATCTAGTATCCTAATGTTTTAACAATAAGAAAGTCCTTACAAATAAGCGTGCAGAGATCATTTGGAAACAGGAAGGCTGGAAGAAGAAAAAACTCAGTCCAAGCATAGACAGTAGAATAGCAACAAAAAATAATGCAGTAGTAAGAAACTGAATCAGCTGCAAGTAATTTGTCCTATATTTGTGCTAAACGCAATTTCTTGAAAGAAGCTTTTAAAAAAATATATATGCTGCCCCCCCAATTTACTTCCTTTTTTACTTCCATAAAAATTTCCTGCTCACTATACTAACAAGAGATAACAGTGAAAGTGCACTGTGTAAGCTACAAAATTCTTCTTGTAAAATTACAAAAATGATATGAATTGTCACACTTCCACTTAGGACAAAATTAAAACCTTTTAAAAATGATTATTTGCGGAGAAGTTATGATCTTTTGTGGTTTTTTTTAAGATACAGTAAATAAAACAAACACTGAAAAAGCTTAAACATTTTACCATCAAGTTCACAAAAATGATCCTGTGAATCATCGTATCTTGCCCAGTCAATGAAAGCCTCCTTACTTTGGTTACTGAGGGGAGAAAAATACATCTCATTTTAAACTTTTAAATTAACAACATTAATAAGAGCTACTGAAAGAAATACATTCCACATATAGCAGTTAACTCAGAACTGAATTCTGAGTTACTGTATCTGAAACTCGAGAATATATGGAGTTTCAGCTTGTTAATTGCCTAGAGATTCAAGCAGGCATCAACTGCAATACTTTCAAAAGTCACCTTATTGTTGATGCACAGATTTCACCATCATTATTTGAAAGAACTGTGCAGTGGGTCCTCTTCCTTCAGTTAGAGCTTGGTAAAAGACGTTCATAGCATTCATTTTTAACACTTTTCAAAGTACTAATTTAGCAGAAATCCTATTTTCATAACCTATACTTTCAATGAAACCTACAATAGTTAGCCTTGCTTTTTACTGGGAGACTGGGTGTCTAAATCCCCCTTCCAAGCTAAATTACTCTATGAACATGATTTGTCGTAAGCCATTTAAATAATAATGGTATTCCATTCACTCTAGCATTTTCAGAAGTGCTAGAGAGACAACTGTACCAGAGAGACAAGTGTTGAAGTTCCCATACTATGAAACACAAATAGTGCCAAAAGCTTATTTCTATGCCTATGTGCAGCACAGAACTACTGATGCTACACTACTGACAGCAAAATGTAAACGAAGTTAAGGTTCGGAACTCTGCTCCAGGCTGATGTGAAGCACCTTGAAATAATGAAAACTACCTATTCCATTTGATTGAATCAGTAATAGCTCAATTTTACAAACAGAGGCAATTCTACAACAAGATAAATTTCTAACCACCTGCCAAATCACAATAGGAGACTTCATACTCGGCATTAAGTGAGGAAATTCTCTGGTAATTACTAGCAGGCAAGATTTGATTATTACAAGAAACACAACTGATAAAGGAAAATAATTCAAAACCATGAGGATGATACACTCCTAGGCAGAGAACACAGAGGTTTGCCTACAAAGCACAAAGTCTTCCTGCACTTGCACAAAGTCTTCCTGCCCTCTCCCAACTTTAATCATCTATCCTACTCTCACAAAGGCATTCTCTTTAGGTCTCCATTTGTATATTCAATCTCATGTTCTTTTCCCTCAGAAGTGGAACAGAGTTAATAGTTTCTTATTTCCCCTAAAAAACCTTGGATAAAGGCTCTTCCCAGTTTGGTTTAAAACACCACACACCAGGCAGAAGCAGTTGGTTTTTCATGGAACAAGAAAGTTTCAACATCTCTATCAGGAAGAACTGCTGCAATTTCTGGCCAAAGACACCACGACTCCATCAACAGTGAAGAACTCATTTTTCTATTTTTATTTTTCAAAGGTAAGTAACCTAATAGAATGCTAGGTTTCCTAAATGCTGTTCCTCACACTTTTATACTCAGGGGCAACACTATCCTGCAGAATTTCTCCCACCCAACCTTGACAGTGCCACGCAATAAGCAAGATCAGGGAATTGATCCAACCTACAAATAACTTTGCCAACAACAAAAGTAACTCACAAGCTCCCTGATCTGGTTCACTGAATGACCACAAACAGGTATATCAGTGTAACAGTGGGACATAGCAGGACAAAATCTCTTAATCCATCACAGTAGTCAAGAACAAAGAGTAGAAAAAAGGTGGGGTTATTTGCAAGTTTCCTCTGACTCTTGATGCTCTTTTAAATAATATCAAAATGTACTTTAACCAAAAAAAGAAGTCTACTTAACACCTTTACCTTTAGATGTTCATGCATCATTTCATATTTCCTTTCTAATGGGTTATGGAAAGAATGAAGAACAAAAACCAGCACATTGCCCAAACCAGACAGACAAAATAAAATGTTCCTTACTATTTTTGTACTGTTGATGTAAATCACAGCATACCTTAAGGTACTGTTAACTGCTCCCAGTTTGTTAGCTTGCTCACAGTCCTCCAATTCTTTGGAATTGTTTGCCACTTTTGAATACTGTAAGAAAGGTCATATTTAATATGTAAATTAATTACTTAAAATACTCTAAGAACAGGTGTTGTGAAAATTATTTCTAAGTTTAGCAGTGAATTGCCTGGTATCAGAGAAAATCCTCAGATTCTAGAAGCAGCAAGTAATTCTTAAACACTTCTTACTTCTATTTTTTTCTTCACTTAATTTCATCAGGCTGATTTCACTCATTATTTAACTACTACAGAAAGTTCAGCTAAAGATGTCAAAATTTTGTTTTGCTTTTTTTTTTCAATTGAATTCTTTTATGTTATGAAACACCCTAAATGGAATGTTTCAGATAGTTATTCAGTCTCATAAAAGGACCTTGAAAGACAAGCAATGTCACACCTTGTATATTGCAAGTATAACCATAGCACATTTTATTTATCATTTCAGTAGGTATATTTACCAGTTTTGGCTATTTTACTCTCATGTTTCATTTAATCCAACTCATTGGCTTGCTTTCAATGTGCATAGGATTGGAAGAGAGGCTTTTCCCACTGAACTCAAATGTTGTGTATTTTAAAGAGACAATTTAAGTATTTAAGCTGAACTTTGATTCTAAAGTATTTTTTAAAAAGTAATCCACTAAAATAGACTTACTTCTGGAACACTTTTAAGGAGAAAACTTAAAGAATTAAATATTAAATACCATTACTCTACAATAATATGGTTATGTTAGCAGGGAATTTCAGTCTGTCAGTTTAAAGCTCAGAAAGTTCTGAAACTTAAAAGGTAGCAACAGTGCTCTCTTAAAAGATAAACAAACTCAATTTCCCCTTTTTTGGTGTTTTTCGATAATAAATGATGATTTTTAAAAGAAAGAATAATCCCTTTCTGAGGACAGACTTGTGGTCAAGATGCCAGCGGCAAAGTACCACCCCAATACTTCTCATAAAAAGAAAGGATTTAATTAAAACTGTTCATATGAGTAAGCAAGATGACTTGCTTTAAAAAATGCATTTGCCAGAACTAATACAAGAGATAACAGCAGAATCTACTGAAGACCAAAGAAGTGAAGGAGATTAAAAAACACCAAATAATTCAAACCTTGTCAGGGCCCTTGACCATAACAAATATTTACTCTAGAAGGAACTTCTCACTCAATTTTTCTGGTTTTGACAGATATGGGACCTCATTCTTTAGCATCATATGGACGTTAAATGGAAAAATCTGAACAAGGAATGGATCTGACCTAGACTGAAACAGATACTGCTGATGAAATAACGTACTGAGATGCTGAAGTAAACATTCTGCATGTCTAGAGCTGCAAACCAATCCCTACCCTGAAGTGAAAAAAGGTTACTGCCAAGATTATACTCCTAAATTTAAGGTTTCAAATACAATGAACATTCAAGTCTCAAAACGTGTTTCCAGCCTTCCCTATTCTCCTGTGTTTAACAGCAATAGCTATCAGTGCTCTGTGACCCCTGACAAGATCAGGACAAAGAATCTGTTCCTGCCAAGCAGGATCTCCTAAGAGCAGTTTCTGGAAAAAAAACAGAAAAGAGAAGGGTAGGAAGCAAATTACTAAGTTAAATGCTGTAACCTCGAGTTACTGCATCCTGCCCCTTGCTTCAAAGATTTATACAGCAGCTGTCATGATAGTTCTTTAACGCGTAGCCCCAAATATGTGCTTACCCCTCAAATGAAACAGGACTATAGAAGGGGAAATTATTGTGTGCCCCTCCAGCACTATTTCAAAAAGATAATGTTGATGTGCAGAATTAAAAACAGATCCTTTATTGCTAACTGCACTCTTATGGAGAAGTTGTGCAAGTGTAACCTTGGTCTTTGCTGCTAGATGAGCTTTCAAAAGAACTGTTCTCTTTATTGCTCAGCAAACCAACAAAAAAAATCCCCCACAAAGCCTAAATAAAGACAGAAGTTTACAAGTTCCTCTACATTAGAAGAGAAAGGCAATGGGAAACTGCACGGAAGCCACAGAAAAACCACTCCACAGGATTCTACCCCAAGTATTTCTACTCAAAAGATTATAGCTCTCACTATTAAAAAAATGCCTTTGGTTGTTTTCATCTTTCCCAGGCAGACATTATCAGGATGAAAGAGGGAAACTGGACATGTATGTCCCCAGAGAAAAAAGACCCTTTTTTTTTTTAACCCAATACCTTATGGATAAGCAACAAGACACAAGTTTCCAAAATGGGAAATTAGCACAGGCTAGTAGCATAGTACTCGCATACTCCTTGAAACAAAACACTCCTACTAAGATGGATCTGACAATTCCTTAAAAGGATATTAAATCAGGTTGTCAATTTCTAATTGGCTCCAATAAAGATTTTTTAACTGAACCAAAAAAGTAAGAAAGTGGTGTAAATAAGACTTATGTCAGTCCTGATGACAATTTTCCTGCAGAAATACTTGCTTCTCCGACAGAAAATCAGCACATATTAGTGACTTCTACTGCAGATTGAAGGTGCAGAATCACCCAACGTTCAGTACTGTAGCTCATTGCAACAACCTGCAAAGCAGCTCAAAGGAAACGACTGTAGCAAACACGCCAGCAAATGACAGCTTCCCAAAGAAGCTATCCCAGTTTCTTTATTGTGGTGAAAGCAAAGCCTGCTGATTTTTCACTTCCTAAGTCCAATTTGATATGCTCATGTGAAGTACCTAAAGAACAGCATAATTCTTGGCTACTAATTAACAACTTACTTGTGGCTCTCAAGATTAATCCATTGTGCAGCTCAAATGCCTACTAGAAGAATCCTTTCTAAAACAGTCTTTAAAGTTTCACAATGCCTCTTTAGGAGGCATTATGGTATTCCAGGAGTCAGTTTCTCTACAATCAAGCTCAGGAGAGAAAAGAACCAATGAAAAAGAGAACTGGCAACAGATTATCCAGCTAAAACACATGATCTTCATCTCTGAAACAGTGTCAACTTTCCAGAACAACTACTGCTGCTTGTGCCGAAATGGTGAATGACTGACATTTAAGTCATGTCCGTGAGAAAGATGTTTCTTCTCTGATTATCAGGAATCTTTAAGTGAAGAGGCAGCATTTACATCAGAGTGAGTTAACAATATATGTATAAACAGGAGACAAGACTTCTCCTGAGCTAAAGCTTGAGCTGACTTGCCTGCAATGCTCAAGACAGCAGGACACACAAGTCACCAATTCATGATATAGTATTCCTCTCAGCTATCTTTGATAACGTTTCTGTGCACGAAGTCTAAACCTAATGCCAATGGTCATTTATGATATGATGAACTACACTCAGGCTGCCTAGTGAGGCAGAAAGCACTGGGGAGCGTGGAGGTAGGATAGTTAATCAGGACTTGAGCCTACAAGACAGTTGAGGCACCCAACAGGAAGATCTCTCATTTGGGCACCATTATCCCATCAACTGCTAAAATCCTATTCTTGGGCACTGTGTTTGGGATTTGGGGGTGGGGAAGGGTTATTTGTCTTTCTGCTCTGACCTCTCTTCCTAGGCATATATACTCCCTTTACTTTTTTGGCTTTGCTAAGATCATTTGGTGATCTAGGAAGGATGGCTTGGAGAAAAGCAAGCAAAAGCCAACAGCACGAACTGACTACTTGAGCTTGAACTGACCACTTTGGCCTAAACTGTCTTTAAACTAATGACCAAATTGTTCGGGTTCCCTTAATATTAGAGGTTGTGATTATACACGATTCTTAAAAAAGACTGCACTGCTACAGCATCCGTGCATCTTAGCCTATAGCTTTATAGAAGGTGGCCTGTACTCAGAAATGAATAAACAATTTTGCAACAGGCATTCTGTGGCTATGTACTGCTCTCCCTGGCCATTCTTCGATTCAGTCTGCACCAGCTCTCAAGCAATGACAGACTAAAAATGACATGACAGCACCAGCTACATCAGAAACACTATTATACATAAAGGTAAAAAGGTAAAGCCACATATAGGAACTGATCAGTTATCTTAAGTATTTCATCATGCCAACACTGAAAGTTTGTACTAAAAAGTCACTCAGCTATTGTAATGTTAAGATTAAAAAAAAAAAAGGCAGAAAGAACTCAGAAAAATAAATGAGTACTTACTTTATTAGAGCTCCCAGCCTTAATTCCAACAGGTATTTTGCTCTAAAACCAAAAAATAAATCACAGGTTTTACGCTGTGCATAGAAATGTTTATGCTTGATTAAAACCGACAAATTAAGCGTCATCCCTACAGAGGTCAAAGCCAACTTTTAAAAAAATAATGAACTTTACCTTCTCAACATGTTATATCCCAAACAGTGCTAGAAGAGACTTATTCTTGAAGTTAGCCACTTTGTTCATAAGAGGACTATGACATTAAAATACTTTGGTTGTATTTCTACTTTTGGAATGGCAAAGGATTTTTGTCATTATTACTTAAATTTAAGTTTCATCAGTACATATTGTTAGTACAGTACTAGTCACCAGAAATTAGCAAACTTGTAGCTAAAAAACCTTTTTCTATTATATATTATTTGATCCATACCTCAGGACAAGGCTCTACATGACAATCTTTGATAGAACAATGGCCATCATCAGCCCAAAATGGGCATGGTCTCTTCAGATTGACCTAAAAATACAAAAACAAAAGTTTATAACCAACACTTACATAAGGCAACTGCAGAAGAAAGAGGTCTCAGTATCAGGAAACCCTTTAAATTAAAGGAGAAGATACAAGGTAAAAGAGCTATATGTAATACTTTTTTGTGGGGGTTTGGTCAGTCTGTTAGTTTCTTTTAATTACTCTCTCTCTGAGTACATAAGCTGAAGCTTGCTGCAGTGCAATTGTTAATGATAATGGTCTTCAGTGACTGAACACAAACGCATGGTATATTAAACCACAAATTAAATCTCTAACCACTGAAGTTTACTAATTCAGATATGGGCTTGCATGATTTTGGATTTCAAGCAATGAAAACAGGTTATTATTTTAAAATGTTAAACAGATTCCTCAGTTAAAAAAACCTAACAAGACATTTAGCAGATGGTATGACTTCTTAGGAGTGATGAAAAATATCTTCTAGTTACAATTCAAACCATGCTAGCACAGATACAATAAAAGCAGAGATTTTAGGTTGCTTCCCCTCATTTCCTCTATTCAATCCAAAACCACCATCCCTAAGAAAAAAAATATAAAATTTTTTTGGTACTTGTTCACTCATCTTTTTTTTTAAATAAAGTGCAAAGTAGTTTTGCATTCTACAGTAAGAGCTATTATATAAAACTATTCCCTCCCACCTATTTCTACCGGAAAAAAGAAGACCAGCTAAATTACAACTACCTTCAAAGTAAACTCTCACAATAAAAAACACTTACATACTGAGAAAGATAAAAGTAAGTAGGCAGTCACTGCTTTTACACAGAGGAATATCGTAAATAGAAGAACACTGCTGTATAAGCTGCAGATTAATTCAGAAAGAACACATGCAAATCAAGACATACTAGTCCCAGAATGACTGAAGAGCACTAAAAACCAGCAGACCCACAAACTGAGCTTGTATAGCAATTGTACTTTAATCAATACCAATCATGCACTGACTACGTAGAACATCCTTCCACTTTCTTCGAGGTCTGAAGCATTGAGTTTCATTATTACAATTTAGAGTATTACTCAGTAGTTTTCACAGATTAAAAGATAGATTCTTTATCATCAGGCTCCCATAGTTTATGTGTTTTAATGTATAAAACTAAAAAGAAAAAAATTTTTATTCCTTTATTTCTTTCATTGAGAAGTATTCTACTATCCAGAAACCACTTAGCACAATTTCTGCAAGAGTTTATAAAGGAAGTTTTATCTGGCCTTTAAATAAAAACTACCTCATCCATTCAGTATTATACATTAAGATCTGAGATCTTTTATGGCTACTGAACTAGTAACACCATAGGAATACTGTTGTGACCGTAGTTACAAAAGTTCACAATCCAAGTTCCTACTACAAATTCAATTACTTCAGGGTAGGAGTGTTTTCACTCCAGAACAAGTACATTTCCCCTATGCTGTAGTTGACCTAGATGGTCATTGCCTACCTCCACAATTTCCACATCCATTCTGTGGAGGGATATTAAAAAAACCGTTGCTTATTCAGACAGGAAGGAGTGAAGAACATTCTGACTTAATTACTCAGTTGGCTTGTAAAACACAAACTCTTCCCTGTCACAACCGGAAGGACTAAGGGAAGTGTGGTGATGGGTGGATTGCACACTGGCCCTTGTAACTGCCAAGCTATTAGGAAGATCAGTATAAAAGATGAGGCAGGATTGTAACACACCATTAGAGTATGAACTGCAGAACTGCTGTTGAAATAAAGATTAGCTCTAAATTTGCAGGATGAAATTACTTTGTATGAAACCTTGCATACCTGTTGCTCCTCTTCAAGTACTTTGTTTTCTATCTTGCTGTTGCCTCTGGACAATCTAATTACCACTACTATGTCATGTATTAGTACTGAAGTTGCACATATCTTGTTTCTCCCAGAAAGCAAATGTAGAACTATATCATGTAGCAAGAGATTCAGGGTGCAGATACACATTACTGCTTGCTCAGAATAGAAAGGGAAGAGTCTACTACTTTTTTCTCCTTCCTCAAATTCCTAACCGCATCTTGCATGACGTTAATACTTGTGTGATCCCAGACCAGCTAGATAACTTCCTGCACCCTGAAAAGAAAAAAACCCCAAACCCAACAAAACCAACAAAAAAAACCCAACAAAAACCCCTATCAAATGACAAATCCAAACATCCAAACCAAAAATCTACCAGGTTAAAGAGATGCATTGGCCTAACCAAAAGATAAAAGTAGGGAAGGGGCAGGATGGTCTGTCCTAGAGGAGTGTAACCTTCTTTTTCCAGGGACAGGCAACCATCTCATTAGCTCAGTAAAAATACAACCTCACTCTCAAGTTAAGCATATTTGAAAAGAAAAATATCAGGCTTCCAATCTTCTTTTGCAGATCATATTCTAATACAGAGGAAAAAAAACGTTTAAAGTAATAAAAAAGTGATATTACATACTAATTGAAAGTGGAATAGTTCTACCTACTTTTCAAAAGAATAACAGTTCTCTAGATAGCAAACACTAAAATCAGAAGTAAGACAGCAATTTAAAAGGAAATCATAGCAATATTTCCATTTCAAATTACACACATTTCTTAGAAGACAAGTACTGCATGCTGTCAGAAAGTTGCTAATATATGATCCTTTTCTAGATGCAGCAGTACAAAGGCACTATCTTTAAAATTACCATTTATCAGTTGAATGAAAGCAGTCATGATTTACTGTCACTGACTCCAGGATTAACACAGCAAATGAGACTTATTATCAACATTTGTTTTGTATCTTGTTGTTGCCTCTGGACAATCTAATTACCACTACTATGTCATGTACCTGTTACAACCAAATTAAAGAGCTGTGGGTTTCTTACAGACAGCTTAACGTAAGCAAGTTGATTTGATATATAATCCTTCCTATATTTTCTGCATTTTATTTAAAATATTCAGGAAAATACCATTATAATTGTACCTTGTAATATCTGAAGTAATCACGTTCTTGTAGTTTCTGTATTTTGGGGAAGATCTTGAAAGTATTGAAGTCATCAATGCTTTCTATGTCACATAAACAATCATCTAGGACTCCTGTGAGCTGTTGAAACAATACACAAAAATGTTTTAATATAGAAATAGAATATTAACTAGAGGAAAACCCTCTAAAGAAAAAAAATACGGCAGTTGAAAGAAATACTAGTGAAATGTAGTTCCATGGCAAATATTTTATCTCTTATCATTAAAATGCTCAATAACATACCTTACACACTCAGAAAATAAGACCTTAACACTTTTTTGAGCTTAAGTCCATCTCCAAATGCAATGCTGAATCAATGTTAGCCAGATTAATAACTGCAGCCCCGAAATTTGTTGACAGTTTCTGTACTTTCTGTAGAATGAGCAACAAGACTTTCCAAACTATGAACACGTGGTATATTAGCAGAGTTGCATACCAAGTATTCTTCTACAAAATGCTCATGAGTTGAATTGCCTAAAAAAACCCCTACAGTCACACACTGTCATTTTTATACTTCTCAAAGTGTAAGAACACCTCATCTAGTTTCTTTAGAGGCATGGGGAAAAGGGGTATAGGTACTTCTGTGCCCACAAAATTTGTAACTTCATAGTTAAATTCTACAAACAAATCCTAGGAAAACCAGGTGCAGGGATCTATACCGTAATGCTGTAAATCTATTGTGAAACTTAGTCTGAACTTCCCAGGTCTCATCCCTCTTCTTGTGCCAGGACAGCAAGCTGGTTCAAGGTACTGCGCTAGGTTAAGACCAACTCTAGGAAAGGCAGCACACAAAAGTGTAGAAGTGCTACTGCCAACACACAAGGGCAAGGCAGAACTGTGCATGTAGCAGAGGACAGGCTCAACTAACTTTGAAGACTAGGCTACAGCAGCACTTTTGCTGAGACCCTGAGAGTGTCTTACTGAAAGATGGAAACACTGAAAGTGTGATTCTATGAACACTTGTATGATAAATTTCAATAAATCTAAACTAACTGCTCCCAAGCACAGTTTCTTAAACTGCTACATACATGTTTGAAAGGCCTTTCAAACATGAGTTTAAAGACTTTAGACCACTTCTAATGAAATGAAACCAAACACTGCTGTTTACTGCTACTATTCTTCAGCCAGGCAGGAAATTCACCGACATCTATGATGGCCTAGAAAGCATTTAATATAGGAACGCCCACACATCTTATATCTTGCATGGGATTAGAAGAACTTTTGACTATTAAAAGGTTATGTGTAAAAGGAGACAAATATTTTGTAGCCTATTTTTTCCTCCACAGATTTCACATAGATGAGATTATGAAATCATCTAATCTGTTTTATGCATGATAAATCACTCCAGTACTTTACAGAACAGATACCCTTATATAATCAAGCTTGATGTAAAGGAGCCACTAGAAACCAAACTGTAGGCTTCTGCTCTTTTATGAAGCCTAAAGGAGGCCTGGAAAATGGATTTCCCCTAACCCTCTGTGAGAATAAAGAGGCGAGGGTATGGCAATAAAACACATAAGTGGAAAATTCACCTTATGTAGATCCTACTTTTCCTGAGGCGCTAAATAGGCTGTCACAATTCTGTAGAGTGATATGGCAATGAAGTAAAACTAATTTAAGGAAAGTTACTTTACCCAAAAGTTTCCATGCTGTTATGCTTGCCTTGTTAGTGTTATCTAACTTGAAACCTGGGCAAACACCTATGAAAGAGCCAATGTGCAATTACAGGTTTTTCACAAAGCCAAGAATGCTCACAGCCCACATGACTGCCAACTTCAAAGTCAGGAGACAAAACATGTTATTATTGATACTCACAGAAATAAAACCCCCATGTATTTTAATCTATTCATTAAAAATTTCAAGTTTTCTTATTGATCACACACAGGCAGAAACCTGTAAAGCTATGGCCTTTACATGTAACACCATGGCACAAAACAAACAGAACATTTCATTACAATATATAGAGGCAAAAAGATAATTCTCAACATTTTGCTCAAATAATACTAAACTGCATAGATAGGATGATACGAGAAATTTTCTTTGGACTCAGAAGATAAAGAGTAGGAAACTATTTTGACGACCAGCTCATGACCAGCTTACAAAAATAATTTTACCATCTATGCAAAACAGAAAATGCTTTTTCAGGAGGAAAACGTCCCAAATAAACATGTAGTAGTTACACTCAGTGTCGAATACCCATGGAAAAAACAAAAAGCCGCAGCCTTTTTATTCAACTAAGATCTCGATCCAAAGAATGTCTCTAAAAATGCAGTACAGTTTACTTAGATCAATGAAGTTTAAGAATGGAACCCTCCCCAAAAACTAGAACTGGTCTAAGAAATTACGAAGAGAAAAATTAATTCAGAGTAACAAGTGCAAGCAAACTAAATTCTCCATTTTTTTTCCTCACAACGTTTTCAGAACTGGAACAGTTAGCTCCTTGTATATATAAAATAGCAAAATCAATGTTTCCTTGAAAAGCATACTCTAAAATTAAACTGTGCTATATCTGTACCAAACCACAATTTATTAAATAGTTTCACAGCACATATGAAGCACCAATACTGCACAGCAGTAGAATCAGTTCATAGCACAGTAATACAACAGCAACACAGCCTTCAAGTACTCCAGTCAGAGGGTTTCTTTATTAGCCCAGGTATTGTCTCCAGTGCTCTCACTCGTGTGAGATGGAACACTAAGAACACGCAGAAAATTGTTTTGTTTTTGTCAACACCTGGATCTTCCAGTGAATTTTTTTTTCCCCACTGGAGACATTGAAATAAGAACAGTGTACTACACAGTTAAAATCATATATTGCAAGACCTACTTTGTTATTCACACAATTGGTATGTTGCCTTTTTTAAATCGAACTGCACTAGTTAACTTAGTCCACAAACATAGACCCAACTGTACTGTGAGCTATCACAACTTTTATTACAATGGACAATTACCAAGATTTCTTTTCATCTTTTAATTACTTTGAACTCTACTATAAATTCTAAAATCATTAAGCTGCTATAATTTGTATTCAAGAAGTCACCTGACATTGAGTAGCTACTGGTTTGGTTTTTTTACATTTCCAATATGCTTATCAAAGTATTTCCAGATATTGTCAAACCTAGTTTAGTTCTTGAACAAGTACCAGAGCTATACTGGAGACATAAAATTTCTTATTCTCTCCAAGATAAATCAACCTTTCAGAAGAAAAAGCCAATGTCCAACCCGCATCAATTTCTCCCCATGGAAAGAGAAATGCATTCAGCACTTCAACATTAAGAAAAACCTGAATAAATTCATATATTAAGAAGCAGTTTATTCACACAAACAACCGTATTAGTGTTAACAGGTTGTTGTCCTTTAATTGCTTCAACAATTAGAAGACCACCTGGGACATCTTGTTTTGTTTCTTAAATGTTTTACTTGCCATAGCTGCAGAATGTGAGAAAAGCTTTAGGTAACGTGACTTCGAGAGCTAATGGCTAGCTTATCTTTTTCCTGTGCAAGTCAAACTTCGAATACAATATGCTAACAATTTTATGAAATAGCAACAACTCATCTCTCTGCCAAATATCACAAGAAAACCGTGCCGGTTTATGAATGGCTTCTTTGAGAATTCCAATTCCTTAACATTTAGTCACACTAAAATAGCTACTAAAGTAATGGGGTTTTAAACCTGAAACAACCTCAACTTACAATAAAAAAAGGGCAATTCAGAGGACAAACTTTGTTCCACGTGGACGTTGTATTCCTCTATAAACTCACTCTGATGTCTTTGGCCAAGCTAAAAGTCTTTCCCACTTGACACCAGCTTTTCATTTCAGTCACAGTCATGCAGCTGATAAATAGCAAACTCCCAACTACAGACGCTTGCCCTCCTGAAGCTGTGAAGGCAGCTTAGAGAAAGAAGGAGCGTTCTCACCCTTCTCTGTAATGTGGGCAGACAGACACGACCTAAGCACAAGCCAAGTCCGGGCACTGGCATCACCATTCGAACATATGGTTTCTCATGGACTTCGTCAGGACACCCAAGTTTCTGCCTGAAGTCAACGGCACGATCCCACCTAGAGCTCCTCGGCACAGCATCCCACTGACCGGTGCTTTCTGTGCTTCCCAGGTCAACCAACTTCCCCCCGGAGACAGGAGGCACCGGCCCCAGGCTGGATGCCGGCCGCAGGGGATGGAAAGGGAAGGACGTGGGCTACAGACTTCAGCGAGAGATACCCGACTTCTCCACGGGGAGGCTGCACAAGACACGGCCCGGAGCTACCCCCGCGACCCCCCGAGGTGACCTCATCTCCAGCCTGCGCTCTCCTGCCCCCCAAGGGGGTCCGCAGCGCTGCCTACGGCCAGCGAGCACCCCTGCCCGGCCACGCTCTCCCCGCGCTCCTTCCCGTCCCGCCCGCCGCCGGTCCCCACCTGGGCCTCCGCTGTCAGGACGCAGCCGAGCAGCGCCAGCAGCCGCACCGCCAGCCGTGCCCCCGCCGCCGCGCTCCGCCTGGCGCCGCCGCCGCCGCTCATGCTGCTGCCGCCGCGGCTGCCGGAGGAGGGGGCAACCCCCGCCCCGCCGCCGCCGGCACAGGAAGGAGAGGGACGCGGGGCGGGTCGGCGGCGGTGGCAGCAGCGTCTCCTCCTGCCGGCGCGGCCGCTCCTGCGGGCGGCGGGACCCGTCGGGCGGGGGCGCCGCGCTCACCGCGACCCGCCCGGGCTCCTCTCGCGCAGCACCAGCACCGGCACCGCCGCCCGCTGCCCCCCGCGCCCGCCGCTCCCCCGGCCGCGCCGCGCGGCATCCCGGGAGCTGTAGTTCCGATCCCGGGCCGGGGCGGGGCGGGACACGGCGCGCGGCGGCGGCGCCGCCCAATCGGAGAGGACCACGCGCGCCTCCAAAACAAACGGCGGCGGCGCGCGGGCGGGGGTGATTGAGCGCGTGCGCGCGGTGGCGGGAAGGGCCGCGTGAGGGGAGGCACGAGCCGGGCAGTGGAGGCGGGCTGTGGAAACCAATTTGTCCCAGTGAATCCCAGTGCATCCTGCTATTTCCCAGTTCATTCTAGTCTAACCCAGTACAAACTGAGTCCAGTATAACGGAGTCCAGACCAGTATCAACCACTTTGGCCCAGTATCATAAAATCACAAAATATGCTGAGTGGGAAGGGACCCAGAAGGGTCATTGGAGTCCAACTCCTGGCCCTGCACAGGAGAGTCCCAAGAGTCACATCATGTGTCTGAGAGCATTGTCCGAATGGTCAGGCTCGGTGCTGTGATCACTTCCCTGGGGAGCCTGTTCCAGTGCTTAGCCATCCTCTGGGTGAAAAACCTTTTCCTGATATCTAACCTAAACCTCCCCCAACTCAGCCTTATTTTCAGTCCTGTCACTGGTCACGAGAGTGATCAGTACCTGCCCCTTGGTTTCCCCTCGTGAGGGTGTTGAAGACTGCAATGAGGTCTCCCCTCAGTCTCCTCCAGGCTGAACAAACTAAGTATAACCTAGTCAATCCCCCTAAACCCAGTTAGTCACAATCTAAACCTGGTCAAACCCAGAACAACCCAGTCAAGACCTGTATAAACCAGTTTGGTCCAGTATATCCCAGTCCATCCCAGTCTAACCCAGCAGTGCTGTGCTGTCCCAGCACTACAGGGGTGAGTTGAGCAAGGCTGCAGCTCCCCCGTCCCACTGTTGGGTTTATGGCGTTAGTGGTGCCCACATCCAGCCTTCAGCTGGGTGTCCAACAGAGACTCAAACCACTTCCAAAGGCTTCCCACCTCCCTGATGCTGGGAAGTGCCCTTGAGGTGGCTGTGTTGGGCACTCAAAGGCTTTTTTTCTTTTACGTTAAACTGCCTGTTTTCCTCGGCATGGCTGCATTAATGAGAAGCTATTTACATGGAGATGGGCACACCTAATTATTTTTTTTAGAAGCATGAAGCAAGATAGGGAATAGAGCTTTGCTTTGTCTGGTTCTCTCACCTGTTCCCTTTGAAAGCAAGGCTGGAAATTAATGAAGAAGCTCCAGAGTCCCTCCACTGTTTTGTTTTTTTGTTTTGTTTTGTTTTGTTTTGTTTGTTTGTTTGGCACTCTCTACCCCTCACGCTATTTTATTTTTTTTTTTCCAGTGGAGGCACAGCCTCCTGTGTAGCAAATTGAAGCCTACCAGAGAAGAAGGAGATGCTTTCAGGCATTGTGTCAGTAGAGCTAACATAATGAAATACTGAGTTGTTTGGAAAGAGGCACTGCTGTTTCCCTCTCTTTCCCTATCCCATGTGTCTGAGCTAGCAGTCCTGAAGTTGTATGTTGAATCCATTCAGCTCCTTAAGCAAATGTTTGGGGTTTTTCCCTGCTTGGGATAATTTTCTGCCAGAACAGCCAACTAAACTGACTCACTGTATGTCTACTTCATTGCTCAACCTGATTCAGGGGAAAAGGCCAGGGTACATATCCCAGTAAGAAGAAGATAAGGTAGGACCCTCCCTTGCAGTGGCTACTTGTTGTTAAGTCACTTCAGCTCCATCTGATTTTATTTTACAAAATAATAGTTTTTTACTGACCCCATAGGGAGACTGTATGACACTTGAGAGGTTGAAAGTTCCAGTATGACATCAGTCGAATTTGTCTACCTGTGCTTCACCAATAGCTATTGGATCTGATCTAAGACTTACTGTGGCTTCTTTCCAGTTCCTTTCAAAATATTTTTTTTTAAAGCCCAAACAGATCAGAACCAATCTGTTGCTCCTGACAGTTCAAAGTTCATATGTAAATTATTTCCAGAATTGCAAAAAGTGATATTCCTGTGGAAAAACATGAGTGTTGCACTGAGGTAATGTGCAGGGTTGCTGGAATTAGGATTTTGTTTTCAGTTCAGATGCCAACTCAGGCTCTTCTTACACCCTTTCAGTTAGAGAATACTGCTTTACTGGAATATGGAGATGAGCTTTAAGCTTTAAGGCTGGAGTAACTGTATCAGAGAGCTGAAAAGTTTTTAGATTGACCATTTTTATTTACTTATAAATTAATTCAGATTAATTTTGCATTATATTTGTCCTTAAGTGCCAGTATGTCACAGATTTTTGTATTGCTGAAAATGGCTTGAAGAAATGGTGTCTAGGAATTCCAGAGACCATGAAATAAAGTAGGCAGTAGTTTGATTCTCTGGTTCCAGAGAGATGATGTAATTGCTCTTTTCTTTCCTCTCTGGAGTACAGACAGTACACCTATCATTTGGAAACGACTAAATGAGAACCTATTCCTACTTTCAGCATCAGTGGACCAATAAATTTGCTAGATATTTGAGAAGAAATGTCAGAACAGCTGATATTAATGTTTACATTGCCATAGTTTGCTCTCAATATCTGTACTCCATACTTTATCACAAGTGGCTTATTCTTCTCACAAAGGAACTGTTTCTGTTCAGCAGATTAAGGTGAATGCATTGTATTAGTTTACATTTTGTGCCTTTTTTTCTGGAACAAAGTTTCTATGATGAGTATTTTAAAAAAGCCCCAAAACATTGGAAGAATCAAGCACATGCACTGTCTCACGCTTGGTCTGCATAAAGGACTATACAAGTTAGATATAAACTACCATATTTTTTAAGTCATACTGTTCAGTTAGTTGTTGGTTCAGAACACTTTATGTTAATTATAGAAGGTACTTTATTTCTTCACCTCTGAAGTGCTTGTATTAGAAGTCAGTAGTGGTTTAGTTTTTTACTGCCATATTAGAAGGATAAGGAACTCACTGTAAAAATGTATAATGACTTATTTTAAAAGGACAAAAAATTATTTCTTGTTTACATAAGTATTAACTGCTATACCAGAACTGAATGTAGCTGAACACAGTTTTCTTAACTCTAGGGTATTTTCAATCTTATTTTATGTTTTAGTGTTGATTTAAACCTATGAATGCTACTTTGGTAGTGGTATAAAAATGTGTAAAAAACCACCCCAAAAATAAAAATCCTAATATAAGATTTCTTCATGAAATCAGTTTCAGGAAATAGAAGAAACAGTCTTTGAATTGCAGTCAAAACCTAATAGCATATTACAAAGCTCTAAGTATCTACTTAGCGTCTTTCTTTTAAAGAAATTTGCCACGATGTTATGATATTTTAGCAGGGGCTGAGAACAAACCCTTACTGGGGAGAGAGATAATCATAGTTTACAGATTACTGGGGTCATGAAGAGTATGGCCTATATATTTAATTTTTTAATGTGGTTGGCATAAGAACAAATATCTCCTCTGATTTCATAATATGCATTGCTGTTAAAAATGTTGACAGTTAGTTCTATTTGCAAGCTCTTTCTACGTGCAAGCAAAGAAAGCCTTGAACACAGGAACTAAAAACTTTATTCTGTATTCACAAATACAAATTAAATAATGCACATCAGAGTCATCTCTTCCTCATCACTCTTGAGTGGGCAGAGATCTGAGTGCACCAGAGTGTGACAGTCAGTCTTTTAGTGGATGTAGCAAATCTGTAATTACCAAACTTGCCTCTGGCCTGCAGAGAGGACACGGTGGGACTTGAAACCGATCAAGTCTTGCTACTATCAGCTCCACTGGTGCTTTTTAGCCAGGTCTTATTTGCCAGAATTAAGTTTATGCACTCTGGTTGTGGATAGAAATGATAACCTACAGTCATCAACTGTGTAAAAAAGGATATTAGAGATTTGGACTAATTTAAGTGAACATACAAGGCAAAAGAGGATGTTGTCATATTTCATGTTAGGAGAAGCTTGGTAAATCCCAGCTGCTTTGTCAAGTTCACGAACTAGATTTCAGTAATATGAAACGTGTTTTTTTTCTTTTGAATTTTTTTGCCCTTGAAACTTTTGCCTTTGTTTATTTTTCCAAATTAACATTTGAGTGAGTCCTTCCTAAACTTACGAGAGTAAACCAGAAGAATCAATATGTCACAGACTTCTGTTTAAGTGTGGCAAACAGCAGTGGTGGGAGGGCAGTGCCTGTTGAGCAATGGAACATCTTGTGGTAGTCTAGATTTTATGATACAGCAAGGCACAGCTGTGGGTAAGAACTTTCGGTAAACCACCTGATGTAAGTACAGAAAGCAGACAAGTAGCAGGGCACTCGAGTTCGGTGGTCTGTCAGGCCTTCCACAACTGAAAAACTTGTACAGCCTCACCCCTGTCCTGTCCTGCTGTCGTTAGGCCCTTGCAAGTCATGCTTCACTGACGTCCTGTTCCCAGCTACTCATGTCTGCCTTAAAACCACAATATATATTCAAGTCTGAGGCAACTGGTACAAATAACTTTTGAGAAGTACCCATGGATGTCTAGGGTTATGGCAGGAGTGTGGCCTGTAAATGGCAAAACAATACATCAAATTCAGTATGGTGGAAAAAAAGGTAAATTTTTAATAAGAAAATTGCATACAGCAATATCTTCACAGTGACTATGAGGAAAAGGACAAGAAAGGTAGAATGCGGTAAAAAATAAAGAGCAAACTACAAAGAGGGAGTACATTTTTTTTAGGAAGTTTTTGTAGGTGGTGAAAAACTAACTACAAATCTTAGCTATAAACCTGTATTGTCATTACCATGTTTCATGTGTGTGTGTTAGAGTTGGATGCTAACAAACTGCATCGTTAGTGTATAATAGCACGATCTGAATGAAGGGTAGAAGTAATGTATGGAGTCTTAGTGTCATTCCTGTACCTATAATTTTTTAAGAAGGAATGCTAACAAAGAAATAAGTCTACTAGCTCTGTCAAACTTCTGAATATAGTGGTAGCAGATGAACATACATAATCTTGTTTATAAAAAACCCTAAGATTTGTGCACTTGCACTTTCTGTACATGTGCTTATCTGTCAACAAATCTGACCATGAGGTATAGATCTCAGCTAAATTGTAGATTGATGGAAACAAGCAGCCAGGCAGGGGCACTGTGCTAGAGTCCCTGCAGAGAGATAAGCCGCAGCCTGAAATCGATCGTATTAGGCTCAGTTTCAAAACGTCAATCCAGAGAAAGCAAGGTTTTACTCTTTCTGTGGCGTCTGTTTGACTTGGACACAGCACAGCTCCTGGAGTGGTGGGAACATTCCCATATCGTGCAGTCCTGTCAGGCAAACAAATTATCCACAGGCTTACATAAGATGGTCTAGGTGTGCGTCATTTCTTATATTTTCTCCATATAATGCTGCTTCTGTCAAATAAATGTCAAAATCGTGACATTCCTGTAAAAGAACTGTAAGAGAACAGACCAATATAATTATTGGCAAAGAAAGTAGCTTTAACTTTTTAGCTGCCGGTTTATTATTCCTACTCCAAAGCAGTCTCAAAATTTTCAAGAACTGTTCTAGCAACTCTCTGAAGCTGCTGACAGCTGAAAGCTATCTCTAGGACACCTGGGAGAGAAAATGCTGGGAGGTTTTTCCTAAATCTACTGAAACACATCAAGGGTGAGGAGTTTATGTTGACATAGAAGTATTTTACTCGGTATGAACTTCCTTAAATGAAGATATTTGAAATGTAGAAAGTAAACAGATGAGAATGAATAAACCAGGTTGCCATGCAGTTCTGGCAGACCTGCGGTTACTGTGTCTATTGGCAACCCCTGTCACGAGTGATGGGAAGGTTACTGTTCCACTGAGTTATAGTGGCATTTGTGATCTGGAGTAAAAAGCTCTTTATTTCCATGGGGAAGAGCCACAGAGGATCAGTTGGGAAAAAAGTTTTGGGTTTTTGGTTTGTTTGTGGTGGTTTGTGTTTGGGTTTTTTTATTTTGTTGGGTTTTTTTGTTTTGTTTTATTTTTTGGTTGGTTTGGTTTTTTGGGGTGGGGGAAGGTAGCAATAATATTTTTCAGGAGAGGAATATATTGTCCATGGTTTTGTCTGCAGTCTTGTGCTCAGAAGGTGGGAAACCCCTTGAGACTGTGCATTAATTGCTATTTCAAACAATAAACTATCCAGCTATATATTACCAGATAGTTTGGAGATCTTTGAGAAAAGCCTCTGTCCTCATCAAAGATGGCTAGGGTTTTTTTTATGGGGCCAGGAAAGAAGTGAGAAGAGATCTGCGTAAACCTGATTTGTAAAAACTATTTGAAATAATTAATTCTGTAATTGACTGAAAATTTACAAAATCCTGAACTCTTCTCATTATGATTAGTTATGCTGAGTTTAGTAGCTTACAGGGTTACAGCCAGGTAAGAGATAGATTGTAATTAGCTATAGAAATTTGATGAGAAAGTTAATTCAGCATTTTAGAGAATGCTGTTGCCTAAAGTTATCTTATTCTGAACTCAGCTTTTATGATACATTTGTATTTGGTTTTGCCAAAATAATTCCTGGCTTTCTGGACTGGTCAGTTAGCTAAACGACACTTATTAATAACACTTATTAAAGAGTGATATAAGAACAGGCATGAAATAGCCAAAATAATCTGTACTGTTGACAGTGTTCTATTTATAAGTAATTGCAGGCTCCTCCTTCAGTACTAGGGAAAAACTGTTAAATTATGATGACTAACCCAGGTTTTGAGGCAGTAATATTATCTAGACAATTCATTTCTATTATTCTATTTCATTATTTTAAAGAGTTTTTCATTAATAATTTGTTTTTAAAAAACCTGTTTCAAACTGAAAAGCCAATATCATTTATAGATACACTTTTTAAAATACATGATTTTTAGCAACATTTTGGCTGCAGCACAAGTGTTGTTCCACTAAAATTATTTTGTTAGTGTTTACTCAAATAATTTTTTAATCCTAATGTAGGAAGATTTCAGGTTGTAAGTTATCAGAAGAGTAAATGCCATGTTGGTGGTAAAATCTGACTTAGTCCCCAACATCAATGTTTTGTAGCCTTCTGTAGTTAAAGTATCTTACAGATACCTGTATAAAAATAGTACACTAGAGATATTTTGAAGAAAATTAATGGATACCTTTTTATATAGCTTGTACATATATATCTCCAAAGTTTTTGTAGTCACTATGTCTACTTCTGAGGTTAAGACCAGTAGTTTTCAAACAGCACACAGAAGCAAAGCATACATGTAGGTCTTCAGGGCAGATACAGCATTCATTTTATTGAGTCATAAATTTGTTAGGTTTAAAATCTAGAAAATTTTTAGCTGTACTGTGGCTTTGTCATTCCTCACAGTTATAGAAGAGACTCCAACTATTACTCTAGCATGTGTGCAGATCTCTGTAGGTAAGAATACACTTTTTCTGCTCTCAGCCTAGTTATCCATCACCAAAACCATTGTGCATCTAAGGAAATCTAGAGAAACCCACAGAATCAGCAATTTTATTTCTATTTAGACTTGATATTACCCTTTTAAACTATGAAATGTCTCTGTTCTTTACAAATGAGTTTCAATATTAATATGAAAGCAATGAGAGTCAACCAATACCTTGAACAGCCAGACTCCAAAGACATGCCTAAAAAAATCCTTCATTTTTTACACACCATGAATTGCAGAAATCTTAGTGATTTGTTACCTGTACCTTGGAGACTAAAATGTATAAATATATATATGTACATGTTTGTGTGTATAACCCAATGGTGAAGGCCCCATTTATCTCAGATGAAATAAGGGCAATGCCCTGAATCTCCTAAATACCATGTCTGTACTTTCACTGGCAGGATGATTGAGAGGTAAGAGCTCTCTTCCAAACTACTTATTCTTTTACAAGAATTCTCAAATTCAATAACAGAACCATTGAAAAACATTTTTTAATGCTTTATGGACTTTTGGTTATCCATTTGGCTGAATTGGAGAACTCCCAGTGTAACAGAAAAGAATCTGTCTGTAAAGTTACCTTGTTAGTAAAGGAGCCAGGTGGCTTACTGTCAAATGTGATCTTTCTAATGGCATATTCAGTTATGCTGGCTTCTTTTGCTTATATGGTACAATAAATAGCAATACATAATATTTCTCATTTGGAAAGCGATTTCATGCACAGACCCCATTTAAGAAACCTGCATTACTTTTATACTGAAACCTTAAGTGAGAGAATTTGCCAGAGATGACAGTGGGGTCCCAAAGCAATTACATCCAAAAGTTTAACATCGTCGTGGTATTGGAAGTGACTGTAGCAAAAGAGGACGAATTTTAAATATCTGTGAGAAACCAGTGCAGTTTATGATTGTCGCTTTGCCATACTCGGCGTTGGTAAACTCTGTCCGTGCACGTTGAGCCACCTGCAGGAGCACCTTGGACCCTAATGGAGACCGCCTTTCTCCGTCTGAAGGCAGCGATTTGAGCGCGTTAATACCCGTAAGAGCAGGAGAGAGAGCACTTGATTTTATGTTGTTGAAGTGACTTTAGGTCCAAACTAGTATTACTTGAGGAGTCGTATATGCACCCTGTGTGTGTGGTGTTAGGGAGCCCGGAGCAGTTAACTCGACGTATCCGCGGGAGCGCGGTGTTCCCCCCCGGGAAATGCGGGCTCCCGACGGACGCGCTCTCTATCCCTGCGGGCGTCGAGGTGTGAGACCTCCCCTCCTTTCCTCCCCCCACCTCTCGTTCGCGGGAGCGCCCTACCTGCGGCGGGGCGGTGCAGGAAGGGGGCGGCGCGGCGGGGCGGCGGTTCCGGGCACGTCGGCGGGCGCTGCGCGTTCCTCGCACCGGGACCCGCCGCCGCCGCCCCATGGCCGCTCCGCAGGACCCTCTGCCCCCAGGTGAGGACCCGCCGCGGGGAGCCGGGCGGGCGGGGAGTGCACCGAGGGGCTCCCGGGGCCCCCACGGGTCCGGGACAGGCGCTGTGCGGGGCGCGGCCCGCCGCGACCACCTGCGGGCTAGTGTGACCCGGGGCCGCGGCTCGGGGGAGCCAGGTGAGGAGCGTGGCCCCGGCTGGGATAAAAAGAGCTTGCTGGTTGCTCCCTTCCCCCTCCGCACACGCTAATTAAGCGCGGTAATAATTTATCATGTGCTCTGCTGATGTGATTTAGTGCAACCTGTCTTGTCAAGCCTGCTACAGCGTTTAGCGTGTAAGTTAGTTTGCGCTAGTTAGCAGCACGTTAAAAAGCCTCTTGTAAAAAGACATTTTCTTAGAATCCCAGAGTTTGGGTAGTTAGGAAGTCCACACATTTTAACTTACACAGCTAATGGAGCAAATGAATTGAGTACCTCATCTGAGGTGTGCCAGCATCACAGTTTTTCCCTACTTATCTGCTCAGGCAGGAACAAAATACTGAGTCGTTAACAGTAAACAAAACTGCACAAGTGCTGATGGACTCAGATTTTTCAGAGAGCTGATTATTTACAATTTGCCATATTTCCTCCTCTTACTAAAATCTGAAATTCAGGTGCTTCTAGTCAAAGAACCATTATTGATTTGAGTTACAGGGTTTTCATCTTTATTAACAACATTAGTATTAGGGTGATACCTTTGTTTAAGTTGTATGAAGTTGAACTATTAATGTGTGTGCCCAGCCTTGGTGTGAAAGGGGTCTCATTTTTTTGCATGGTTGAACTACCCAGCTATGGTCCAGCTTATATGTTTCACTCACTGCTGATCGTGTCAAGGAAAAAACTAACTGGGGGGAATTCCATCTGTGCTATGTAGTGCTTTGTGAATCCCCTCTGCTTAAAGGTCAAAATGCTGAGGTCTATAAAGCTCACCTTCAGGCTTCCTTCCAATGCAAAGATGAAAAGCAGATACAGAATTGACAAACTGTTCATGCTGGTAAGTGCACAGCACTGCATCCCCATTGTAGTAGCAGTGTTGAACAGAGAGCAACAGTGGGCATTGGTACAAGTCGGCTGCTCTTCGTGCAGACTGGTTATACTGGATGGGCCCAGGCAGAGCTGTAGCAGCCGCTGGGCAGTGTGCAGGTGCAATAGTGTGCAAGCAGAAATGAACCTTGGAAGCAACCATCGAACCTGGCTTATGACTGTCCGAGACAATTTGCATGTGCTGATTTATGTCCATGTGAGTCAACTCACTTGTGGTTCCCTGCAGAAGAGTGGGGAAGTAAATGTAGGCCAGTGGCTGTGTGCTGTCAGTGGGAAGTATGGTGATAGTGATTTTTTTGCGGGATTCCAGGTAATGTTGTTATGAAGCTGTCTGTGAAAGTAACTGTGAAATCAGACAATATGCACTGAATAGTCAGTCAGATGATACCTTCATTTCCTGTTGGCCTTTCAGCATGCAAAACTGTGGATGATTTACGTTTGAGATAAACAGAGAACTTTCCTCCCTGCTGCTTTGTGCACCTGTGCCCAGCTATATGACATGAGCTGCAGAATGTTGTGCGAGATATATGTGGGAAAGAGAGAGGGGACATGGCATTTTAACTGTGTTACTCACAATTAAATATTAAGTCTGGTTTTCAGATTATCTGCT
Organism: Pseudopipra pipra; assembly: GCF_036250125.1. NCBI lineage: Eukaryota > Metazoa > Chordata > Aves > Passeriformes > Pipridae > Pseudopipra > Pseudopipra pipra. The sequence goes on along the minus strand of NC_087551.1, from coordinate 39,704,883 downwards.
TACTATCAGTGGCCAACAAGACCACAGTGAATCATCTGCAGCCCAGTATGTTGAGTCTTTAATCTTAGGTATAAATATTCATAAACATACATACCACTTATAGAAAATGTTGGGACTTGGTTGTACTCTGCAACCTAAAAAACATGGAAGTCATTGTTCATCATGAAAAACTGTAAAAAAAGGGAAGAAATTAAGGTATAGGAAAAGAAACAGAGTTTTAAAATATTTTTCAGGGTGATTACTAAGCAAGGAAGAGTCATAGGTTCACGTGAGTGTGTTTCTGAGTGAACCTAGAAAGCAGGAGTCAAAGATACCACATGGGACCCCATCACCTCTTGTAGAGACATCCTGGAGTTTGTCCAGTCCTTGTTTCAAATGCCCATATTCTCAGAGCTTCTCCCATTTTTTCAGTGCTTCCCTCTGGATCATAGAAAGTGCCATAATGTACCTTGGTCGTATCTTGGAGGTGTAACAGAGGATAGGGGATGAAGCCCTTACCATAGCCAGCAAGGTTCATGGGCATTCTATGGGGTCTGCTTTCATCTACCTCAAGGCTCCTCTCACATTGGTTGCATGCTTTGCCATTGGGTTTGAATGGAAAAACAGGGAGACTAGGGATGCCTGGGTTGGCCTTCTTGCCTAGAGCCTTTGGTTGCCAGTGCCTCGTTGTTTTCAGCTTTCCTTTACAGTGTGGGCTTCTCTTTGCCCCAGCTTCCTTTCCAGTTCCTCTGCAGCTTTCAACTACAGTTCCCACAAGGAATCTCCATTTTTGGCCCTACTTTTGTGCAATGTCTTATGACAGCTTATTGTATTTTCTTATATCCCACTGACTATCATCCTCTCTGCATTTGAATTGGGAAGTTTATGTGCTTCAGTTTGTGCTGACTCTTGCTATCGGGGAAGGCTTTATCCAGATCATTCTGTTAATATCATGTTTCTGGAGCAGGGATTTCATATTTACCAAAAGGGGCATGTGTGACAAGAATATAGGGTTTTGGTAGGGTTTTTTTTTCCTCTTTTGCATATGGCTTCCTAAACTGCAGTGTGAACGATGCTCATCTGAAATTTCATAGTCCCCTGCCTTTTCAAAACATTCAGTGTGTCTCTGTACAAAGACTGTGCTCAAGCCTTGTCGTCTGACCCCTTTGATCACGTGCCACTTGCCTGGACAACGCCTGTGGATTTCCTGTGGGCTCTAGTGCTGAGAAAGGCTCTGCCTGGCATCACAGAGAGGAGCTGGGCACCACACTGGACACCCAGCAACTGCTGCTGGTGAGGCTGCCTCACAGAAGCAGGAGGGAGAACAGCTCTATCCCACTGCTGCCACCTTTTTTATTTTCAATATATTGGACTGTCTTGCATTTTTTACACTTTAGCTTGTTCTATTGTGTTGAGTAGATTTGTAGCAGTGGGTTCCAAAATAAACAATTATGCTAAATTTGAGTTGGTTAGAATAATGTCTGTGTAACTTCTGTACTATTTTGGGGTTCAGTGTTTCTACTGTTCATTTTATAGTTAACTTCTTGGACTGCGTTCTAAATGTATTACTTTTTATATATGGGAGGAGGTAATTGCCAAATATTGATTCCAATCACCTCTTACTGGTTGCACCTGAAAACTTTTAATGTGTACTTGTAGTAAGTATAAGGACTTTGAGTGAGAGTGACAAAAATGGAATGACGATCTTACTACATAATTTAAAATGCTTTTCAATTTTTGAGAACATTGATACTTATCATCAGAAGACATTTCTTGAAAATATGGCAGGATGATGTTAAATTACAGGAGTGGTTTTCTGAATCCTGACTTCTGTATGAGATTTGTTTTAGATTCTCTCTGCACTTGTGGCCAGTACCTCCTTATTATTTGTCAGTGTAGCCACTGATGTAGAGGGGTTGACATTTCATGATTCATCTGCAGGTACTTTGAAGACTTATTTTTTGTATTTTTTTGATGTTCATATAGTTGAAGTTTATTATTCTATTTTATATAAATAATATTTTCCTCAAATATGTTTTTTAATTAGGTTACTACAATCCGCTGTTTGTAATAGTATTAATTTTTGTTGTAGTGGGTATGTTTCCTGTGTGAATTATTTCTTTGAGTAAAAAATGGAGTGCTGTCACTGGAAGAACAGAACTCAGCTTTTAGAAAATTTACTAGATTTTATTCTTTATTACTGAATTGTTTTGTGATTTTTTTTTTCAACTAAAAATAGTTTTCATGTAAGTCTTTTTTTTGTTAGCTTAGAGTTGGGTTTTGTTGTTGCATGTAGTTTCTCATCTATGTGCTCTGACGTTTTCCAGTTTGTCATGTTTTCTTGTGGAAATGTAATGACATAATGCATGTAATGGCTGCATAGTTGTGCTTTATCTTGGTCAGACAAAGAAGCAAAATATGAATTGGCAGACAGAAATACTTCAATGATTATGTAGTGATAAAGCTTTCTTATTCCAGCAGATCATGCAGCAAAAGAGCCAGTGGAGGATACAGATCCAAGCACTCTTTCCTTAACAATGGTATGTGTTTCTGGTCTAATACTGTTCAAATCATTATAGCTCTCTATGGTTATGTAATGCAGAAGTGAGGTAAAAACGTTCAAGGATGCTAACTCTAAATAAGGATTTTGCTTATCTGTATGATTGCATAAACAAATTTTAATTTACTAACCTTGTGCAGTTAAAGTGTAAATAAAAATACCAATCAGTGCATCAGCTGAATTGGATGGTGTCAGCAGAGCTGTCCATGGGATAGCCTCCAGAGGCTACGATAGTGCCATCTTTTTGATTTAAAAAAACCCCAAGAACTGAGAAAAATTGGTGCTGATGTTCTTCTGTCTATATAGTTTGGAGGGATAAGAAAACCCACCTAGGACCTATCATTTCAATTGTGCTAAGCTGTTATTCCTTCCTGTGCCAGATGAGTTGAAGTCGTGGAAAGGTAGTGCCAAAGAGCAGTGCCTTTGGCAGGCACGGGTGAACCTAGGGAGGGACCAAACAGAGCCCTCTAGTGCTTACTGGCAGAGGAACATCGCTTAGGACAAGTGTCTTAGGATATCGAGCATGCCAGTCTTATGCTGAGGTAGGAGTATATCTGCTGGGGTAGAAGTAATATGAAATTCTATGAAGTCTTTTAAATGTGGGGGTTTATTTTGTTTTTGGTTGGAGGTTTTTTGTTTGTGTTTTTGGGGGGATTTTTTTCTTTGTTTGTTTGGTGGTTTTTTTTAGTGTTGCTATGGATTATTTATTCTGGGGGAAAATTTACGTTGCCATGTACCCCAGGGAAGACTATTGTCAAATGTAGTTATGTAAACAGATTGAAATGCATTAGTTTATTTTATGAATGGCAAGTGAGCAAATTATTGCTTTGTCTTGGTGTTTTCTTCCCATTTTGAAGCTTTGCAACAGGGACTCTGCAGGAAACTCTGAAAATTTCACTAGTACTTTAATGCTGAGGCTGCACTGCTATCCATTATTGCAGTATGTTTATTTGCATTTTTGCTTGCAGGTTTTAATAAAAACTATAGACTTGTCTTTGTTTTTGTGGACTGACTAAATTAGATACTGTATTTTGCTAAGGAGATTTTTTTTTTAAAGGTGAGGGAAAGTTGCTATGTCTGAGACATGAAGTTTCTTTAACACACAACCCCACCATAAAAGGTCTTTTAATCCATTTGCTTGGTTATGACCTTCTTTAAAAGCCTCACCTACTTTTGCGTAAGGGTGAGGGTCATAGGGGAGGAGGTAGATTTCAGGCATAATAATAAGTTATAACATGCCCAGAAATCAGTAGCTATCTCCTTAGACTCAGTAATGATAATTTTCTATTGCATCTTAATTAACTATTTAAGTTTAGAAAAGAAGGGGCAAATATTTCTTTTTTTTTTTCCCCAATACAATAATTTATCAAAAGCTCCTATCTGCTAAAAAAAGCATTTTAAATCATCTCTGTTCCTCCTGGTATGCATTACCTTTTCAAGATTATCTTGCTACTTAAGTGCAAAATTTCTTTCCCAATCTCTGCTATTTCACTAGAAAGTAATACATTTAAAAATACTGTAGCAACACAGCAATCTCTATTACTTTTGCATGTGCTAACCAAAATTGCTAGTAGCATCTCAGTTACCACGTGAGAAGTGTTACTGTATCTAATGGTGAACAGATCAACTAGTAGCAACTTAAGTGATGCAACTATAATTACACAATTTTATATGCTCTTTCTCCAGCACAATTACATTTGAAATAACAAGTATCTGTGTTTCTTGCCTTTTTGTGACAGACTGAAAAATATCCTGTCCAAGACACAGGAGTACCTAAAGGTAAGTATTGTGAATTCTGTCTATTCAGGTGTCATAGATATGTGTTGTTACGTGCAATAAAACCGGTGGCGTTATCCAAAGATTGAAACACTCATACTTTTTCCTAGATGTGTGTTTTAAATGTAGTGTCCTCTTCTGTATTTTTAAAGTCAATTTGGTGTGTATATTTAACTTCTGAAATATCCTTCCAAATTTTAGTTTTGATCTAAAAATCAGTCTAAAACTATCATCAGAAGATCTGGGTTCTCAGTCTGGAAGGAAAATACTTCGAAGAACAGTGCTCAGACAACAGATGGTAGAGACATCATTATGTTAGCAGGTGGCTTTGAAGAGGTTACCAGTGCTTTCAGGTTGGCAGAAATAATAAATCAAGAAATACCTTTCAGGTCTTTTGCTTCTGATTGCATTCTCAGCCTTATAACCAAGCAAGTCTTCGTGCCATCCTTTGCCTTTAGCAGATGTTCATACCATCTACTTGGGACCCTACTATTAGGTCAACTCTTTACAGGTTGTTGCCTCTCCTCACTGAAAATGCAGAAAGGGAGTGCAGGTTCTGTATTGCACTGAAGTAAATTACATGGATTACACAGTGTGAATATCCCCTTTATGGTTTCCTTGACATGTGAGGTGTTTTTTTTGTCATTCCAGGCTTCACCACTGGGCTTTGTCCGGGGAATGCATGGGCAGGGGCTCAGTTGAGAAGGCCTCTGCAGATAGTGTGTCTCTGTCCTGTGTTGCACAGCAGGTCTGCAACAGGACAGACACAGAAAACTAAGCAGGAGCTAGTCACAATGGAAACTTTTGTTGAGGAGTGTGAGCAGTATATGACTGGGTTTAGAGAAAGGTCAGAGGTTATTTTGGGGACTTAAAGAAGCCAGCTAGGGGAAATGAGCATCTTTTCAGAAGTGATGCTCAGTAAGGAAGTATAACACAGGATGAAGACTTTGAAATCATAAACTACTTTCTTCTTATTTGCAGCAGGTGGTTTGGTCATTCAAAATTGTTTTTTAGCACTAAAGCAATTACACTGTAGCATTCTTTTCCATGTCCTGTTTTTTATTTCACCCATGCCATTAGGTTCTCCTCAAAATTAATTAGATAATTCCTAAATTTTAAATTTGTCAAAGTTGTTTGAAATCTGAAATTGCATGTTTTAAATGCATTTAATTTAAAAAGGAAAGTTAAGACGTAAGTAGAAATGTCAGCATGAAAGGAAGTGAACACAGTTTATATTTAGTTTTAGTTTCGGCTTCCTCTTGCTACGTGTAAGAAGATGGAAGTACTAATATAAAAATATAGCTTGATGTTCCCCCTTTGTAGTTGAAAGTGATACAAATTCCTCTTAATATTCCATTCATTTCCATTATTTCAATTTTTTTTCTGAGAATGACTTTTCATAACTATTTCTGTAAAAATACAGACTTAGAAATATGAACCTGTGAGATAAAAGGCATAACAGATGTGTAGGTCTGATTCTGTGTAACACACAATTATGTTTGCTTCAGATGTAATGTTTGATCAGACAGTACATTGGTGAGAGTGACTGTCTGTTGCTTTTAGAGCTCAATTAATTAATGGGCCATTTTGAGTCCATAATTTATTAAAGTTCTTGGCACCCTCTACTGATTGTTAAATAAAGGGGAGATATGGGAACTTTTTATCTTGCAGGGGTAGTCTTAGTGCTTATCATGATTTGATTATAATTCAACCTTCACTCAAATATAGACCAAATTTCACACGTACTGTTTCCACAAATTTGATGCCCATGCTCTTCATATTCAGACAGACTTTTTTTTTTTCATTTTGTTTTTTTTGTCATTGTTTCTGGGCCTACAGTAATAAAGAATAACTATAAGCTTTACTAAACATTGACCCTGCTAGGGGTGAAATACTATTTGGCTTTAAGTTTCAACAGTCTTATAAATCCAGAAAAAGAGGAAAATAATGATTTTGAATTTTTTTCTTGCAAGTGTAAGTGATTCAGATAAATTTATTGAGTGAGATAAAGAAATATGTCTTCTTTCTGTTATCTGATGATTCATAAAGCTAATAGATGGTCTTTAATGAGACCTTACCACTAGGCAAACAGCAAATGGAAATGTACCAGCACTACAAATGTAGTCAGCACCATGGAGCATTCATTTGTGTAAAAACATGTGGAATATAACCTCTTTTAAGCTTGTGTTAATGGTCGGTTAGCATCTGACCCAGGGGAATGATGGAAATGGTGTGATGAAGAGGACCTTATTAATCATGCTGAGTGGAATTTGTCTAATTGCACAAGGTTCACAAAGGGTTTATGTATCCCTTCTATCCCATTTTGAGGGCTGAAGTGATGCCTGAAAGGTTAATAGAGTTTGTGCTGTAATGGGGAATGCCGTGCTTTTCAGTGGAGTCTCAGGGCAGTTGATAAACACACATTGAAATGAATTATTTCAGTGCTTCAGAAAATTCCTGTGCAGTAGAAATAAGCAGGACGAGCCCAGTTCACAAAGGGGCAGAATAAAAAGTAATTATTTACGTGGTATATATTTCAACGACTGTCACTGTGTGATGAGAAAAGCAAAACAAAAACTACAGTGACTTGTGATAATCATCCTCAGCCTACTTTGATGTATTGGTCCTGTAGTCAGCTTTCTGAAAGAAGAACATGACTCTTGCTTTAAAAGTAGTGTGGTGTTTGTTTAGAAAACAACTGCTACTCTAATAGATAATCTCTGCAAGGATTATATTTCTTTGCACAGTCATGCTCTGCATTATTGTTACAATCTCTGCTGATTTAATATTTTCATCTTTTAATCTAGCAATTTCCAGTGCTTGATCATGATATGGAGTTAAATTTTGTGTGTTAGACACCTATAATTTATGTTTGATAGTCTTACTATTTAAATTTGTATTTGAGTGGAAGACCAGTGTTTCACACTCTTTGTCTTAGATGAAGAATACCTTACAGATCAAGTTACGTTGGAAATTGCATCTGTGAACATCAAGACCCTTACACCAGATTCTGGCCTAATCCAACAGGTAAGAAAAATGATACTTGAATGTGAAATAAGTTATTGCTCTTAGATTAAGTATTTTAACAAATAAATATATTTTCAGATTATATCTGGAGAGCACAGAATTACTCAGTAAAAGAGACCAGAAATAGGCTCTCTTTCCAAGAGTTCAATGAAGTGAGTTTTTGTGGAGAAAAGCAGAAGAAAGGTTATTTTATCATTAACATACACTTTTTACTTTAAATAGGTTTTGATTAGTGTGTAGGTGCTCTGAAGAAGAGACAGCAAATAGTTAAGGCTTTGTCATGCATGCTGTCCCTCTTTCCTGTTGAAAATAGAGCCAGGGCAGAGAATAAGTGAAGAAGTAAGGAATCCTAGGTTTTGCCCTTAGGGAGGCATTTGACCATTTTGCTTTGATTTTGGGACACTGCTCTTCCCATAGTTGAAACACCCTCCATTATTTGTGACATCTTACATTGCCATAGAATGGACAATACTGAGTGACTCCCATGCTCCATGGTTATCATATTTCAAGTGAATGTTATTTGCTGAATTTCAAATTGATTCTCTTTGGGTTGAGCAGAAAACTTGGAGAAGAGAAATGAATGAGCATTTTCCAGCGAGACGAAGAATTAAAAGGAGTTCCTTATGCCAGAGTCCCAGCTGAATTTCATCAGAAACAAACATGGGTTTGGTATGCATTTCACAGATGATGGAGGTAACGGTTCATTCCCATCATCAAGAAGAGAGCATTTATTGACAGCTTAGAATCACTATAAAGATAATTCAGTGTATCAGGGTCTTAATGATTCCACAGAGCTGGAAAACTTTCTGCTTACCTTCAGACTGTGCTTAGGTTTATGGCTTTGATTAGATCCATAGAGGTTGAGGATCTTCACTGTGGGCTTAAAAATGCCTTCGTTTCATGGGCAGTAACACTACGTTGTCTTATTGCAATTACATTACAAGAAAATTATCTTGAATAAACCCGAGTGCATCTGACTTGATAAAAGTGGATAATGACTGATTGGTAAAAATATGAATTTTGAAAACAGATGTATGGCACAGGTAAGTCTCCCTGCTTTACTTTGTACATTTTGCCATACTGCCCACTCTTGTTAGTTTTTTTATCACAAGACATGTATAATGACATAAAGGCATTTAGGCATCAGCTTTCACAATACAGTTTGAACTTTCATGAGTTCATAAAGTCCAAGAAATGTTACTGAAGGTCAGGATAGCAACTAAGTGAACAGCATCTGCTTTTTTTTTTTTTTTTATAATTTGCTTATTTGTGTCTTTTGAAGTAGATCTCTGGGGAGGCTGAGCTGTTCTGGGAAGTTCATCTTTCTCCCAGTGGGTTATCCTTCTGGGAGTTTGCTCCTCAGGGCTCAGTAATAATATTCTGCTTTTTTAAGGAATTTGTGGGAGTGGAGACAATGACTATAATCAGGATCTTTATATTTAGTTTTTCTTAAACTTTGAGTGCTCACGTGTTGCCATGAAGGCCAACTTTAAGTTAAAAAGCATTGTCCAGGTAAAGCTGTCATGGAGCCAGTGGAAAAGTAAACTAGTAGAAGATAATGGCAACGCTTATCCTGTTGCAATTGGCAAGTGCAGTGTTAGATCTCTCTTCAGCAGAGAGCAGACATTTTGATGTTGCATGTGTGATCTTGCCGTTTTCAAGGAATAAAGAAATGCTGAAAATAGTATGCAAATTTTTCCTTTGTGAACATATGCAAGTTCACCAAAACAAATGGAAGTGCCTATATTCTATTTTTAATGGATTTCCTAGTAAAGAGGGTGTAGCAGGTAGGAATAGAGTATCTTATTATACCGTATTTTTACCCATATAATGACTTGTGTTTGCATGCACAACTTGCAAAATGTTAAGAAGCCTGCTGTGATAGTTTTGGAAGAATGACGCAATACAAAAAAATCAACAATACTTTGCTGCAGCTATCTAAGGGGAAAATCCCCTTCTGCTTTCATCTTTAAATCCTCAACAGAGGAAAGCTATTTCACCTGGCTCCACACCCACATAGTTAAAATAAGGGGAGCTGCAGTTTCCCACAGTTCTAGGATCAAGGGCTGTCTTCTAGTTTTTAGTTGTTGCTAAGTAGTTGAATTTTAACGTTGCAACGTGTGTTACAGTCTTAAGTTGCTAAGAAATTTCATTATGTTTAATTAGCAAGCGAAAAACCACTGGGGGAATGTTTACTTCTAACAGGAGGAGGGTTAGATCTGAGCCAGCAGAAATGTTCAAATCAACATGTTGCCTAAAAAAGCTTCCTGTGTATGTAAAGAAGTTTGTAAAAAAAGCTCCCCCACTTTTCCTGGATCAGTGAAACAATCCCTCACTACTGCATTCAACAGGCAAAATCCTTGTTTTTTTTCTCATTACAAAATATTTAAAAATATTTAGTCAAACCATATAAATTGTTCAACAGCTGTTGAGGATTAAGAACAAATTATTCAAAAGATATAATACTATAGCATATCATTAATTAAGATGACATTGTTCAGTGAATACAACCAACAGGGTAGTTCTGTGAGCCAAAGCATGGAAATCCTGTCTGAGGAGACTGCAGATTGTCAGGAATTCCTCAAAACATTATATATTCCCTGTCTGACTTTAAAAGAATCCCAAGCTACTTATAAGTAATCTCTTGCCAATTGCAAATTAGCCAAATAGCTATTCTGGTATCAAGTACATTGTTTTATTTTGATTTATATTTGTTTTCTGCTTTGTAGCCAGAAGACAAAGACACGCAAAACCATACTGACGAATCACTTTCAGGTAACGTGTCAGCTTTCTTGTTCTACATATTTTATTCATAGATTTCCTTTGAAAGTACTTTATTAAAAACTGCTATTTGTCATAACCAAGAACTGCCTGAGTAACTAGTATTAGTGGACCTCATTTCATGACCTGTGTCATTTACAGCTTCCCCTTTGTTCTGAGAGGTTGGTGATCAATAATGCAGACCATACAAAATGTGTAACTTGGGCTTTTCAAATGTCTGTAGTACATATACTTTTAGAAGTGATCTGTAAATAGCTGTTGGGAGAGAGCAAGAGCTGGCAGTAGGCTGTGGGGGCTTATCCCATAACTGTTTGAGCTCTGCTGTGGGAGGGGTGTGTATGTGTATGACATACAGTTCTCTCAGACTAACAGTGAGAAACTGAGAGTTTTCTATTAGTAAAAGAAGCTTGTCCTATCATGTAGCATCAGGATCATGCAATTAGTTGGGTAGGTCAGTCATTTGCTTGTCAGTGTCTAACACGGGGCATCTTAGAAAAGCAGGATTCTTTATGATGCTTTTGATAGTCTTGCAGATGGTATAGCACAAGAAGCAGGTTGGTTTAGTTTTGTTTACTTATAACTGTGCCCTTTTACAGGGGTGTTTCCTTTACCTCTTCTTCCCTGCTTTTATTGGAGGATAAAACTTAGTCTGGAATCCCTGCCAGAGTAAATAAGATGAAGTTCAGATGGGGTGCTCTCCTGCCATTTTTGCTCAGCTAGAACTTTGATTGGATTATACTCATTTTGCCTTGTTTGCATAAGTAAATGTTGGTATGAATGAGGCAAGAAAATTTTGTCTCACTTCAGCAAGAGCTTAGGGTGCACAAGAAGAACAGAAGAGTTAACATACATATTTCTCTAGAGAACAGCTGTAAGGCCTGTGGAATACCTGTGAGCAAACATGTCACCAGAACATGTTTACCCTTAACAGGGAATCTGAGCATTTGTATGAAGTTATGTGTCTGCAGCACTGTTGTTGCTGCGTGTCCTAACTTGTTGAAAACTTCAGAAGTTGTCTTTGGCCTGCTAAAAAAGCAACCTGATGAGCAGTTTTACAAAAATAACAACAGCCTGTTCTTTCCTTAAAAACAAAATACAAAGTGCACGCAGACACTGCATTCAGCTCACTATTTGATGGTCTTTCTGGACTTTTCACACCATCTGACAAAAATTACTGCAAATAAATTAATAATAATTTTAAAAAAAAAGCCACAAAACCCCACAAACAAACCACCTTAACAGATGCTGTTGTCTGTATGAGTAGATGACACTAAGTACCAGATTTGTCCTTTGCCAGAGATACAGCTCAGGCTTCTGATCCAGCACTTGTAAATTGTGTGTCACTGTTTTCTGTTGTTCTTAATCAATGTTTTGATTAATAGTAGCCCCTTTTTGAAAAAGTCTCATCCCAAGTAGGACTAGTTACTTCCCTATTTAAAGCTGTACAGTGAGGCTGGAGTACAGAAGCTTTAGAAAATGCTTCTAGAATGTGTCCATTTGGAGAGATCAAATTCTCCCTGCTTTCAAAAAGGAGCAGGGAGAGTTGACGCCATATCTGCAGCCAAAATGCTGATTCTATGTCCTACATCACTGCAGTGTTAAAGGTTTTGGTATTAGTGTTTAACTAGAAGTATGACTAGCACTGGTTTCCACATGCTTTTACGGGCTATAAATATATGTATTTGGTCTGACAACACCACATTGTTCACAGTGCTGCAGAGATACTGAATGTTGTGCATAGGAGACCTCTGAATGATGATTTTTGGTATTTGATGCAGATTTTAGAACATATCACCACCTTCTTCCAGCAACTTGATATTTTTATTTTTCTCACACATTGAAGAGTATGCACTTTATTCCTTTCCATAATGCACATTTCAAATGGGCTTCCTTGGTAGAATAGGGACAGCTTTTATTGTAGGAGCCCTTACAAAGCAAAGGAACACTTTTTCATTGTGCTAAAGTACTAGGTGTTTGGAACTGTCAGAAGAGATTCTTGTGGGGCACGTATTTCATGTTGCTATGAAGGCAGCAGATCAGAAATGCAAACCCTTTTCCTTTATCCTACAACACGTATGCAAGATGCACGAAATGCATGCATAATCCTGTTGGTGATGTAGGCAGGAATTATGGCAAATTCGAGGAAGCAACATAGTTCCAAAAACACAAAAGTGGAATATCCTAGCCCACACACTGCATTGAATCCCATGTCTTTTCTATAAAAGTATAAATATGGTGCTTTCAAAATGACTGTCCTTTTGATTAAAGCCACTGAGCATAGCGAAGAGAGAAGTTTTAGAAAGTTAATGTCATGAGTTCTTCATAAGGAAAGGCATTGCATGTCACTGTTCTGACTTCTTCAGAAGTGATTCACAGGAACATAATACTCTTCAACCATTTATGCTTTTAACTTTTAGTTCCCGGTGAAACCACAGCAATAGATCTTAACTTCTCCTCATGTAATGGTTTTCACTGCAGATCTCAAGAAAACCTGCAAGGAAAATGTCACCTGCTCCCTGTGCTTATTCCGTGCACCAACCATCAGTGACATGCTCAATGATGAGGACTTGTTGTACACAGTGAGGCTAAAGCTGGATCCCTGCCACCCAACAGTGAAAAACTGGAGAAATTTAGCAAGCAAATGGGGGATGACTTATGATGAATTGTGTTTCCTTGAACAAAAGCCCCAGAGTCCCACCTTGGAGTTCTTGCTACGGAATAGTGACCGGACTGTGGAACAGCTGATTGATCTCTGTAAATTTTATAAGAGAATTGATGTTGTGAAAGTGCTGCTGAAATGGGTGGAGGAGGAATGGCCCAAGAGAGGGAACAGAACTTACCAGAATGACTTCTAGGTCAAAGAAAGTTGTCAGTCTGTACATGTTAAATGCTGGGACTAGCTGCCACTAATACATTGGAAGTTTCCCTTGCAAGAGAGAGAAAGCCTGTACTGACAGTTTGTATACTGTGTAAGCCTTATCTACTGTATACACATATGTATGCTCTGTACCCTCAGGGTTGCAAAGATAATATTCCAAAAGGGGATGGAATCATCCAGGTTGTGTTCTTGAACCTACAAATTCCTTCAGCTTCTTTGCTGCTGTTGGTAGGCTTCCTAAGCAGAAGAGGAATGAAAAAGCCAGACTGCTGGTTTTACTGCAGCAGTTGTGAACCATGTCAGCTATGTTCTGTTGCTATTGGGAAAGCCACAATTAGAAGGCAAGTCTCTTGGCCTTTCTGGCAACCCTTCAACAGTTTTGTCTCTTCTACCTAGTAGAAGATGAGGTGTATTTTTTTTTCATATTTTGTTTTTTTTTTAAGCTTTGTGATGCTGTTTTTGGCACAGGAACACCTCAGCGTTCCAAGCAGCAATTTGGATTTGCATGTTACAATTAATTCAATGTTTCAACATCACATTTGAGCAAGTTAAGCTTTAAGTCTCTTTTATAAACAAGAATATATTTGCCCTATGAAGAAATCATGCAATTCAGAGAGACTTTCAACCCATAATCTCTAGGGGTAAAAAAATACTAATTAAAATGCTCTATACTTAAAATTATTTTCCAAAGTTTTGAAGACAGTGTATACTCTGAGTGCAGGTATCAAATGCCTCTCACTTTCCAGTGTGAGAGGCTGTGTAAGCCTTATCACTCACAGGGTATCGTTAGTATTGACTATAACTTCCCTTTTCACAGGCTGTGGTTTTCTTCACAGTCCTGTGGGTTGACCTACTTTCTGCCCCACACCAAGGTAGTTGCACACCTGTGTGAAACTAGCACTGTGTATTGATTAGAGCCACTCTAATGGAAAATTACCAGGTGAATTCACCTACAGTCCAGGTGGATGGTTATTAAAGCACTTACAAGTGGTTTAGACTGATGTTTTTCAAAGGATTTTGATACTCTGAATTACACTGTTTACAATTTAAGTATTTCAGAAATTGGTCTTTTTCCTACCATTCTTCTGACATCTCAGACAATACTAGTATGTACATAGGTGTATATACCAAAGCACTGGTGAATAGTATGTCAAGACATGGGGTAAAACTAGAATGGGTTGCAGGTTGATACGCTGTTTACTTTTCTCTAGTAGAAATAATAAGAATTAGTAGCAAAGATGAGGGAAGTCTAATGCTGTATCCTGACTTTCTTATTGTAAGAGAATGAAAAAGAACCTCTAGTAATACTTTACTATAGATGCTGAGTGATACGGTTACAGAGGGGCTGGAAGTAAAGATGAACATTTTCAGTGTCAGGCACTAGTTCTGGGGTGGCATAAATTAAGCTTATTTTAGTGACTTCCAGAAGCTGAAAATCTTGTTTCAAGGTGAAAAGAGTGACCTAAATTTGAGGTTTGAATTTTTTATTTTTTTTTAGAAAAGACTGGAATTTTTAATAACTTTTTTTTAATGATTCCTCAAAAAAGCTGCAACTGTTTAGAACTCTTTAGTTTTCTATCTGTATTTTAAGGAGGAAGCCGTACTGCTGGATCTTGTTGGGGCTGCAGTTCAAATGTTTTGCATTCCTCTTCCAGGTACTGGGGTTTCCTGATAGATGTCTGTCAACTCTAACTTTTGCAAATAATCTTCTGTCCTAAGTTAATGCTCCAGATTCAGCTTTGAGGACTATTGTTGTGGCTGGGCTCTTTGCTATTTTCAGTTCCTACAGAGGTATCCACTGCCTACATGCAAACAGCTCATAATGCAGCTTGTCCAACAAAATCCCCATACCCTGGGCCAACTGCATGCATGATTTAGGATTGTATGTCTGTGTGTTAAGTTTTTCCTCTGAGTGATGAGTGCTGGCATGTATGCCAAAGGCTCTTCCCTCCCATAACTTACCACAGCTATATGTGCGTGGTATTATAATATGCTTTGCTTTGGTAGATCCAGTCCAGCAAGGAGCTGGAACCCTCACCTAAGACTCAGAATGGGAATACAAAATGATGCAGCAGCATTCCTGAATCAATGTGTTCAACTGAAATCTACCCCTCTTCCCATTTCCTGGCTAAAACTTGTAAAATTTTTAAGAAACGCTGATGTCTTCTGGAGATGAGTTCTGATCCCTCAAAGCTCTTGAAAACTCAATGTCAGCTGCAAGGATTCATGTCTAATGGAAATAAAGCTGCTTCTGAGAGTACATATGTGGATTCTGCATAAATTCAGCTCTGAAGGTTGAAAATATTAGCCTTAAACTGCACCACACACTGGATTTGTTAGTATACTTGAAATACTTTTCTTCCTTTTTTTATGTTGTAAATGGAGATGTACACACTTCTTTTTTTCTTAGTTTTATATCTTTTTACAAGATATTGGGTCTGAGTGTTCAGTTTATTCTTATATCTTCTGTTATAATGTATACTATTTTTAAAGAAATATAGATTGTCAATGTTTTACTTTACTGTTTTTGTTTTTATTACAGCTAGGAACACAGCTGTTTTCTTTCTCACCAGTCACCTTGGAACCACTGAAGTATCAACTAGTTGTGGGGTGTAAAAAACGTCTTATATATGAAATTCATGACTCCTTAAAGCACTTATGTTTGCAACAGGTACTGCTGTTCAAGAAAGGAAGATGCATTTTTTAATCTATTCCATATGAAAAATAAGTTAATTTTGGTAAGATGATAAAAAGAGAGGTTTATCTAGACACTTGCAGTGGAGTTACTAACTATAGAGAGGTATGAAACCTATAGTGGATGAACTTTCCCTAAATTAATAACCAGTATTGGACACTAAAAAGGCTCTAATAGGCTATCAGTTTTATTCTTTTATATCTTTCTCCTATTCCCATATGAGACCTGCTCTCCCGTCAGGGATTTCCAGTTTTTTGGCTGCTATCTCTGTGCCTGCAGGATTACCAATGGCCTCTCCCACCCACTTTATCTTCTATGAAACTGCCCAAGCCCCTGTATTCTCTCATTCCTGCAGCTTTGTCTAAGACCTAATGAGCTTAATAACTGTTCTTCCAGGGCAAACTTCCAGTGCTGTGCTCCAGGAGCACCAAGTTTTGCTGTGGGGCATTCCCAGCAAAACAGTGACAGTGTTCAGTTGCCTCACTCACTGCATGCACTTCCTTTTGATCTGTGAGGAGGAATGCAGGGTGGATTTGGGACTGTCCTTTGGAAGCCTACTGTAAAGGATAGGGTAGTCAGCATGGCCCAAGATGCTTGCTTCAAAATAAGTTGTACAGCAACTGTAAACCAGACTTCTTCCCAAACCACTACTGAATGATGGAGATCTGCAGCTCTGCCTGGGCAGCACTTTGTGCAAGAGACTGCATGTTTTTCACTGTCTCAAACTGCCTCCCACAATTCCAAGTGAAGCTGTTAGCAAGAGAAAAAAAAAGTAAATTCTGATATATGGTTGTTTAAGTTAGGCTGACTTATGGCCAGCCATGGTTGGAAATTATTTGTCAGACAGCAGAATTGTTTAAACAAGGTCAAAGAAAGTGCATGGCATTTATAAAAACTTACAGAGCAGTCTGCTTGTGTAATTTTTGCAGCATATCATGTTCTTCTGTCCATGAAGGCAAAGCAATTCGTTATTCATAACTAATTTCAATATATTTTGTAAACTTTAAGTTTTGGGTCAGTTTTGGACAGAAGGGCAGAGCACCATTAAATGAGGACTTGGGCTTGTTGCCTGTTTTGACAGCAAAGTGCTTTGTCTAGCCCCTGAGTTCAGCTAGTCTTGATTGCATGGCTATAGTCAGTTGGCCTTAAGTAGATAGGGAATGTATGGATCTACTGGTCAGACAGGCTGAATATAAGCAGCACCAAGAAGAACTTATTTGGAAAGGTGGAGTCTGTAGTATTTGGTTGCCTCTATTTTTGTCAAGGACTGGGACTGATTCCATCTTAAAAGAAACTGATCACAAAGAGAAGTTTGCAGCTTTGGGAAAGGCTTGCTGTACTTTTTATTAGGGGCAGAGGAGCAGTTAAACTACTGGACGGACTTACTAGCTTGTTTGATCTCTGCATTTTATGTTTGTAAAATGGTGATTCTTGATTTCAAAGGCAAGTCTTTTGGATAAATATGTATTTGTTATTGTGGTAATGAGAGTCGTGGGATTCTTAAATGTCAGAGAGAGCTGTGCAAGTCTTGTTATGACGGAATCAGCAAGGTTGGCTTTAGCCTTTTGGAACATGAAAGTATTGCTGTGTTGAATTTTTTTCAGGCTTTGTTTACTGGCCTTCACAGTGCTATGAAGATGAAGATTGAAATTGTAGAAGAGATGAGAAAGAAGTAGCTTCTATTATAAATGATTGGTGAGAAATAACGTCTATGGTGTTAATTTACTCTTTCTTCTGATGTATATACAGAAATAGGTCCCTTGACTGAAAATCTTAGTTAATTATCTCTTTCAACTTTTATTGAGGAATTCCAGAAACAAGGCCAAATGTTTTAGTAACTTGGATAATAAATGTGTTTCTGTGTATCTGTGTACAGCATGAGATAGATACACAATTTTACATAGCCGCATTAATGGGCTTTTTTTTTTTTCATTATGAGTTTGCTTCAAAATTACCCAGTGTTTAGTTTGGGAATGGTTTTTTGTCTTCAAAAATAACCAGAGTTTGATGTTGTTGGTAAAAGACATTTACCCAACTATAAAATTCCTTAACAGAAAGAGCCAGGATGAGAAAGGAACACCCAAATCTTTACAGTAGTAATAATATCTTGAATCTAAGCTGAGGATTTATTTTTGTCTTTGCACCCAATATATGTCAGCTTCTCCTACTTCAGTTCATTCACAATAAACACATTTTTTTTTGTCCTAATTTACTTTTGCCTCTGCTTTTTCTGAAGCGGAGGAATTCACCAACTCAAAGGTCTATTGAAAGCCTGTTCTTCTCTAACGATCAGAAAACACCTACCATCTTGTGGTGAGAAGTGATACTACAGCCTTCTCACTTTTTCTTTGAAAATGCAGGAGTGTTAAGTGCAGGTGAGCTCATCTGTAACTGCAGAGACCCACCAGGGAGATGTAAGGGCAACTGCAAGGCTGATGATGAAGGTGTGAAGGTCAAGTCCTAGGGATCTTGTGTTTGGTCACAGTCTCATCAGACAGTTTTCTCTTTTGCACAAATACATGATGTTGCTTCTTTCTTATCTCCCTAGGTAGGTAGGGACTGAAGCACTATGTGCAGATCGTGGCACAACCACCTGGGGGGGGTGTAGGGGGTTGGGATGCAGACAGGGACAGCTTTGCTCTAGTATCTATTGCAATGCAAACGAAGAAGTGCTCCTGACTACTTGAAAAATCCTAGAGTGTTGTGTGACTGATTTAAAAAAGAAGGGGTGAATATATTTTAAGGGTTATATGGCTTAGAATGGGTTTGAAAAAGGACTGTTTACTTCTCTGTAACTTGTTTGTCCTTTGGCCCTTGTATCTCTTCTATATCTTGTTTGCTCTTATGATTCTCTTCAACATTTTGCCTTAAAAAGTAGGCATTGCAACAAAAAAGTAGATTACTTATTAGTTTCTGAAGTGGCAGTAGCATTTTAAGCTTTTGAATGTGTAAGCCCATTAAAAACCCCACAACTTTTTATTTTGTTCCCTGTGATTTGTAAGCTTTAAACTGAAAACTGGAAGCTCTGAATGAACATTGGAGCTAAGTATTGACTTATCAAGGAATAGTTATAGAAGGCCACCAATTAACTTATAGCTAAATAAAAGCTGAGCCAGCTGGACTGTCAACTGAAATTTTAATGTTGGTGTACCAAGAAGTGGTGACTCATGTCCTGCTGGAATCTAAAGCCTTTCAAAGAAGCTAGGGGAATAATTTCCTTCAGAAAATGCTGTAATGTACAAACAGCTCCACTAAAACTGTGAAAGACACAACAGTGTCAGTCTTTTGAGATCGTATGAAGTCTTTACACATAAAGTTTCTGCTGAACAGTACATTGTGTTGGATGCTTTATCCCTGTGGCCTGTAGTACTGTATTGACTAGGGGAAGAAATTACAGTTAATCTGGTACCACACAACAATATAAAAGAGATTAGCTGAGAGTAACTTTTGGTGGGGAGGTTGCTTAATGGAGACTAGTAGCCTACTTCGGTTGCCCCACTGCAAAGCTAGATAATGTGTGTAGCCATCAGCTTTGGGCCAAGGATAAACAGACTTGTCATAATGCATATTTTAGATCTGTTACTAGCCTGTTAAGAACTCTTGATGGGACCTGCAGAGAGCCATTGAAGTTATTAGTATTGAACAGTCATAGTGGCAGATTACCATGTAGGTGATATTTGTACAGTTCTGGTTCAGGACAGTATTTATCTTGCAGGCTATTCAGACAATGAGTCATTAAAACATATTATATGCTGCTGTGGAGAGTGTTGTGGAGGCCCAAAAGTGGTGTCCTTGACTTAAAAATGAATTGGGCAAATTCATGGTCTGCTTATTCAGTAAGATGGTGCAAGTGTAACCTCTGGATCAGAAAGTCCTAAACGGCTGATGGTCAGAAGCTGTGTGTGTGCTGTGTGCTTCCTTTGGCTTTCTCTCTGCTCCTCCAGGCAGCTCATGATGGCCATTCTCTGTAATGGTCTGAGTTCGTGACCTTTTGACTTGATGTGGTACAGCCAGTTTCATCTCTACTGGACCACAGATGTCTTGTACTAACCTCAACAGCTGAACGTAGGAAGCTGTAATGGTACTGTATGCATCTTGTGTCAAGTCTAGGGAACTCCATTACTGGTGGAAATTTTGTAATTGGAACTGTGCATAAAATATTGGGCCAAGTAAGTGCGACTACATATGCTGTTACCCTGACTTTGGACAATGGCTTGCTGCCCTGAGAGATACAGGCTTGGCAGCAAGGACAGGAGGTCTGCTTGAGAAGTCTCCTTTGAGGAAGTAGGATAGCATGTAATGATGTACTTTATGACACTGTGCTGAAAAGTAAGAGGGACTGGAGAGCAGGAGCAGGTAGCTGATAGGCAGCAAATAGCTAAGGCAGCTAGCAGAGCCAAGAGCACTGCTGAGGTGAGTGGCTCACAAGGACAGGGCAGCTTGTAATGCTGCTGAGTCTGGTGCAGGTTGGATGCAGCCCGGCTGCCCAGCAGGGAAGGCACCAGCCTCTGCTTTGGAGAAGTGCAGATGTAAGATGAGGTGTTTATGGCAGGAAGAAAGGAGCAAATATAGCGGCTCCTTTACCGAGGGCTCAAAAGGGTCTGTGATTGTACTCTTTTCTATCCAACAAAGTGATGTTTGTTAAGCCAGCTGACTATGTGAAAAGTAGTTAAAAAAAGAGCCCGGGCATCAGCTTAGTTTAATTTTCCCAGCTTTCTGAGTAAGCATGTTATTAGCATGGCCTATGTTGCTGTTAGAAGCTTACGCTGAAGCATGGTACAATTATACAGGTGATATAACAAACTGTATCAAATCCAGTTTGCTGACAACAGATTCAGTGAGCACTATATTTATCTAAACTAAATTCATTGTCACTATTAGACTCAGTAACATAGATCCAGCAGCTCTGTGTAAAATTGTGCTAGACACCTTCAGTCTGTTCTAATTAGTGGATTGTGGTCTGATACTGATGCTCAAGTGATAAGTCTATCTTTTCTCCAAAATGGAAAAGGAAAACAGAATGAAAAGCTGAATCTGTAAAAGACCACATTTCAGTTTTCAGTGAGATGAATCAAAACAGTTCTTGGCATCCAAAAGGGAATATGCAAGATATGCCAGTGTTTTGTGATTATATTCCTCTGCCAGTACTTGTAGCTGGGGCAGGAAAGGCAGGTAAAATTTCCAAAGGGTAACAGCGTCCTCCTTCAAATGCTACCTTTTGGCCAAGAACAGCTGGTAAATTTGCTTCAACTGAAATTGTCTGCATTGCTCCTGACAGAGCATTTCTATTTCTCCAGCAAGCAAAATTCTGCTGGAACATGCGAAGTCAGACTATGCTGACAGGATAATACACAGCCCCAGTAATGTCAAATTGTAACTTTAAAAGCTAAAACCCAAATTTGGACTTGGGCAGTGGAAATAAGGAAAGACTTTGTTGCAAGAAATCAGCAGGAAAATGGCAGTCTGGGAACGAAGCAACAGGAATGTAGCACAAGGCTGCTGAAGCTGTAATCCAACTGACTCATTGCCAATGGTGCATCAGGTTTGGGAGCTGAAATAGGGATTTTCCTGCAAATTTCATAAGCTGCCTATGACTCAGCCTAAAAATCAGCATGTTAATCAAACAGCTGTTCTGCTTCAGTAAAGAACTGGTGCATAGTCTAAATCACTGTATTTCCTTTGGATTGTTTCTTCTCAAATGTAGAAGAGCCCTGAGTAAGAAGTAGTAAAGCAGTAAAACTTTATTTTCTATGATTCTAGAAACACTTCCACTTATTGCTCCTCCTTTCATTATCGTATCTTTTTATTCCAGCCTTTCAGCATCTTTTCTGTCCCTGTTGTTTGACCTGAACTTTCAAACCTGCTTTGAGGTTACTTTCTAATACTGAGAATTGAATGTATTTCATGTACTTCTGTCTGTCTGGTTTTATCAAAGCTTTCTACTCTTTAAACTAGAATACCTGGAAAAATAGCTTCAAAGAGAAACTAAGTGATAGTTCAGGCTCTAGGACCTTTTATTTTTTCTCTTTTTAAATAGTGCCTGGGAATTATGTAGAACAGTTGAATAGTGAGCTTTTTGTTAGCACCTGACTGGTTCTCAGTCCTCTCTCAAAGCCACTCATGATTCTAAGCTCTCTTTTCCCAAGCAATCTGCTTTGCTACTTTTAAATCTGAATAGCTCATTTCTGCAGTTCTTCTCAAAAGACGTGTTATCACACCCTTCTGCGAACGAATCCTTCAAATCTGATATAACTGAGCTGATATACCCTTTAAAGCAGCAATCCTACAACTTTCAGCAGAATTCTAGCAAGTAGATATGGTTTGGGATAGAGGGGTTTTGTGCTGGTTAATTGTAGAATAGAAGACTGGATATTATCTAGCTAAGATAGGGTAATGGTCTTTGAGACAACAGTGCTGAATAGTATTCTAACTTTGCTAGAGCCACATTTTTGCAAGGCAAAGAAATACCGAATGCCTGTAATTGAATAGGATAAGGTAATTTAATTTTGTGGGCCTTTTGTATTGCAACCTTTATTTTTGTGCTCATCTTTCTTCCATCCAGCATGTGAAGAGGGGGAGCTTTAAGTTGTGCTTCTCTGAGCAGCTTGTTGCTACACATCATGAGCTGTAAAACTATATGGGGCTTCACTGACCTTTCTGCTTACTATACCAAAACAGCCAAAACTGCTCGTAGTGACACCTGTGAGGGAAGAGGAGGATGCAAGCACAGCCTTGGGGCAGTGGGTATAAGATCGAGTGTGGGTGTAAGATTTCCAGGTTTCAGAAACACAAAGGTCCTGGGGCAGCAAATAACCCAGTATGAGCTTTGAAACTGCATTTGGATCTGGTCACAAGAGATGACCACAGTCATCACGGGTCACTGGAGAGGCTGGAGAGTTGGGCAGAGAGAAATGTAATGAGGTTCTATAAGGGCAAGTGTAGGGTCCTGCATCTGGGGAGGAAAAACCTCAAATACCAGTTCAGGTTGGGGGCTGACCTACTAGAGAGCAGCTCTGCTGAGAAGGACCTGGGAGTATTGGTGGTGGACAAGATGACCATGAACCAGCAGTATGCCCTCATGACCAGGAGGGCCAAAGGTACCCTGGGGTGCATCGAGAATAGTGTGGTCAGTAGGTTGAGGGAGGTGATCCTTCCCTTCTACTTGGCCGTAGTGAGGCCCCATCCGGAGTACTGTGTCCAGTTCTGGGCTCCTCAGCACAAGAAAGATGAGGAGCTGCTGAAGAGGGCCCAGTGGAGGGCCACAGAGGTGATTAGGGGCTGGAGCATCTCTCTCATGAGGAGAAACTGCAGGAGCTGGGCCCGTTTAGTCTACGGAAGAGAAGCCTGAGAGGGGATCTCATTAACACATACAAATATCTCAAAGCTGGGTGCCAAGAGAGTGGTGCCAGACTGTTTTTAGTGGTGTCCAGCAACAGGATGGCCATAAACTAAAGGACAAGAAGTTCCACCTCGGTATGAGGAAGAACTTCTTTACACCGAGAGTGGCAGAGCACTGAACAGGCTGCCCAGGGAGGTCGTAGAGTCTCCCTCTCTAGACACATTCAAACCCCACCTGGATGTGTTCCTGTGTAACCTGCTCCAGGGGATCCTGCCTGGGCAGGTGGGTTGGACTGGATGATCTCCAGAGGTCTCTTCCAACCTAACAATTCTGTGATTCTGTGTGAGATGTGTCTTGCCAGGAAACACAATACATAGAGGAAGCAAAGGGTTTGCAGGGGAAGGAGCTGAATTAACTTCACAAGGTGTAAATCCAGCCCCGCAGGGCACGTGGCTCTCGGACCCTCCCAGTCACTTCCAACACACCCTCAGTGCCAGGCAGGCACTGCACTTCCAGGAAAAGTCCGTCTGCCCTCGGCCGGGACCGGGCGGCAGGCGGGCCCGTTCCACAGGAGGCGGGCCCGTTCCCGAGGGGCGGCCCCGCGCTGACGTGGCGGCGGCCGGAAGCGGCGGCGCGGGGGCGGAGCGGGGGCGGTGATGGCGGCGCGGGGCGGTGTCACCCCGCGGGTGTGCGGGCGCTGGTAGTCGCGGAGGGGCGTCGTGCGGGTAAGAGAGGGAACGGAGAGAGCAGTAACGTCCCCCCTTTCCCCGCGTGTGTGGGTCGGGGAGAGGGGCTGCTCTCGGCGGGCTCTGGGGGGGGCCGGGGCTGCCTCGGGTCGCCGAGAGGTTGAAGTGGCCGAGGTCGCCTGGTGAAACTGGTCCTGTGTCCTTCCAGTGTGCTGGAATGTTGGGTTTGTAGCTGGGGGCGGGGACACCGACGGTGTTTTGTACTTCGATTGCCTGCAAGTATCCATAAAGTATCTCGGTTATTCTCTTTGCAGAAGCCTTGTTGGCACTGGTGTAAAATCCAGTTTTGATTATAAGGTCTGGCTGGAGTTACCTCCATGAAGGACATTTTCTGCGTGTCACAGTGGGACAGCATAATAGCTGGTTATTGGCCTCTATGGTTTCCTGTTTTTCTGTTGAAGAGGTTTTGCAGTGTGTGCGAAAAGGAAAGCATATGTATCTCTTCCAGTTTTGAAAGTCCGTTCAGGAACCTCAACTTGCAGCGTTGCAGATATGGTGTTACATGTACTGACAGTGGTTCCTCTGACAGGAAGGGTACAGGAGAGCCTTGCAAGTGCATGCCCGTCTCCTGGTTTTGACAAACAGAGCCTTAATTGCAGCTTTCCCTGATTACTGTGACCTTGTCAATAAAATACTAATAAACAAACAAAAAAGCCCCTCATCACTTTGTCATAGTGCTGCCAGGTCTGTTACGACTGATAAGCTAGTTCTGTGCCAGGATCCTCTCCCAGCAAGATGTAGATTGCTGTTGCACACCCAGGGAAGTTCAGATAACAGCTTGTTGGGTTGTAGGTTTAGTTTTTGTGTGATCTGCTATTGGACTTTACAACGGTAAAGGCAAAATTATTGTTTGCTTTGGTCTTGATTTTCTCATTTTAAAAATGAAAACAATGAAATTTACCTGCACAGGCAAAAGTGAATTGATGGTAGTATCCCATGGGAAGATCAAAAGGCAGAATGTTATGCAGTGTTGGCACCTTATGTTCTCTGAATTGTATTCTATACGCTGGTCTTAAGTAGGTGAATTAAAACCCTTCTGGCCCAAATCTCTAACAAGGTAAGTCAGATACTGCAAAATGGAGACACTGTTGTTTAACCATTGCAGAGATTAACCCCTGTGTCCTGTGGAACAGGTCACAGACCTTGGGGTTTTTTGTTTGGTTGTGTTTTTTTTAATTTTTCTTTCTAATGTTGCTTTTCAAACAGTAAGGATGCTAGAGCCCTCACCTTTGACTTTTTCCCTGTCTGCCTGTCATCACCACATAGTTTGCATGCTACCTTAAGTTGTTTCTCCAGAATATGCAAGTAATAATTACTGAAGAGTCTCAGTTGGACCCTGAATTTTGGTCACTTTGTTAGAAGATTTGCTAAAGAAGTTGCAGTGTGGCTGAATATACTCACAAGCTGTTGTTTTATTTCTTATTAATGTTGTGCATTTAATTCAAGTTTTACAAACCCCTGTAATTAACTGGGCAGTTCAGGGATTGTGTGTGTTGGAAGAAGAAATATAAAACACCCTTTGCTTCCCTGCTGTGTCTTTGCCTAGAATCTCTTAACTTTATATAAGATAAAGATGGAAAAGACAAGGTCACCCCTTAAGACTTGTCTGCTCTGGGAAATCAGGGGTTAGTACAGAAAGAGTAAAAGAAACATATATGTTTGTCTTGGAGAAACTGCTTTTGTCCTGTGTAACTTTTCCCCGTCTGCAGGCAGAGGTCAGCTGCAAATGGAGAGCTATTGGGGCCCTGTTGAGGAGCACTGAGTTGTCAGTAGATAAGGATGATTTTTACATGTGATTCTGTCTCCATATACTGAATCTTAGGAAGCTGCCGATGACAGTGTGTACTGGTGTGCACTGTCCCTCATTAGAGTGGCACCTTCTTTCTTTAAGCAAGCCTCTTACTTTTGTATTTCAAAACTCCAGCAAATTTACTGGATAGATGTTTGCATCATTTCTTGTGCTATTTAAAGTTATAGAGGATTTCACTTCATGTTTTGTCACTTTGTTTCTTTCTAATTAAAAGTTTTGGGTTATTTTCTAAGGGATCTCTCCTTTGATGCTGCCTGACCAGTAAGTCCTTGAAATACGCTCCAGCAGTGGTCACACAAAACTGACAAACTTAAACTAGAGGAGGGAAGATGACTTCCTTGGATGTAGCACAGAAGACAATGAGAAACCTGACCTTGGATACACCAGAGAAGACAATCAGTAACCCGGTAACTCCTCTGTCCTGTCAACAGTGTCTCCCTTGGGAAATGAGACTTTGCTGTTTTGTGTTGTGCTGTTTTGCGTAGTGAGGAGTGTTACTGAGAACTCTGCACCGCTCGGGTATTTTAGGGAGAATGTCACAGGTGACACTAGCTGGTGGTGTTTACAAATTGTGCTGTAAACAAATGGACACTTAATGCACCGGACTTCCAAAACAGGACAGACATTCAGCCTTGGAAGGTAGTCCTTTTTCATGCACAGCTTATGTAGGTGTCTGACAGTTTTTGCAGAGTGTGCTGGAGAGTGAGAATATGATAAGCCATGTTTTCACTCCTAATTCTCTGTAAATATAGGTATTTACAGATGCCTGGCATCTGTCATGAAATATTTATTTTGTGTAATGAAATGTTTATTTTGTGGTGCCTGTAACTTCAGTCTAAACAATTAAACTTGGAATAATTTTTCATAGTTCGCATCTTAATTTACAAAATTCCTGTTTTGTAGGGAAGATTAAGCTAACACAATTCAGCAATTGCAGAGAGTAGATTTGACTGAATGTTGTTTGCCTAGCTTAGAGTCTGGAGACTGTCTCTGAAAAACTCTAGCAATCTTATGATCTGTGACAGCAGCCTGACACTGGCTCATCCTAAGGGCTGAGCTGAAGTTGTGTTTTTTTGTTGTGCCTTAAAAAAGGTAGTTTCTTTGAATCCGCAGGAAATAGTATTTTTGACATTCTGTGCTAGAACAGTTTAAAATATTAAAGTCTATAGAGTGTCTACGTGGAGTGTACAGTAACATAGATCTGCACAGGACTTCCTTATCTATTACAGCTTTGCACTGTCACACTCTTGTGCCCTCAATGATTGCTCATTCCCTCTACATGCTCACTGTATTTAGGAAATGGATAGAGTTAGGGATGATGGGGGAATGGGTTCAACCTCCCTCACAAGAACCCAGCTGGAAGAGAAACAAAAGCTCTAGGATTAACTAGAAGATGGAAGGACTGAACTGCAAAGGGAAAGGGAGCATGAAAGTTGGTAAATGGAGGTTTTGGTGGGAGAGGAGGTGTGAAGAGGAGGATTAGGAGATGTTTAGGACAAATGAGCAATCTAAGAGAGAAAGACTTCAAAAAATTCGGTGATTGCAAGGGGACTGATGAGTATGATGGGTGAGAAGACTAAGGTGAGAAAAAGAATGAGTATTTGGGATTGAAATATGGAGGCAGAGCTGATGACCTCAGGACAGCCTCCAGACAAAGCCATGAACAACCTGCTCTATCTGACCTTGCTTTGATGAAGGCACTGGGCTGGAGACACCAGAGGTGTCTTCCAATCTCAGCCCTTCTGTAGTAGGGCAGACCATGAAAATGCCTTTATTTCAGTGAATCGTTCCATTAGCAGCAAAACTTAAGAGCTTTATTGCAGGTTTGAGTCTGAGATGTATTTCTTCATCACTGTACTATTCTCAGGCATCTAGAAAATTCTGCTTTCCTCTTTATCCCCTTTACCCCACCCATCTGGTAAGAATTGTTCACATGTCCTATCTGATAGGGCAGCTGTCCAGTACCCAGCAACCTGGATGAAAGCTGTGTTATCACAGTCCTTTCCTCTGTTTTATGAAAACTGGCAGATTTTAGAAAGAACCTCATCTTCAAGACCTCTCAAACTCAGTTGACATGAGCAGTTGGCTTTCGAGGTAATTTTTGGAGGTCTGAGAGATGAGATAATGGTGGGTCATGTCATGTCGTAAGCATTATTCTTAATAAACAAGGAAAAATTAGTAGAAGAGTGTCTTGGGACATAAGGAAATTACAAAGTCTCATTAAAATTGCACTGTTGCACCCAGAAAATGCTATATTATGGTCTTGCAGATTCCATGTCTGAGCTTCTGAATAGTTGATGGGCCATCTTATTTTCTCCTAATTAAATGCATCCTTTTAAATAAAGATGTGTTTTTGCCACAATTCCTCTTTCAGGAGTAAATGACTTTGCTTCACTAGAGCAGTTAAGTCCCAGTATCCCTGGCCTTTGTCTGTGTGCTTCTCTGGTTTGTCTTTGTAGACTGAACCAGTAACTTACTACTCTGCTGCATTACTCTGAGCTACTACCCCTCAGAAGCAGTGTGCTAAAGCTAAAACAGTCAAGATAAGTTTTTTCTTTTTTTATTATTATTGTTCTTATTTTTTGAATAAACATGAGCTTCTTGTGTGCAGCTTGTGTATTAAGGAACCAAGCCAATGCCAGTAAGCAAAGGGATTTCAGCCTATTTATTCTTTCAATTTAACACTTAATTTCACATTTTGGTCCTCCTCTACTGCACCTGCTTAAGCCTATAAAAATGATGAGACTTAACCTGATCATTTGTGAGTTTATGCTTGAGAAGCAAGTTTTGGTTTGGTTTGGTTTGGTTTTTTCCCTGATGTAGAAGATGACTCCAAAGTAGGTGTTATGCAATGTGTGGGAATGAGGAGGGAAGTGGAGAATGGGCAGAAAAGGATGTGTATCTAGTGGTAGAAATAATCAGCAGTGGATTTAGACAACTTTTTACTGTCATTCCCCCTTTCTTCCTCACAGATTAACAAGAATATGTGTCAGCAAACACATATCCTTTTCATATCTTCCTCTTCCACATGATTTTATATATATATATATATATAAAATCTCAACTTGTCCTTTTATGGTCCATTATTCCATGCATTCATTATTTTTGTTGTTAAATTAGTGGAACTCGTTTGCAATTATGTTTCATTCCAAAGATATCCTAAAATCTTACACACTATTCCATAGAGCATGGATTTTGTGGGAAAAAAAACCCCAAAAGCAACCTTGGCAAAATTTTTTGTCTGTTTAACTGAAGCAAATGCAACATTTGCTACCATTTACTTCCTTTTTCAATCTAAAGCACATGTGGTGAATGCAGAGTTACAGCTTTGCTTTCAGATCAGTCTGCCAGGAACTTCCACAGTTTAATATCAAGGAACATCCCTTCCCTTCCTGAAATGCTGGGTGCACCAGCTGATGATCACAGTGGGGCTTCTGTCAACATATCTGAACCTTGCCAGTGAGCTGTGCTGGGATGACTGGGGCTTTCATCTTAACTGATGTGTCCCTTCATATGGCTTAACAGTGTACTGTAGATACTGTACAGTCCAAGACTCCTGAGCAGGGCTATTTCAGTGCACTTTGCAGTTCTTAGCTCATTAGGGTGAGGTATTTGTTGTGTTTGTTTGTATAGTTTTTACTAAGAAGACACTCTGTGGCATACTGTCTTCTTTTCCATTCACTGTTTTCTGAAATGGAGCAAGAACAAGCAAAAAGGCACCTGCTCTAGTGTCTGGGGTCAGAAGTGTTGTGGAAGTTTCCTCCTCGTACCAGCAAAAAGCTGATCATAGTCAGCCCTTGGGAATGACCTAATTTTAAATGAATCCTCTTTATCCGCTACAAAAAGTGAGGCAAAAAATATTACCACTCTTCATTTAAGAGCTAGGAATGGAGGATGGAAATTTTAGTTTTAATTTTACCTGGGAAGCTTGCATTTCATAGGAGAAAATATGCCAGGTTTTTCCTTCCTGTATTGGTTTCTTTTAAATTAAAAGCTAGTTATGTTTCTTTTAACGTGCTAGAGCACCACATAATTAAGTATTAGAATATTAATTTTTAAACTCTTGTGGATTCTTTTGCCTCCATCACAAAATGTTATTGGAATATTTTCTCTTTTTCATATTTTTTTTCCTTCCCTCTTCTAGGTCATTCCATATGTTGGGACAATACTTGGTGGCCTTGCTCCTGGAGAGCTGATCGTGATACATGGGGCTGTTCCTGATGATGCAGACAGGTAGTGGCTGTGGTGTCACATTTTGCAGTGTCACCATGGGAACAAGAATGGAATGGAAAAAATGTTTCCAGGGGTCTTACTTATGATGGCACACAAAGGCTCGATCTAAATCCTTGTGATAGCATTGGATTAAATGCAAACTTCAGTGGATAATGAAAGCTTTGGGATGAGAAGTGGAGTACTGATTTTTTGCTGATCTGCTGATCCTCTCTCTCTTCTCTCTTTTTGCCTTGCCTGCTTTGGCAGGTTTTTTTCCCAGTCATAGCAGATGTCTGCTTCTATAAAGGGATTTTCTGAGACTAACCAAATTGATAACTGAATGTGTTGTGTGTAGGGATTACCTTAAACTGGGATAAGGAGGTGTGGTGTAGTGCATGGACCCAGTATGAGTGTTATGTTCCCTGACTTTACCCAAAGTTCATTTGATATATTGTGCTGAAGATGATGGGAGGGAAGGTGGTGAACACTATAAGTGAGGGGTTTACATGCTATGAATGATAAGCATTAGATAGATATTTAAATACTTCAATTCCTTGCAATAAATCTTGGGAGAACCTTTCACAAATATGTAGGAGTTGGACAGATATATGTTTGGGTCTTTTTCCTTATCCGGCAACGTTCATTTTGTCTGCCTGTTCTGAGGCTCCACAGTAAAACTCAAATGTACCTAACTTTTAGATGATTTCTTGACAGACTGAGCTGAATGTGGTTTGTCTTATTTTTATGATTAGATTCCAGGTGGATTTACAGTGTGGCAGCAGCATAAAGCCTCGGGCTGATGTGGCGTTTCATTTCAACCCCCGCTTCAAAAGGTCTGGCTGCATTGTTTGCAACACACTGGAGAGGGAAAAATGGGGCCGGGAAGAGATCACTTATGAGATGCCCTTTGAGAAAGGGAAGTCATTTGAGATTGTCATCATGATTTTAAAGGATAAATTTCAGGTGAGTCTGGGCCGATTCTTCATCTGCAGCCGGTTGTCAGCCCAATAAAAGAGAGGTATTTTGTATAATTAAAATAAGTGTTGGAAGTCTTGGTGTCTGTATTACTTAGGTATAGTCTAAATACAGAAAAGTTTAGAGTTTTTTTAAAGAGGTGCTAATTAAAACAGACTTTTAATTTTGTATTGCTTCTATCTAAGTTGGATGAGTAGGCAAGTAACTTCCTGCCATGGCTAATGACTACTCCATCCTTCCCTTCTTATGTGCCAAAGGCTAACCTTGGGATAAACCTGTTCTGTGACTAGTGTAGGGACAGTCCTCTTGGAGGGAACATGTGAACTGTATTTATCTTGCTCTGTTAGACTGCAATAGTAGATTCTATTAGATTGGTAATACCACACTGGTAAATGATTAGGTGCTAGAAACAAAGGTGTGAAATGCAAATTTTAGTGTAGGCAAACAAATCTTCTTCATAGTGATGGAAAGACAGACTGAATCGTGGATGAGCTGAACTGGTCGATCTAATGTTTTCTAGGACACTCCCCACTTCTGTACCAAACCAGTGTAAAACAGAGATACATGCATACAATTTGATACATGGCTGGTGTAATGTATGTTTAATACAGTTTTTCTGATTTTGTTTCCTGTCTCTTTAGGTGACTGTAAACAAGAAACACTTGCTGCTCTACAACCACAGAATTAGCCTTGAAAAAATAGATACTCTTGGAATATATGGCAAAGTGCAGATCAAAAGTATAGATTTTGTTTCTAATGTAAGTTATATAGATACCTGATTTGTTTGATTCCTTTTCTTTCTCTTGCTAAACTGCATAGTAGGATTTATGGTAAAAAGGAAGTGAAGAAAAGCAATTACACAATCTAATGTTATTAACAAAATTCTAGTTTCCCCAGATTTCGACATGTGAGTCTTGTGAGGATTTCTGTCCTGCCATTTTAGTCTTGCAGTTAGGGGCAGAAGGGTGACAAAGCTAGTAGGACAGATGGTATAAGAATTGATTGGATACTGAATCTAGGAGTGGATTAGACTTCTCAAGTGTTGCAGAGGCTCCAGAAGGAACTCTTGAGTATTCAGTGCTTCTGAGTGACAAGTTTAGCCATGACTGTCACTTGTCGCTTGGCTTTGAACACCAGGGTCAGCCACAGCTGGAACTCCTTGTGCACATAACCCTGGTTTTCCTGCTAAAACAACCAAATTGTCAAATGAAACCATAAGTAGGAGTGTACACTGATTTGTGGGGGATGAGAAGAGATGTCCTTTCTAAAAGACTTCGTAGCTTGATTTATACTTAGACCAAACTGCAGTGAATTTGAAGTGAAGACAGTGCTGTTCTTCCTCTCAACTGCCAGCTCTGCTAGAGAAAGTACACCAACAGGGAGGAGTTGGACAATGTTTTCCCCTGTGCAGAAGGAGAGATCCTTCTGTTCTGGGAGGATGAGTCTTTTAGAGCAGAAACTGAAGGTGATAAATTCCAGGGAGATATGGAAGGTGAATGCCTTTTACCTTTTCTGTCACTCACTAAGGCACCCTACCTACTCCTGTGTATAATATTCTGTGTCTTTTCTGCTCCATCCTCACTACATTGTGGGCAGAGCTTGGGTCTCTTGCTGCCAAATATCAGGTCTAACTCAGACTAATAATCTAATCAGACTAATAATTGTGTTGGTAAAAGGTGAAGGACCTGAACATAATGAGGTCTATGCTTTAAACATAGGTCTTACCCACTGATAATTTGCAAAGCCTATAAACAGACTTTCATGGGCCCCATCACTTGGCCTTGGGCATGTTGCCAGAAATGTGTTCCTGCAGAGCCGTGTGAATCCTGGTCTTGGAGGACTGACTCTGAGAAAAGCTTGGGGTCGAGCAGGTGCTGTAGGTTGGTGTCCCAAGCACAAAAGTGTACACTTGGTTCAGTCTGTGGTTGCTGTAACCTTTGCAGAAGAAAAGAATGGAGAAAGGGTGATTGTTTCATTTTAGTCTTTGCTTCTAAGACTCTTTCCTGAGGAGGAAGGTGGAGGCTTGTGTTGAAATGAACAAGCTGAAGACAATCTGCTAGGACTGAGCAGGAGCTGTGTCTCTGCATGGCCACGTTGCTCATCTGTCTTTCCCATGGGAAGGGACAGGGATACAGGGGATTGCTTAGAATCCCAAGGACCCCCCTGAATGGACCTGCCATGCTGGCGTTTCTACCCCAGTGAGGAAAACTGTGGGTACCCTCCGATGCCGAGGGCTTAATAGTGCTCTTACTGTTAAATAAAGATTCAAAATGTAATGAGGTGGTCTTCAGAAATCTCAATTTGGTTTCAACTATTGCACTTCAGGACTTTTCTGTGGTTTGTAGAGGTTTGGCTATCTTTTTCATTACCAGAGCCCTAGATTTCCATGTTAACAGTTCACCCTTCAAAGCAGCACAGATCCTTATATGCTTCTAAACCAACTTTATAAAGTTCTGTGATGTTAGCAATGACACCTAAATATCTCTCTTTCTGCAGTCTTTACAAGGCTCTCAGCCATCATCTCTAGGAGTAACAAAGATAAACACAGAAAATGTACGTATGGTTGTAGAAGGTTGAATGCATCTCCCTGTTGTCTGATAAGCTAGATAATGTGGTTTTTTTCTCTTGTAGGGCGTAATGCCGAGTGGTTCACAATTGGTAAGTGTCTTGTGTAGATTTTGGCAAATGTGAAGAGTAAAAAAATCAAAATCAAAATATCTCAGTTATTCGGGAAAAAACATGCACAGAATTGAGAGTCTACTGCAAGATGATCATCAGTGATCAGTGATCAGTTTTGTAGAGAGTAATCCTCTGCTACTAGTAAAAGTGAGGCTATTTGTCAAATCATTTAGAAAACCCAAAAGATAAACACAGTTTCCACAACCATAAAGAGAGAAATAAAAAGTTAGGTACCTGAAGTTTTAAAGGACCAAATCACATTCAAACCTTCTTTTTTTCCAAATAAGCATACTTTGTTTTCTCTACCTTAGGGAATACCTGCAAAGCAAAAGTATTCTGCAGTCACACCATGTTAACGTGTGTGTCCTGGAAACCTGTCTGGTACATCTTCCTCTTGCTGACAGATCCATGCCATCCCTGTGTACACTTCAGGTAGCTGGATGCAGGCATTGCACCTTAGGATTGGAACTTGCACCCAGCTAACATGGAGTGTACACAGAGTGGGTCCTCATGTTTTTGCAAGAAGCTGTACAGGTGGACTGTATCCAGTCTGCAGTGAGGACCATGCTCAAACTGAAAAGAGGTTGAAAGCCAGGAATATATACAAATAGAATTTGTGAAGGTGAAGTTGCAGTGAGTGCCATGATTTTAGACGCTTTGCCACTTAACAGCCTGCCTTCTTCAGTCTTATTTCAAAACCAGATAACATGCAGTATTGTAATTTGCAAGTGGTGGACTCCAGCAAAAAACATAAAGAGGAAATACTGCTCCATTTGCTCCTTTTCCCTGATAAAAATAACTTCTAACACAATGAAAAAATAAGATGAATAAAATATTTGCCCTGTCTATCGTTATGAACTGATGCAGGAGGACAAAATACTCATTGACCCTACTTCTGGTACTTATGCAACTGTGGGAGAACACCACACCTAGCATGAGTCCTACCCTTCAAAGCAAACCTGATGTTTTCAGAGAGGAAAGGTCAGGATGTCTGTATCTATATAATTATGTGTTTTGAAATTAAATTATCGCAGGGAGTTTCATTCTTACATTCTTCTTGTTTTGTTTTTGCCATTTTCCTCTCCTTCCACCATTAGTGGTGGCAGAAGTAGTTGTAAATAATGCTAATTTTGAACCCAAGGTGGTTATCTAAAGAAAAAAGCCAACACTGAGGTTATGCTTATTTCAATGTTAAGTTTTCCATTATAGTATTAGCATTCCAAAACATGTTGATGGGAATAACTTTAGCTGTAGGTGCAGATTCGCAATTGCAGGCCAAATTTCTTCCTGCTGTAGTAAAGCTCAGCTTGTATATTGGAAAAAGTAAGTCACAGTCAAAACTTTTACTGGTGGTATTCTTCCAGGGTGTTCCTTACGTTGGGAAACTTGACACTGCACTTCATCCAGGATGCACAATTGCCATTAAAGGAGAAGTGCATAAAAACCCAAAGAGGTATGTGTTATGGATTGTTTTTCTGCTATTTAAAGTACTCTTGAGAATGAGTAAGCTTTTCCATTGCCTCTGTATATCCTTATTGACTTGCAACTTTGCATCTGGAATCATCTGAAACTACAGTGCAGTTTTCTCAGGAACTTGCAGGATACTGCTTTAAAGAGGACTTAAAGAGCAGCTCCATTGTGAAAAGT
Source organism: Pseudopipra pipra (assembly GCF_036250125.1). Taxonomy (NCBI): domain Eukaryota; kingdom Metazoa; phylum Chordata; class Aves; order Passeriformes; family Pipridae; genus Pseudopipra; species Pseudopipra pipra. The sequence continues at coordinate 39,669,779 of NC_087551.1, read as the reverse complement.
GAAGGTAAAACCTGAATGACTTACCTACTAAATCTGCATCATTCACATGTTTGTGTATCTGTTTAGGGCTTTCCATTGTGCAAGGCGTGTGAGCAAATGTACTGTACAGTGACAGCTTCTATTCTAAAGAGATTCAAGAGTAGGGAAATTGGCAGAAATAGGTGGAAAATGAGTGAGTTAGATGAGTTGCTGGTGTGTTCAAATGCTGCATGTTACAACATTTCTCTGAATACCTCTCTGACAACCTCCTCAGTATATGCATGAAGGTACTAACTGACAAGAACTGAGTGATGAACTGAGTGATTAGAGGGATGGAACTCCACTCCTGTGAGAAAAGGCTAAGAGAATTGGGATTGTTCAGCCTGGAAAAAAAGAATGCTTGAGGGAGACCTAATTGCACCTTTCTGGTACCTGAAGGGAGCCTACAAGAAAGATGGAGACAGACTATTTACAAGGGCATGTAGTGACAGGACAAGGGAAAAGGGCTTCCAACTGAAAGGGAGTAGGTTTAGATTAGATATTGGGCAGAAATTTGTTACTGTGAGGGTGGCGAGGCACTGGAACAGGTTGCCCAGGGAAGTTGTGAATGTTCCATCCCTGGCAGTGTTCAAGGCCATTTTGGATGGGGCTTGGAGCAACCTGGTCTAGTGGAAGGTGTCCCTCCCCACAGCAGGGTCATTGAAACTAGATGATCTTTAAGATCCCTTCCAGTCCAGGCTATTCTGTGATTATATGAAAGCTGTTAGAGAAGCATGAGCTATAAGTTTGATAGCAAATTAGGAACAACAGGTTGCAAAGAAGACATTTTCCCAACATGAAAAAAAGGTGGGAGAGGAGTGGAACACAGCACAGTCAAAATGTAGCTGAGGAAATGTCTGTGCTTCAGCATGCTTTTTATTTAAAGAGTGGTTTGGCTCTGCAGAAACATGCCTAAAAATGAAGCAATTAGGGCAAATGATGAAAAGCGTACTTTTCACACTGTGTGTGTGCACTGCACTCCTGCTTTCTCAGGGCAAGTTTCTTCCCTGCAGTTGAACAGCATTCAAAGTTCACATTCATACTGGAACCTAAGTCTAGAAATCTCATCAACAAAGTTTGGATGGACTTCAGATTGAACAGGATAAATAGGAATTGGAGAGTAGCATTTGTATTCCTTCTTTTGGCTTGAAAAGTTTATTAGCACATTTCAAGTGCTGAATGTGCTGCTTATAAGCATGAAGAGGCTTTTGGCTGTTAGTTAAAGCATTGCAGGTTGTCTGCTCTTTGGGTTTGAGCTTTTAAATGTCTATTTACATGGAGTTTATTAGTTATTTCATGACTTCCACTAATTTCACACAGTTCTTGATGTTCCTTTTTCGTGGTGAAAAAGAGAACTTCACAGCTTGGAAGTACTGCATTATTTCCTATCTGGACTGAGCAATTCTCAAAAGAGGGTAATAATCTGACAGCTGGAGCAAATTTGGGGGGAGAGGGTAATATTTGTTCTTCAAATGCAGTAAAGTCTTTGTCACAGATTGAAGCATTTGTTTGAATTTGGATGACTCTTCCCTCTGATCACTGTTCTCCAGAGCTCTGCTTTAGGAACCCTGTTTTGTGGACATGTCTGTGACTGTGGAGTGTTCATTTAGCCTGGGCAGAGCTGTGCTGCCTACAGAATAATGTTTTGTATGCATGGTGTCCCACTAGTCTTGAGTGTATGGAGAGAACCCTCAAAACTTTTCCTCAGAGTCTAACCAGCTTGTTGGCAGAAGGAATAGTGTCTTTAGGTAAAACAAAGCCTCTCCCTCTCCACTGTCTGAGTGAAAGAGAAAGAGAAGGGGGAGCAGGCAGCACGGTGTGTTCCTGTGAGAATGCTGCTTCCTAGTGCAGTAGGGGGGTCAGCTCTTGGCACTCTTGGCTCAATACCTTCCTGCTGAGACATGAGCAGAGAGCTGTGAGTGTGAAGCTGATCTGGACAGATCATGTCCTACATTTGCTACCTCCAGCAAAGGTTTCTGTGCAAGGGAGAGAAATGCATGTTAGCTGCCTGCTTGGTTCTTCAGGTGAATCATGGCACTGGCTCCCAAACAGTCCTGAGTATTGGCTAAGGACTTGGTAAATGGCAGGGACTACTGCAACATGTTTATAAACCCTTTTAAAAAATATCTTCCAGCTTTGCTATAAACTTGAGACCAAGTGACTCAAAGGACATTGCGTTACATCTGAATCCTCGAGTGAAAAATAAAATTTTTGTAAGAAACTCCTACCTTCATGACAGCTGGGGAGAAGAGGAAAAGGAAGTTGCTAACTTCCCTTTCAGTCCAGGGATGTACTTTGAGGTAAGATTAACTGAAACAAAGCATCAAACAAGAAATTCTGCCAAAAGGATTAACATACAGATTTAAATAAAACTGCTATTCCTGCATTTCAGTGTCTTGAGAAGATTTAGGATAAGCAGAGCTTTGACTTGGTTTTAAATAGAAGCAAGAATTTGGCCTGTGCTTAGAATGAATTTTAATCGAATTGAGTTGGACTTGGTAATCCTTATGGGTCCCTTGCAATTTAAGTTATTCTGTGATTCTGTGAATTTTATTGATGTTCCACTTTTATTTTTAAAAGTTGCTTATGCATGAAACATTCTGTGTAACAGAAGCAGGTCTTGCCCAAGTCTGGGCAAGGTCATCAAGTTATTTTTCATGTCTTACCTCAGCTTAAAACTTTACTGTTTTTCTTCTTGCTTTTCAGCTGATTATTTTCTGTGATGCCTACCAGTTCAAAGTTGCTATTAATGGTGTTCACACTCTGGAGTACAAGCATCGTTTTAAACAACTTGAAAAGATCAACGTAGTGGAAGTCACAGGAGATGTTCACTTGTTAGATGTGAGAAGCTGGTAGTTCTTTTCAGTCAGTACTATAAGAATTAAGCCTCCTCTAATGACAGTGCCTCCTTGTCAAGTACAAACAGATGCTGACTCATGCTGAGCCTGCCTTTAATCTGTCTAGGCTTCTGCATCTGCCTGAGTTAGGCAAGTACCAGAATTGCTAACTGCAAGATTAAATCCTCCTCCAGTTTACAGTTTCCTGGCAAGCTAAGTGTTTGCTCAGATAAATCTCCTGTATTACTGAACCTAGCAATATCAAAATGCTGCAGCCTACTGTGTCTAACGATTGCACTTGTTATGTTTAAGTTAAACTACTATTCATCATTTCTTGATAGCATACATTCCTATTGTGATGTACAAATGAGACTGGAATAGGATCCAAAGATAGAGTTATCCACCTCAAAAGGGATGTTCATAATTTATTTAAAATAGAACTATGAAATATACTTTCCTACTTCTTAGTTTATATTAGCAATTATAACCTTTTTACTGAGGCTAGATTAAGCAAACAGTTGACCCATTAGTTCTAGCAAAAGGCAAGGAGGAGTTTGATCTTAATTCTTAGCCTGCTGCTGCAGCAGTACCTTCTCTGACCCTCATGGTTATATCACTTCCTGCTTCTAAGGGGCCTAACATTTCTACCTTTCAGTTTTCCAGAGTGAAACAAAGGAAAATGATTTAGCTGGTTCTAATTTCATGAACTTTTGAAAGCTTATTTGATCTGAAGTGGCTCCTAGATGAGTTAAGATTGCTTAGAGCCTGAAGATGATGTTCGTGGGTTTCGTTTTTGAAAAATGTGTGAACCCAGGTACTCCAGGTAGGGTTTCGGCTGAGAGGGCACTTGAGTGACTACTCAAGTAGTCACTAGAGAATGAATCCTTTTTCAGTCTTGTATTAAAATACTATCCATGTGAAACAATGTTCCTGTTCAGTTTTCTGTACAAATGTCAGTCTTAATTTTTAAATTATTTTAAAAAATAAGTTGCTATTGACTGTCAATACATGCCTGAAGGACGTCCCTATTTATCTTAAGAGCTGCCAGAAGTGAAGCAATTTCAAGAATAAGATGTACACTAAAAGACTGTTAATTATCAGATTTAATGTATAAAAGCATAAATAAAAACATCTGTGAACTCTGCTTTTCTCCAAGTGTGGCTAAGTAGCTATGATCCCTTTTTGGTTATATCTTGTCTTGTTTTGCTTACTGTACTACCAGTATCTGCAAGTTGGCAGTGACCCTGACTGGAAAACCATTTCCACTTAGTGGAATTAGTGATCCACAGACCAGTTAACCTGAGCAGGCGTAGGGCTGGGCCTTGGCTGTGCTGGTGTGGCCTTCAGGACAGTGGTGTGCTGTATGTTCCCCTGGCCTGCAGGATAAACTTAGCTGGCTGATTTTAACAGAGGAGCTGGTAGGCAGCTCCTAATGGCAATAACACACCTTGCCTTCCTATAAGAGTTCAGCGGGAAGTTCATGTGTGACCGTCCTTTTTGTTTGACAGCAGACACAATTAACAATTGTTTTAAGAAAATCCTGTAAGAGCTTGAATGGGGTAACCTTTCCATATATGGGAGCTGCACCCTGGAGAGAGACCCGTTCCCAGCACCCAATGGGATGTAAGATCATCTCTTTATAGAGTAGGTTCTAACCAGTTGCATTTTCAACCATACTTTACAGAGTCTGAGTGCCTTTCTTACTACCAGTGTAATGAACCAGTACCTCCTGGTGCAAAACAGGTGGTGAGTTTTTTGGTAAATTCATTATCATAGCAAGCAATTTATTCTTGAACTTTAACTAAGCAGTAGCAGTCTTCAAAGACTGAAAAACAGATTTAGTTTCTGTATGAATCAGTTTCTTGGAAACTTCCTTTTCAGTATCTTCAGTGGGGCTAGTTTTTACTTCCCTGTAAATGACAGAAAGAGCAGATTTTCAGGGTTATAGCACATGGGTCCAGTGAGTACCATGCTTGGAAAATGACAGCTCCTCCCCTGGGACAGTAAATGTATGCCCCCAGCACAGTGGAGTTCAGCGAGTCTCACATTTTCACTCTGTGCCCAGCTATCAGAATTTGCTTAGAACCTGCTCCAGTTTTCCACTTTTAATAAAAGAGCAGTTGAGGAAAAGTCATAAGTCCCCAGTCCATCCAGAAACGACAAAACCTCATTCTTAAAATATTTTATTAAAAAGTTAAAATCTTGGCTCTGATAAAAATTATTATGACAGTTTGCCTGTTACACTTGAATGTGTAAAGCTAATGCAATTCAGACAAAATTTGAAAACAAAGGGCATAAACTCAGAAGTAGCTTTGGAGTGGTTCTCCCAAAATTACTTCCAGTTGTTGAATTGTCTTCTGACATTGCTGTTCAACTTCTTCACATTCATCTAGAAAAAAAAAATAGAGGAGGAATTAAGTAGAACAATGATTACACAGCTACCCTAGGAAGGCTTCATCACTCATCAAAGCTAGAACCATCTTCAAACACCAGGTATGAAATAATTTTTCAGAAATATTTTGTGACTGAATTAAGGAAATTATTTCTACTGTAACACTGATCTAAAACATACGGCTGGGGAGATGTGCACAGGCAACAACACTGAAGAAACTGCTGTAATTTAACTGAACTTTATGAGTGTATTGGATATAATCCATTTAAGTTTGCATCTTGCTGAGTTTAAGCCACTGTATACCAATTAGAAAGATTTACAGCAGTTATAGCAATCAGCCAGTCTGAATCTTTGAAATAGGTCACCCTTCACTAATGCCAGTTTAGAACATTACCTTCCATAAGCTCAGCTAAGAATGGAATAGATTCTGGTAGCAGGACGAGGTAGTTCTCCTTCAGTTTTTGTGCAACTTCTATCAAAGCAAGCAGGGAAGCAAATCGAACCTAAACCAAAACAATAATCTAAGTAAGGAAACAAACATTACACTACAGTTCCCTGTTTCCCCCCCACCCGTGCCTTCTTTCCATTATAAGGTTGTAATTTCACTTTCATTACCAAAGGAAACTAGTTTTAAGCTAATTTAAATATTAACGTCTGGGTTAAGATAATGTCAAACGAAAAACAGGTTGCAAGAAGCAGATATGTTGCTGCAAGTTATTTGATGTAATGGTCTTTAACCTTCTGGTACAATGCCATTTCCACTGGCATCAGGGCTTAGCTCAGCACTAAGAAAAACCAAGTAACTCCCCCTGAATATGTATAACCTATCAAATAGGGGACAAAACTCTCTTATATAATAAACAGGTCTGAAAGCTGATAAATAACTGTTTTCCAGTTCTCCCTCTAAAGTGCCCCTGTCTTTATACACAAATAGGTTAGTGCTTATTCCAGCAGCTACCAAATCTTTAAAAAACTCAAACCACACAGTATGAAAGATGTGGAATATTGATGGCTTACAATAAGAGCAGAAGAGCATGTTGTATACACCTCTACAGCTTGGGATTACCATATTACAACACCAGTATTTGCATTTAGGTTGGTATTTTAGTAATGACTTAATTCACTTCTGGTTTTGAGGGCCCTGTTCCCATTTTCTAACACAACAAAGAAGACCAGTTCAAATTCTGATAGGTCCCAACCTTAGGAGAATTGTGCCTCGTTTTCAGCAGGATGTGGTAGTTCAGTGGTTTCCAAAGAGAATCATCTGCCATTGCCACTGAAAACTGAGCTATGCAGGGTATCAGGTGTTCTGTCACTCTTTCCTGGAACTTCTCATCTCCTCCAAGCACATTTTCTAGCTGTGGAAGTAAAACAGGTCCAGGCTCAGATAAACCCAGGCAAAAGCACTTCTAGCTTTGGCTTTCAGGTACTCAAGAGTAAGGTCAAAGAGCATCAGTGTGAGCAAACTGGTCTGCAAGAGCTCAACAACATGCATGAAACCTTACAGACTGAAGACATTTAGAAAGAGGGTAAAAAAATAATCAGTAATTTAGAGCCTTAGGCAAAGCAGTTAATACTGTCTGTAGCCCAAAGACAATGAACTAATTCCCCCCTTTTTGTTTAGAGGACACCTGATATTTTTAACTATCAGGTTGAGGGGAAAAAAAAACCCACCTATGAATTGTTTTAAGAGTTTGTCAATACCTGATCAACCAGAGGCTGCATCAAGGTTTCTGCTCTTTCCTTACTCAGGAACTTCTGGGTGTCAAACAGGAAGAGCTTGTGGAGACAGTCCAAGGTGAACTGCAACAGTAGACAGCTCTTTTCTATGTTATTGTCAGAGTCAAAGAAAGCTTCATCTACACACCAATCAAAGAGAAGAAAAAAAAACCCATCAACAAAATGAAAACACAAAACTTGCCCACAATATAGAAACACTGCTAGCTTGTGAATGTAGCTAAAAGATGTACTACATAGCAGTTGTGTACTCCTCACTCAGAACAGTAAAGTGGATGCAATATGTTATCTGTCTTTTAGCTACTGCCCCAGCAGGTCTGCCACTGCCCTTCACAGACTGATGGGGATAAAAGAGAATAACCACAGGCTACAGAAAAAGCGCTTGACCATACCTGTGGATATGAAGAACTTCTTGAGATCAATACAACTGGAATGGGCAAATAGTTTCCCATACAAAATAGTAAGACTTATTTTTGCCCAGAAAGCAGAGCTGTCTGAGTACACTAGGTAGCATATAAGAGAAGTCAATGAATGAAAAATTAAAAACCCAAACAGAAACAAGTCTCCCTCTTTCCACACAATTTCACACTCAGGGAACTCACTGGGACTGACACTGAAAATTTTCATATGGTCTCAACTTTGTAATGGCAGCCCAGAACCCATGGCTGAAAACTGTCCTTTGGTTCCACCAGAGAAAGATGTTCTCATTTACCAGAGAAAGACAGAAGAGAGAAATGAGAGGTATGTGCTGTGAAGTAAATCCTGTAAGACTAAACTTTCAGCAATTATAATTAATTTCTCAGCAATTCAGACTGAGCCTGTCAATGTCTCTCTGTAGCCAGTAATGGACAACTTACCAGTTTTAGAAATGTTGACCTGGTTCAGTGTCTCAGCAAATGGCTTCACTAAATGACCAGCAAAGAGGGTGAAGAGACCCTTGAGCTTGTCTGCGATGCAATCTGCTATTCGGTGGAATGTCAGCAGCCTGTCTTTTCGGGTAGATTCTGTTTTGGACCAATCAAAGAGCTGCAAGGGAAAGGCAGATTAGCTCTTTCCTGTGTCTGTGCACTGGAAAATACAAATATGCTAATGCAGGTGAATTATATTTAGACTTCTTACCTTGAAAAAGAGGGGCCTGAAAGAAGCCTCAGAAAGTTTCATAACCATACTTATTAGACAATCAATAATGTAAGCCTCTGTCTTACCAACTTCCTCTAAATCATCCTAGAAAAATCAGAAAACAATTCTAAGTTTGAAATGCAAGAATTTCAGCTTTTAAAGCATGTTTTAATTTTGTCTGTTTCAGACTGAATACCTAACTAACATGTTTTCTACCGCAAGAACAATTCTGGAACAGAGTATTTGATACTTAGAATTTCAGAGCACATTTGCAATGGAATCTACTAATATTTTTTAAACAACAGATACAATTAGCATGTAGAGGTGTAGCTGCTGCTGCTGCTTATCCCCATAACCAAGCTACCTGGGCATGGTCTGTTCGGAAGTCCAGGACTTTCATGAAAAATGCTGTAAGTTCAGGCTGATGGGAGATCAGGTGCTCCTTCTCCATACCAACAATGTGCTCCCTCAAAATGTTCATAAGGGGACCCAGGCAGTTCTGCCAAAACAAAAGCAAAGCAATGCAAAGGCAACTGTGATATTGACAGTAACTGAGAACCATAACTAGGGAACTGGATTTTTGCACTTAGCGCATTTACTCCTTAAAATACTGTCAATAAAATAGATAAACCTTTTCCTGTATTTTGGGGGGCTTAAGTTAGTAGGATTCCTGAAAAGAATTTGATCTCCCCTCTCCAATAATGGAAATAATTCTGAGTCAACTCATGTTCTCAGAATACAAATCAAGGCCTTTATGAGTGGGATGATCTCATCTAACATGCGAAGGATATTAAACTGGTGGATTTCTCCCAGGTCTACCTTTCCCAAATCAGCACTGCAGTACAAAACAAAAGAGAGACAATATAAAGACTGTGCTAGGTTTGGCTGGGATGGAGTTAATTTTCTTCACAGCAGCTGTGCTATGAAGAATGGTGCTGCGTTTTAGATCTGTGACCAAAACAATGCTGATTACACAGTGGTGTTTTAGCTATTGCTGAACAGTGCTTGCACAGTATTAAGACTTCCTTTGTTTCTCACTCTGCTGCCCCAGTGAGCAGTCTGATGGCGGGCAGGATGCTGGGAGGGGACACAGCCAAGACAGCTGAACCAAATTTTGCACTGCTTGTTTCCTTTTTTTTTTTCTTTCTTCTTTAGCACACTGCAAAAGGATGAAAAAAAAATCCTTACCTTGCGGGTATGTGCCACTTCACTGTAACACTTGGTAACTGCAGGCAAGAATATTCGGGGAGCAAGCCTTGTAGCCAGGATAGTTTTCAGTGATGCTACACGTAAGCTTATCTGGGAAGAAGGACCAAACTCGGCCACAATCTTTTCCAAGCGGACAACCTATCAGGAATTTCAACAAAAGTTAGGCCCACTTAAAGCAACTAAAGAACTTATTTTACAGTAGTTGTCTTTTGCAAATTTCAGATGGGAATTTTGCTGTTTGCACCACTTGGAGCACCTTACATTAAGTTGTCTGTGTACAGAGCTTTGCTGTCTTCAGAAGACAAACACTGAAAAAATGTGTATGTCAGCATCAGAGGGTCAGAATTACTCTAACAAGAGCTGTTAGATACACATTTGAAAAGATTGTGGTTATTACAGAATGATCTTTTGGGATTCATCTCCCTTTTCTAAGAGGCAAACTACAACCTATCAGAGGGAAGAGTAGAAGATGCCCTTATATTCTGTATCTGAGTTATCTGCATAAGAAAATGAATAGAAGACTAGTATGTTATGACCTTTCACATAATTGAAACACACTCCTACTACAGTTTCAGAGAGATAAAAAGTAATCTCTATAGCTTCTTCTGGGATCTGGGCAGATCCTGTAACCCCTTTACATATCTGTAGGAGTTGCATAGCTTACCTGCAACAAGCAATCCAGAAGGTAAGGACTAAGGAAATGTGGTAGTGTTTCCGCAACCTTAAGCAGAGCAGTGACAGCACTCAGCAAGTAAATCTCATTGGAGACAAGCTCCTTCTTACTTTTTAAAGTCTTTAATACTGCTGGCATCAGCCTGTGAATATCCAAGCATAAACAGAGAAAAGTGAAATAACTGACCATTTGGAGGTATGTTCAATCAAATAAATCCATCTGTTAGGCATGTAGGGACAATTTTCAGATAATTTTTACATGTATATTTCAGAAAACTCAGTATATTCTGGGCTTTTCTGCCATATTTCTTTTTCTTGAAGCTAATGAAGGATATTAGGTTTAGAAACACAGAATCATAGAATGGTTTGGGTCAGAAGGAATCTTAAGGATCATCTAGTCCAACTTCCCTGCCATAGACAGGGACACCTTTCACAAGATCAGGTTGCTCAAAGTCCTGTCTTTAGTTTAAAGATTTAATGACAATAATAAACTTATATTTGTAAAGAGATAACACAGTCTTACAAGGAACAAGTTAGATGCTTGAATTCTTCTTGAATAGGGAGAATAAAATAATGTCGTGTGCAGGGTTTCCAACTGTACTCATTTTCATGTTTTTAAATGCAATCTGTTCTCCAGTAAAAACATAGAATATGGTTCTGACTTTTCTAAAGCCATAAAAATTACCTCTCTGGTCACAGTAGCAGACTCCATAAGGAACTCTACTGCAGATTATTAAAGTCTTGCAATTTCCCCACTAGCTTCTCAGTTCTATGACCAGGAAGCACCTTGAAGCACTGTGAATACTTTTATTCTTATCTACACAAAACACACATGTGAGCAGACTGCCACCTGGCCTTCATCAGCATTCCTACAGTCATGCATTTTAGTGTAACTAATTCCCGCTGCAATTGGTTCTGTTAAAAAGAACCCAAAAGTACCTTGGAAGCTGAGGTATTGCTTGGGCTTTCAGTGTACAGGTGACCTCAGCTATACAGAGCAAAGCACTTCCCATCACGTTTTTCTCCTCCTTCTCTGAAGAAATAAGATCAATGGCAGTTTTAAGAACAGGTACAAATGGTGCTGGATTTTCTGTGCCAAAACCTTTGCAGAGTAGTTTGAGACTGAACAAAGCAGTCTGCCTGTTGATGGCTTGCTCCTCCTCTTCCTCCTTTCTTTTACACTTCACAATAGCAATGAGCTCAGGAACTAGCTCCAAGAGCTGCAGGATCTGAGAGGACAAGAGCACACACGCATTAGGCATACAATTAGAAACTCAGGACCTGCAAGGTAACTGTTGGCAGGTATCTTACTTCTTACTACTCAAGAGCTGCCTACCAGGCTTGGCACTTGACAGCTTTACACAGAGCCAAGCATTTCTAAATCAATCTCTGGGTACTTTTGCTACAGGAACTGTGTTTAATCACTTTGTCTCACCTGGCTCTTCTGCCACTTCGTGCGCTGCTGCACCTTATTGTTCAGAAGGTCCATTGCCTTGCGTCTCACAGATGGCAGCTGATTCATCATTAGTCCCCCAATCACAGGGATGAAGGTTTCTGTTGGCAATAAGGCATTGACCTACAAGAAAACACAAACAAAACAATATAATAAAAGCTTTTCCATGCACTGAGACATGGTAGCCTCCAAGTACGACAGGCAAACTCTCTTCAACTTCCTTCATGGGTTTCAGGATCAAAGAAGAGAGGACAGGCTGTATCTGAGGCAAGAAAAGCAACAAAGCAGGTTCCAGTCAGTCTGTGCTCACTGGCTGCTAATCAGTTATGATCTACTAGCTCCAAGATTTCCTCAGCAATTCCTTTTGTCTGCACTGCTGAGCTATCCCTCCTTACCATAAAATAGTTCTGCTAATGCCCTCTGCATGTACGTCATGAAGACTGGAATATGCTTCACAGGTAAAAAAAAAATTCAAGCTGTAAAAACATGTATGCTCCAAAGCATGCAACAAAATAGCCAGTCCAATTCTACAAATATACTTCTAATCAGAGAAATACTAGAAAGAAAAGCATAGGGATGCATATTTCTTCATGGAATTTGAAACAGTTCCATTAGCATTAGTTTATTAATTTTATGAGTTAACAGTGAGAAATGCTGCCAAAAGCCATTCTTCTCCACCAGATATAGTGAAATCACTGCTTACAGCCAGCAGAATACTAACGAAAGGAAATAAGCATTCCTGATTTTTTCCCCCTGTTTTTTCTAAGAAGCTGTTAGCTGTAGTTATTAAAGTTGTTAGATGAGGTTAAATTCATGATGCACCAGATTGCAGACCATCCAATGAGGTTTAGTACTAATCCAACATGAAATCCTACAAAGTTTATAATCATATTAATAAGCAAAAGCAGAAATGTGCCACTGCTAACATGAGGGCTAATGAAACATACTTTATCCAGCATATCATAGCACTTGCTAAGCAGAACCCTCCAAAATTTGGCTGTTGGCTTGTCCACATTTCCTTCCACTGAAGATGCCACAGTGTTTATATAGTGAAGAACTTCTTCTAATAGCCTAGATAGAAAAGAAGTGTATTTTAATAACAAGGAGACTAAAGAAGATCACTTCTATTACTAGAAAGCATAAAATTTCACAAGACAAAAAAATAAAAGGAAATGGAACAGCTAATGGAGAGACTAGCAGATCATGTCTACTATGTCTTCAAAGTCATCTACCTGGTAGCCCCAGAATGAACACCTACACACAACAGTAGTTCTGCTTAAGAACTCAGTTTTAAAACAAAAACAGTCTGGGAAGATACAACCATTTAAAGATGAGCATTCTAGAAACACAGCATTTAAAATAAATCCTACACCCTTTTTCTCCTAGAACAAATACAAAAGTCAGGTTTCTGCAAAAAAACCCCTCAGTTTTGTATCACTGGCCTTTACAGCACAATGGCTACAACTGTGATCTGTGATCATGGTATTTTCCTTACACAACTATAGGGGCACCTGTGAACAATGATTTTTTTTTCCTGCTAATGAAGCAATACATTTTGCTAAAAATCTGGAATTCTTTTAGCGACTCAACCATAAATAGCATGATACTTATCACCAAGTATGTAAATAAGCACTATCAAAAATACAGAAAGAGTAGATACTGGGTACAGTAATCTTTCAGAAATAAACCTCCCCACGTTCTATTAAGAGAAGAACACAAACCAAAACAAAACCCAAGTAACTTGCACATAATAAATACTGCTTGTTGCAGAGGACATTAAGAAAAGTAGCCTTGGGGAAAAAGATATTCTAATAGGACTACACTTAAAAAATATTCCCAGGTTGCAATAAAAGCTAGAAATATGAGGAGTGCAGCAGATTTAAACATACCTCTGTTCCAACTTCTGCAGCTCTTCTGTTTCTTCACATTCAACTATCTAGTTTAAAAAGCAAGAATGAAAATGTTAAATGTGAAACTTACTTCCCCTCATTAAGCTAATATTCCAGAATACACAAATTTGTTTTGAATTAAATGTCCTCTAAAATAGTAATTCTGAGTCCCCACATTTGTACTTGAGCCATCATTCTATAAGAAAATCTGAGAACCTTGGGCAGTCACAGTGACAAATACATTTCATGCTGGTGGATTACGTGCAGCTGAAAAACTGGGACTACAGCCAGCTAGAGTCAGAGCCTAAAATTTGTAACATTTTGTCTTTTCAGATAGTAGCACAAATCATGAATCTTAAAGCAATTGGAATTATAGAGGCTGTGAGAGAAATCCCAGACTCTACAGAGCCAGTGGGAATCCACTGGGACCAGAATTTCACTTGATTACCTATTCATTGATCACACAAATGGAGTCTATCTAGAAAAGCCTTATTAAAAAATAATTAACATTACCGAGAAGTTTAAAAATTGTATCAATAAAGTTGTCAGCAAGATACACTGGACAGTGTATTCTTTCACCTCTTTGAAAATAAAGTCAGACTAAAAAGTAAATTAAACCTCATCTATTACAGTACAGCACAATTACTTAATGTGGTCAGTTTAAAAGTAATCTGCTATTTTTACCTTTTTCACAAAGCTCTGAGAGGACAAAAGTTGTGACATGAAGGAGACTGACAAGAATTTGAAATGCCGAAGTTGTTTGTCGGAGTGAGACTCCACGTTAAAGAGCTGCCCATCCTGATTTTTTGGTTTTGTCTTGCATGTTCTTGACTTTTTTGACCCAGGATCATCTGATGAAAACATTTGCATCCAAGAGAAAAAGATACTTAATTTCTGATCGTAGAAAACGAAGTAAAATTACAGTTGCTCAAAGCACCATCCAGCCTAGCCTTGAACATTTCCAGGGATGGGGCATCCACCACCTCCTCTGGGCAACCTTGTTCCAGTGTTTCTCCACTCTCATAGTAAATTTCTTCCTTATATTTAGTCTGAATCAACCCACTTTTAGTTTAAAATGATTACTTCTTGTCCCTCATAATGGGAAGGTTTACACGCATTTGTTGGCTTTGCTTTGTGGTTACCTTCTTTGTTCTCTGGCAGCTCTGTCAAGTACTGGATTATTTTCATCATGCTCTGGAACTGCAAGCGTACATTAAATTCACAACAGATGAAAATCCAAAATTCAGTGTCTGCTTCCAGAACGGCATCCTATTAATGGTTTAGAAATAAAGAAGAAACATTTGAAGAATTAAAAAAACATAATAATGATAAAAAGACTCAAAAACTCCTCAGTGAGTTTGTGAAAATGCCATGCTGAGCTGGACACTGCCAGGATTAACACCAAGGATAACAGCAAGCTCTTGGAGAGAACATAGTTTCAGAGGGTGTAGAGAGAGATTAAACTGCTGCTGCAAAGACTGTATCTTCTCAGATACATGTTCCTATAATAGTTCTTTTAGTTTTGCCCATAAACTGTGATTTCACCTAGTCTGAGGGCCTGCCTACACAAAAACATAATAGGGTTTTTATCTTGGTCTGTACAGGACGACCAGTATCGTGTTTCACAAACAATTAAAGAAAAAAAACCTCAATTTCAATAATACTGAAGCACTTCCTAATTACCTATCAGCTCTTCAGGCCAAGGATTGCTGTACAATATGACCTGATTTATTGTTCGGGCTCCAGGACAAAATAATATTGTTTGTGCACTACAAATCAGAGCCAACACCACCATCAGGTTCTGCTACAGCACAAGCTCAGAGCTCACTACCTTTTTCAGCATAACCCAGGGGCTCTAAAGGCAAAACCATGAACAGAAAGAGGGAGATCAGTCTCTCAAGGGAAAAGTCGACTCCATCAGTCTGCTAACCTTGTCTGTGCTGGATGTTGCTGTTACAGTTTTGGTCACGTACTGCTCGAACAGCAGCACCAGGAGAACCCAGAGGAACTTGTCTCCCCCCACCGTAGTGATCAGCTGGGACAGGATCGGCAGGCGCCGGTGCTCCGGCACATGGGGCAGGGCATCCACAAACACACGGATGATCTTTATCACCACCTCTTCCACACTTCCCGAGGACTCTGACAAATCACTGTCTTCAGCCTGTGTACAAACAGGTAAAGCAGCTCAAACAGGTTACTGCAGATGGGTGTAAGTTCTTCCTTACTAATTTCATAACATGGGAGAAAGCATCACGTGCCAGATAACAGCACTGCTAAATGCACAATCTCCAGGGAAATGTAAGCGCTCCACAATAAAGCTTTCGGTCACACAGTTCCTTTTCAGTGTTAAAGGAAGATGCTTCAAATAAAAGGAAAAAAAAAAGAAAAAGAGAGAAAAAAAGAGAAAAAAAGACAACAAGGCAAAAAAGGAATAAAAAGAAAAAACAAAGAAAAGGAATAAAAGGAAGAAAAGGAAGAAAAGGAAGAAGAGGAAGAAAAGGAAAAAAAAGGAAAAAAGAAAAAAGGAAAAAAGGAAAAAATCAGAAAAAAGAAAGATTAAAAAGGAAAAAAAGATTAAAAAGGAAAAAGGAAAATAGAGAAAACCTGCTACTTGGCATCAGCTGAAACAAACAGGAATTTTCAAGAGAAAGTGATGCCACATCCTTCTGAAAATTTTGCCTGTAAGCCTGGTATTTAGGGTCTTGGATTCAAGGGCCTAGTAAAAATAATATACATAGACTACATGTTCTCAGGCAAGTAACATTAGGCTCTTGCCACATGTAATAATTGTGTGTGCCGTGAATAATTTGTCACATAAACTTGTGTTAGCTGCTATGAAAGGTTCTAGATAAAAAAATACATAAAAAGAGAGACAACTTGATTTCTTCAACAGAGAACTGTAAGAGGATGAAAAACATGTATACATACTAAAAATACTCTGAGAAATTCCCAGCCCATTGTTAGAAGACAACATTTTTTCCTCCAATTCATTTTTACATAAGAAATTTATATAGCATTTTTTGTTTGATTTATTAATGATGTAGAATAAAATCTGAATGAAAAAAGCCCTTTGAAAACAACAATGTATTTATGTAAGTGGTGCAGACAAAACCAAGAAAAGCCCCACAAACACCAGCAGGAAGAATAAAAGCATTTGTCAAATATTATACCTTTCCACTTCTTTCAGACCATGTCTATTATTCATATGACTATATTATTATAGGACTAATAACCAGTTTTTACTTCCAATGGTTCTTCTACTGAACTTGCCTGTTATTTTTATGATGAAAAACTTGAATTTAAAGTATGTTTCAAGTCCTCTTCATGTACAGTTCTGATAATTTTGGCTAAACCATTTATAAAGTGCAGGAACCCCAAAGCCAGAAAAGAAGCACTAGTCTGATGAACTCAGTTGGTAAGACACAGAGAAGTCTGTTAATACAGTTACTACATAAAATTTAGTATCTATCTAAAAATACATCTAGAATAGGTGAAAACTTATTCTACTATCTATATTCTAAATCATTTACTCTACTTAATTAATAATATTTCCATTAAGTAGACAAATTTACCTGAATAAGAGCAGGAATAACCATCTGCACTGTCTTGTTAATCACTTGGAAAGTGTAAGTATCATCCAGACGCAAGACATTTGCTCCCATGAATGTAAAAATGGGCATAATGTTATGAAGAACTTTATCCTGGAAAAGAACAGATGAAATTAGTTTATCCTGCTATGCATATTATGCCTTAAGGCATTTCTCATTCTCACAATGCCACTAGATTCCTGTAATAAAAAAAAGGAGAATCATAAGTATGTTCCAAAAATCTCCCTAAACTAATTTTAAATGTATGTTGTCCCTTAATACTATTTCCTATGTGATTGGTAGAGTTCTAAATATTATTTAGAAACCAAGACACTTCTAAGCAAGTACTTAAAGAGTGGAAATTGAGAGTTTAGTCTGATGAAAAACCTTGTATCCTTCCACTCAGAGACATGGTAATATAACAAGCAAAACCAGCTATGAGGAGATTTGCAGAAGCACAGATGTGATTGTGGCACAGATTCCAGTAATTTTCATACCTTTCCCACCCACCCTTTTTATATCTGTAAAACATCTACAATCATACAATGTAAACCAACCATGCTCATTTAAATTTTTGTCTTTTCGGGGGCCTAAATTGTAATCAAAGTAATTAATTTTAAGCGGGCAGGATCAGAAGTGTCACCTAGCTCAAAGTTAGTTTCCTAGATTTTGCCAGAAATTATGAAACTTAGAGCAAGAAAGTATGGGAACATTTTTCATTCAGTGAATGGAAGTGTTTTATATATTAAGAGAGAGATGAGACTGATACAAAATGTTTCCTTGTATTCTGACCATGAAAATCTTGTAAACAAATGCTCAATTTTACAGCAGGTTATGGTAGTAAGATGAAGACAAAAAACAAACAATAAACCCACAAAGTCCTCCAAAAATTTGTCAAAAACATTACAGTTTTGCCTTTTGGGAAAAATGCTCTTCTGAAGTGTGTGAAATAGTGAGGTAAATATAAAGATGCAAACTGAGTTTGATTTACTGGATTAATTTTGCTGCTTTTATCATTTCAAAGCAAAAAAACTTACTTAGAAGAATGTACAGTCAAATTTCAATCTATAGAAGAAAAAGCCTGTTTCCCAGTCAATTAAAATCAGACCAACCTGGTTTTATCATCAACTACATCTACATTTTCAAGTGTTGTATAAGACAGAAACTGTAAGAATGCACGTGCTATCACGCCAGGTGTTTTCTCTCTTTATATAAAAAAGCAGAAGGAGGAAGAAACAAGGCATGAGAATGGTGACCACAGTGGGAAGGTGAGGCAGGGCTGTTGACAGAAAGCTTCTTCCATTTCCAATGTGCTCCACTGCAAGCCACAAATGGTGACCAAAGCATCAAGTCAGAAGTTTCTTTTCAAGTAAAATGGAATGAAATGCCATAAAAGTGGAGGCAACCTGTACATTGCCTCTTGCTCTTTTCAGAAAGTTTCTCCCCATAGAACAGCTCTGTATGTTCATCACTCTACCCAACACTTGGAACCCAAAGAGAAGAGCTGACACATAAATTTCAGGTGCTACTTACAGGAAACATTCCAGCAACAGCACCAAGGAGCAGCAGTGCATGGTGGTGTGTCTGGGGCATTTTAGATATCCTGATGCACTGAACTATCAGTTCCACGTTGAATTTTTCTTTGTCAAGGATATCTGCAAGTAAAAAACATCAATTAACACTTTAAAGGCCAACCACATAGGAATGAACTGTACACTCAAGATCTACAAAAAATGATTAGGAAGGCAAACTTGTATACTCTTATGGAGGAATTTCTCCTCAACAACACAGTGTAGACTAAAAAAAAAAAAGGTAGAGACCATTGTTTTAATGCTGTAATGGTAAAAGAAGTACTAAGAAATGAGTGATGACTTTTACCTGCTGGGACCTTGCTACCATTGGACGACAATTTCTGACAGATACTTAGCAGGCAGCTGAGGATAAGCTGCTTTGTATATTCCATATTTTCTTCTTCTGATGCTGTAGGTTCCAGACACCTGTACATTCAGGAAAAAACATAGAGATAGAAAAAGGAGACAGAAAAATAAGTGACCAAACTGCATATTAAGACACAAATAAGAAACTGCAATCTTAATTCTACTTAAGTTCTAAATATAAGCTTCTAAAAAGCCTTCACCAAAAAGTGTCTCTTCTTTTTTTTGTTTTCAATTGCATCAACTGGTCTTCTAAAACACATTTATCAAAGCACTGTCAAAAGTATAAGTATAACCTGAACTGTGATTGCCAGTCTATGTAAAAGCAAGTCATAAGGAAAGAAAGACAAATACCCAATCTATATGTAAACTTTCCTAAGTGCCTGGAGATAGGCCTGGCAGGAAAAGCAATAGTTTTCCTAGGTTGCACTGGACAAGGACTGTTCCACCATGTGTTAGGAGGAATTTTAAAGCTTAGAGTATTATACTAGCTCTGTCAAAGACATGACTCTTGTCAATTGTGCCAGTTTTAAAGCTTCTTGGGAATCCCAACCCCTTTGCCAGACAAAGTTTTCAAATAAAAAGCTATGCATCAGGTAAAAATCTTAAGAAAGTCCATCACACTGTTTAAAGGAAAAAAAATCATAACAACTTCCCATTCCCCTTCTCTGATTCAGAGACAAAGTAGCCCATATTTTAATGCTTTAGAGTGTTTGATGCAGAAGAGAGGGCTCAAGGACTCCTGGGTAAAGGGAGCACCATTACCTGCTCAGCAGGTTAAAAAGAGCCGGTACCAATGCCTGCGGACGTCTAAGCTTCTTCTTATGCTGCAGTAATTCCAGAATAAGCATAACCCTCTGCCAGCTGAAGTGGCTTGTTTCTGGTGCCAATTCTGCATCTTGAGGCTTTCTAAAAAGATAAGACAAACAATGAGGATATACATTTGCAAAAGAAATAGTACAGTGTTTCAGAGAACACACACACAAGTAATTAAAAAAGGCAAGTTTTCTTTCACATAGTAATGTCTTTAACTGCTGCTCCTGGGAGAAGTGACAATGTGTGGGCTTTAGATTGAAGCAGCAACACATTTTAAATAATCAACGAAAAATTCAGACCAAACTTGAAAAAACAAACAAGTACAGCATGCCTTCTGTGTATACAAAGGCTGTACAAAATGAAGAGTTCTGTGGGGAAAAAAATAAAATCTATTACCAAATAAATATCCAATAGATGATCTGCTTGCCATCCATGAAACTTGCATCTTTGGAACTACTAGTGGTTAACACACTGACTAAGGAAGCAATCGGGGTGTCTGTGAGCTTGTGTGTTTATAAACTGACAGATACAATTTACAGATGGATCAATCTAACAGATGATTGTTAAAAAAGGTCAAGGAAAGGAAAATAAGAACGACTATTCTAAGTCAAACCAACTATTCTAGGTCAGCTATTCTAGGTCAAAGTAGGTCAATATCCTGCTTCAACAATGGCTGAAAGACAATGTTTAAAGAAGAGAATAAATAGAGTGGACAAAGCAGCTCTTTCCTTATGAGAATGAAGAGAAGAAACAAGACAAAGATCTAAAAATTACTGGCTATATTACTGTTTTAACAGAAACAAAATACTGTTTTTCAGTCAACTAACAGGAACATTTTGATGAGCATCTGTAGGTTTCAGCCATGTGTATGTAATCTGTCCATGCATTGATATTACAAACCAACTTTACTATCAACAAAAATGAATCTTGTTCAACTGTGTCAAGCCAGATTCTATAAAAGCAAATGTCAAGATTAAAAATGCTATTTTTTTTTTTAAATTTTAACTGTTCTTCCATCTGTTCTCAAACAGCAACATGAGTTGTTTTTCTCCTGCCAAAAGTAGCTCAGTGATTTTACTGTGCAGGGGAAAAGAAGAAATAGATGTTCATGCTTTCAATACAGACTATGCAATGTATTAAGACAAGTGGTATTTTCAAACTGTACAGATAATATTTGTGGGTTTCTAGTTATTTTACCTCTGTTGCTGCATTTTCTGCCTTCTAGTTTGTTGAACAGTGGCCAGACTTTTTGTTTTCTCAGGAGGCTCCAGTTCTCTGACAATCTGCTCAGCACACACTGTAATCTGAAACAAAACAATAATGCAAGTGCCAATGAACTATGTGTCACATCATATATCTGTGTTCCATCCTTTTTCTAAAAACACATCCCTTTCATGCACATATAGATATATAAGCCACATATTCAAGTCATATCCCAGAAAATGAAAATCAGTGCAGCAGAAAGAAGTGAACTCTGCAGAATTCTTTCACTTAGTGCAGTAAATGACTGATACATGGCTTTTAAAGAAATAGCTTCTAAAAGCAGTCATTTAACAAACTTTCCATGCCATTAACACTATTCTAATATTTGACAAATAGTTTCTGATTCCTTTTGTGCTATAAATGATATAAACAACAAGTGTTACTAAATGTAGCAGCACCAAATCTCACTGCAACAGGTTTGAACATATTTCTGTGTTCTGGAGTTTGCCACTTACCCCTTTAAACACACTGCTAATTGTCTGGGCACAAAGAGGGTTCTTACAGTTTAGGAGTAAGTCAAACAATACTTTTAGTAGCTTCTGTTGCACCATCCCATCTGACACAGCTGCAAAGAATGGTTTAGTAATCTACAAAAGGGACAAAAGAAAGGATGCAGAGAGGTTTACTGTAAGAAGATAACAAAATCACAAGCTATAAAATTAGATATATCAGATTATATATGACACACACAATCACACACGTTAGTATAGCGATAATTTGCATATTTACTATGTATTTGTATATATCCAGGAATTCTTAGATACCAATCATATACCTGTGAAATATCCAACTGACATATACTGATTCCTGAAATTTTGCACACAATTTGCCTAATGGGGGGAAACAACTTGCTGTTGCCAGCCTTTGGGAAGTATAAGCCAACACCTGGCTAGTAGAAGGCCTGAATTTGTAGCCTCCTTCAAATGAGACTATTTATCACCCACTGTATTTTGTTAACAATTTTTCCTCAGAAGAAAAATTTTAAGTAAAGCTCTTGCCTGACTGACAAAAAACTAAGAACTGTGGAACGGTAGTATCTGTAATGATACATATGTATGCAAATACAGTATTTTTATTTTGTGCTTGTCATAATGCAAAAAATAGAGCAAGCAGAAATTTTTCTGGTAATTTTAAGGGAGAAAGTTTTGCAGCTGTTTAGATGTTCCAAAGACACTACAGAGACACCAAAAACTTGTACTAAAAGAAAGACAGGTCAAAAGCTATGGACTCCACACAGAAAGAACACTGCTAGTTTCTTCAAGCAAAAAAATAAATTAAAGATCTTTCATAAATCCATACCTGCCCAAGTGCTGTCATCTGTAATGGTGGAATTTCTTCATATATTTTCTTGGCAGCATGCAGACTTCTGATAAATAAATCCAGACTCTGCTGATTCTTGCACAAGAGGGGTGCTGAATATTCATTAAACTTTCCAAGGATTAGATGCAGGAGAATAACTTCATCTTTCAAAACTTTCTCAGGTTTCTTAAAGACCTTCTCTAGCAACTGGTCTAGTACTGGCAAGAGGTGAGAAAGAATCATCTGCGAACAGGGGAAATTTCTAATGTAAGTTTTTATCCGTTCTCGATTTAACAAACTTCAGTAGCACAGCTTCATTTTACTGCAACATCTCCATCCCCTCTTTAGTAACACACTGCATGCAGTATATTAATCAACAGCTGTTCAAGAGGAAAAATACAAGACTTAATGTGAGATTACCAGGAGTACCTACTCATCTGTTACTTTGCTATCCTGCTTTGCAGGGTAGTATTTCATATTTTTAAAGTACAGAAATAAGGCAATATTCTCATGGATTTACGACTGCTGTCTTCAACAAAATCCAAATGTGAGGCAAGAACACTCACCCTCTATGCATTTTGCAATCCTTTCAAGATACGTACAACTGAACAGAGCATAAACATTCTGATTTAATTAATTTTTTGAACTTTGAACTCATGTATTTACCAGCACTTAGAGAATTCTGAATACGCTAGGTAAGAGTAGATTAATATATATAAATAAAATTGATAGTACTACTTAATACCTTGCAATTCTGTACAGAAAACTCTATATATTCACTGATATCTAACCAAGCTAATAAATTTCTTCTGGAAGAATCTCCTTCTGAAACAGTCTTCTCTAATAATATCAAGGGAGTTTCCTTAAAAATTCCAGAGCAAAATGCTGCAGCCATTGCATTCCTGGATGGAGCATGCAAATGTTCTGTGTTTCACTAAACCATATTTTGCAGCATAACCACATATTATTAGAGGTGTCAACTGAATGCCTAATTATCCAACACATGATTAAGTTATTTAACAACATTATTACTAAAAGAAATTTGATTTCAGCTTTCCAGTGAAGTGCAGAACCCATAAAACAACTCAAAAGGTGGCACTTACCTCACCATGGACTTCATGAAGAATTTTCATTAAGTTTCTTGCAATATATGATGGGAAAATAGGGCTCTGTACACAATCAAGTATGTTTTCCAAAGCTTCCAACAATTTTTTCTTCTGGGATTTCTGTTTTGGTTGTGTCTCAAGTTCCCCAAATAGAGTTCCCATAGTCTAATTCATTAACAAAATGAAAATTAAGCTCTTTCCCTGCAATAAAGATGCCTTAAAACAACATTTATTCGATGCTTTCACAATAATGCAATCTAGATACAGAGTTCTTAATTTGTAAATAAACCACAGTTAATGCCTCTTAGATTCTCAGCTCTCTGTATGTAATAAATCACTTGAATATTTTTATAGAACTTACAAAAAAAATTATAAATCAGTCTGCTATTAACTTTCCTGGTTAATTTGATTTCTTTTCTAAAAGATGGGAGCTCACAGGAGCAGACAAAACTTGTATTAATGTACACCTTAATAAGAAAAATACCTGTGTTATGTATGTAGGGTCAGATACAATCTCTTCTGTCTTTTGCTCCAAATGCTGAAGAACAGGATGAAATAGAGACTCCTTTATCCCTCTCAAAGAATGAAGGCAGTTCAGAGCAGCCCTTCGAACTTCACTCACAGGACTACCCAAGTTAATTAGCAAAGATATCACCACTGCCAAAAGAATCAGGGAAGGAAGGAGGAAGAGAATAAAGTGAGCAGTCAGAATTTTACTGTAGCTGTCCCTGAAAGAGGCGTCGACATCACTTTGGAATTAAAAAGTCCTGTCTTTTCACTGTAAACCTTTAGAGTGCACAAAACCAACCTGAATCTTAAAAGATCCATGTCTGAACTTCATCACAGTCCTTATATTCATGTTTAAGCTCAGAGTTCATATATTGCTACTGACTGTCAGTCACACCTGGTACTGCACAGAAAGTAAGGTGCTGTAACTGACTTCTTCAGGACAGCTCTGTATTCCTTTAACACTTTTACAATAAAAAAAAAAGTGGCTTCACTTCCAAGCTCAGACTGGTAAGTGCAGCAGAAAGAGCTGTCTCAGCCTAGTGCAGCTAAACATAACTACAGATACCCTTCATGGTATAAAACATAGTAAAACTGGAAAAAATAAAAAAATATTGTGATTAAGTCTTAACATGAGAGATAAATACTGTTTTACTTTACCTGGAGATGATGGCAAGAGCAGCTGTTTTTTTTTCTGGTTTGTTTGTGATTCAAGCAGTGCATAGCCGATATACAGAGCTTGAGTCTGCAGCATTGCACTGACCTCATAGTTCAGCTGATTTGAAAGGTTATAACTGTAAGTCCATAAAATGGAAAGGAACTTGAAGAGAACCTCTGAATCTTTTAGATGTACCTTAAATTTAATAAAATTTAAAAAAAGAGGAAAGAAACTTTTAAAATTTATTTGGTAAACTACTACTCAAAACCTCTGATAAACCACTCACATCAAAGGAGTACACTAAAAGGGAACTAAAGAGTTAGAAATAGTGTCTTTAGGGACGAAAAAATTATTGAGTAGATGCTTGTGTGTATATTCAAGTCTAGATGCTTTTTAACAGCTGGTGTATTTAAGAGATAACTTGTAGTCTATAGGTATTAGAAGGGATTTTTTTAATCCTAACAGACCAAAAACACATCCATATGAACATTTCTATAGTATGTCTACTGTGCAAGAACACAGTTATGTGCAAAATAAAGATGATCTATTTCCTAACACATATCAGACAGAGTGCTTTCTCCACCTACCAAGCGTAAGAGCTGCTCCAAAAAGATTCAATTCAGTTTGCCACACATTTATCCAATTACTTCAACTTTGCTTTAGAACCTCTCTGTCAAATTTAATGAGTTTAATTGAAGCAGTTGCATCGTTGCCTAACAGTATCCCAAATCAATTTAAAGTTCTCACTTAGTACATAATCTGGCAACAGCTAGCATGCTTTCTGTCTGTAAACTGCTCTCTGGAATCCTAACAGCTCTTCATTCATCAAGCAGAGTACCCACTCAACATCCCACAAACTGAACACAGCTTGACAGAACCACTGATAGAGCTCCTAACATACTCTTGCCTATTCTCTTTTCCACAAGCCCACTAAGATCAAAGTTCCAGTTACATTAACTGTTCTAGAGCTGGCAAAAATAACTGTCTTGTCCCTTTCAAATTAAAAACCCTCAAAACTGGAGACCAACAGTACTGCAGAAGTGAAAGAAGCAAATTATTTTTGCAGCTGTTGTCTTCACAAGGTCCTAGGACATTATTAACCCCATTCCACAAACTTTCTTTGTAGTCTCTCCTCCAAATTTCTTCTCTTCTTCTGTGCAATATGATCCAGCTTCCTCAGTCAAAACCTCCCACCAAAATAACCTCCTTCCTTTCCTGCTGACAGCCTTTACTAGCCAGGCACTGAATCAAATCTCTTCATCAGCCCAATGTCAGTATAATTTCACTAGATCTTGAAGTGACTGAAAATGAGACAAAGTTATATACATGAATTAACATCAGAAGCAAGTTTTGTTACAAAATCATTGCTATTCTTTCCTTCTTCTGTTTGTGTTTGTTATGTGCTGTTCTTGCTGAAACAGCATCAAATTCCAGTAACAGCAGTTTTGTGTCAATTACTTGATTTCATTTTCCTCAGAATGAAGTTATCACTCCCTGCCATCTAAAATCAAGACTGACAAAATTCCTTATTCTCTTCCAAAAAATGTATCACTTGATGCATGTGAAAACCATGAGATGATGCAATAAGGAAACATACAATTTCTTCTAAAAGTTTTCCTTTCAATTTCCGTATTTAAATACTAACAAATTTTATAGAGCAACCCCTCCTTTTGCTACCAGATAGAACCAAAACTTTCAGCTCAAACTTTAAGCTCTTGATCTTGTCCTAGAAATCAGTGTTTTGTTTTCACCTTTGCTTCAACTGACCCATTTGTGGTTTGTTTGGGTTTTTTTAACTTTTGTTTTCCATTATTACATTTAATTAAAGTAACCAGCTGAACCTTAGACTTTCATCTTCTCACAATACTTGTATGCCACAAGCAGTGTTGCATGATCTGTTTACCATTTTTCTCAGTTTTCTTAAAATTAATGTAATTGTATAATAGTTGATGACTAATAATTCAGAGCAACAAATACAAAAATCATACCTTGAGTAAGAGATTCATCAATGCTCTGTACTGAATAACATTGCTGCCTTCACTAGCTCCACTGACAAGCAGATCAAACAGCCCCAAAAGGAGGTGCAGGAAGTCTTGGCTATCTTGATTCAGAGATTCGGGATTCCACCAAGTTTCCTCTAAAAAATACAGGTTATAAATAAGTGGATGCATACAAACACCTTCAGGAACCAAGAGAAAACAGACATCTCTAGTTAAAAGGAGACAATACTTTTAGTTGATTTCATGTTTACAAGTAAGTAATTTTTTCAGATCTCAATCACAACAAAGGGAGAAGGCTAGGGAAGCAAAATTTCCTTGTTTCCAACAACTTCCAAAAAAAAAAAAAATTAACTTTCCTTCTTCACTGATGTAAGGGACAGTCAAAATCTTAACACATACCTTTTGGAAAGGACAGAGGAGGTTTTAGGCCATTTATGAAGTTTTTCAATAAGAACAGGAACATAGCTGACTCTTCTGCATGAGCAGTCTCATCACTATTGAGCTTTTCTATATATGCACTTAATAAGTCCTTAGGCACCACAGTTTCCTCCACTGTTTCAACAGACCAATCTAGGAGAGTTTCCTGTGAATGAAAATTGATTTTAATGTATTCTGTCACAACTTCATGCAACAGAAAACAGAAATTTAGCATTAAAATTCAGCAACATTTAATTTCCAACCTCCAAAGAGGTATCCTAATGAAGTGATTTATGTTTCTGATTTTACATTGAAACATGCATCTGTAGTTCTGAAACCTACACCAGCTTTTTCTATCATAGTTAACAGTGTACGTGAGGTAACAGAAGAGTAAAATATCAATCTCTCTAGAATGTCTCTTCAAAGGGAATAGGAGTTACAGCATTTTGTGGACATTCAGCTTAATACTTTCATTTAGCTGTTCCAGTGACATAATCCATGTCTTTCAAATACTTGCATATACAAAAACTCATTAATGGAATAATCTGAGGTCAGATTAACTAATTACCATTTACTGCTATGTGTGAGAGGGGATGCACACATAGAAACACAGCTCTGCTCACATGGGTTTCTTACACACAAAAGTAAATCCCAAAACTGTTTCACAACAAAATAAACCAAGAAAGCCCTGAGAGGAAAAATGCATAAAAATTAAGTAAAAAAGGAGGGCAGCAAGATACAGAAATACTCTTTCTGAACATTGTTCCTACAGATTTCTCCAGTATAAAGAAAATTCCCTCTCCACAGTGTTTACATCTTACCTCTGCAGGATCACAGGCTCTGAGATTTTTTATTTTTTTATCCAAGAAGCAGAAGACTCTGATAGCCACTGAAAAATAATTTTCCTTCATCTGTGTATTGCAGCAGCACTGAACAAGCAATGAACCAATTATATGAGTAATTACTTTCTGTCTCACACTGTCAGATTCGGTTTCAGCAACGAGTATCAGGTCATCAACCTTAGAAAAAGGAGTGGAGAAAAAACAACAACAAAAAGTCTGTAAGACAGTGGGACTTCAGTATGACTTTACACCATTTTTCTTTTGCATGTTCAGTTAAATCCTTTTTACCTTCTATCAGAGGTAACAAGTTACTATCTGCTGTCATGGTACTCTTTGGAACCTGGGAATGCACAAACATCTGTTTCTATAGTATACTTGTTTATTCTCATTTTTTTTCAGGAAACTAAAAATTCCTTGAATTTAGTTACATCAGTCATTTTTCCAAATAATTAATAGCACACAAAGTACTTCCATTTCACATTTGTTCCACTACAGTGACCACCTGAAAAGTAAAATTCCTTAAGGTCAGGGTAACATGGCACACATACCATTTGCAATAGTAAGGAAGGGTCCCCTGAGGTCAAATTTTTAGAAAGCAGTAGAATCATTTTCTCGTTGGCCACTCCAATCAACTCTGCAGACTTGGTAGATTTAATTGCCTCTTCAAGAGCTACTCCAGGGGATAAAAAAAATCAGATAATCTAGGTACACAAATCGCATATTAACACTGGTGGCTCAATAATATTTAGAATCAGTCAGAAACATACTAGACAATTTCTACATCTTTTCAAAAAGTTTTTTGAAGAAGTCTATTCACAGTCACAATATGATAGTCTGCTAATGACAGCCAGCCTCCTTCAATACATGTTTAGGTTCATTAAGGATGCTGTCCTAATTCGTCACAATTTTTCTCTTACAAAATTAGTTACAATTAATGCTTTACCTTCTGGCCAGCCTTTCAGTAAAGGGTGTAAGGAGCAGAGCTCAGACTCTGACAGACAAACAGCCATTTTCCAATCTGAAGATTTTGAATTGGCATTAGTGATTACCATAAAAGGTAACAACTGCATTACTGCTTCATCCAGTAGTTCCTTCTTCTCTTTTAAAATCTCCTCTTTGACTAAAATTTTTGTTGCTCGTTCCAAAACCTTGCACCTAAAAGAGAATAAATCATGTTGAAAATACACTGTTAAATCATACCAGCAACACTTCTTTGTTCTCTATTTTCCATGGTGATTTTCTGAATCCAAATAGCACGGAGAACAAATAAGGAGTTAATGGGAAATGGTATGCAAATAATTGAACATTTCTCCTGTAATTCAGCATAGAGATAGCATAACAAAAAGCATTTGCAGAGAAAAACATTTTTAAAGTATTCTTTAGAGTTACATTTAAAAAAAACTATTTATACAGAAAGAATGCAGTCTGAAAAAAGGCACAAACATACCACTTTCCCTCCTTTGAAAGATCTGCTCTCTGGAAGATGTTCAAAAGTCGTGATACCACGACTTCTGGATTGACTTGTTCCCTGAAAATCTGAAAAGTAATCAAGAAAAATGAATGAAAGTACAATAATATTCAAAATAATTTACCACATCATAATGGAAAATGCATCTGCTATACCAAGTGGAAACAGAGATCAAACATCACTAACTGTATTCCTACTGATGTTCATGTAATTAAATTATTATCAGGGTAAGCAGAAGTTATAAGGCTGACCAGTATGCCCTCTAGATATGTTGAAGTATGGAGAATTCATCAAATGCGGAAATGTTTGGTAAAATTGATAATAAACAATATGCAAAACACTTAATTAAATAAGAATTGCTTTTACTTTACATTGCACATGGATGACTAAAACATAAGGCACATTAACAAAGGATACTTAAGTTTAAAGGAGCACTCACGTGCTTCTATTCCTATTTTTTAGTGATTGAGAATGAATGAAAACACAAGACCAATTATACTACTGCTAATAATATTGTCCACTACTACTAGCAGAAGCAATAAAGACAGACTGTTACTCTAGCTGGAAACAATCAGTACAATGCATACCAGAGGCCTATCCAGCAAACCTGAGCTGGAGTACAGGACTTTGCCACTATCAACTGACCAAATGACTTCCATATGGAAAAACTCAACTGAGCGCTTCTCAATCGCGTAATGACTTGTGACTGCACCATTTGCCATCCAAAAGGCAAACAGCATGGCTTGTGTTTTTTTATAGAAAAATGAGCAGAATAAGCAAGAAGCACACCTCAAATAATAATCAAAGATTTAAACATGCTCTAGTACCTACACTAAAAAAACAAAAAAACAAACAAAAAACCCCAATAAATTCATGTTAATTGCAAACACTTGTGGAAGGATCAGGTAGCAGACTTGCAGGGGAATTGTGAGGTGGTAAACAGCACAAGCCTCCTAAATTTATGCTGCTTCATCCTGCTAAAGGATAGAAGTCACACACTGAGGACACAAGTACAAGACGGACAACTACAAAGAATACATCCCAGACACACATATGCAAGATCAGCTAAAATCTTGCATATCGAAAGATACTTACTTACCTCCAAAGAACTGAGAGCAGACATTACAACATCTCTGTTGTCATCCTTGAGCCGACCAAAAATTGCTTCTTCTATGAAAGCCTGATCAAAGCCCTCCTGAAAAAATAGGGAAAAACAGAGTCAAAGGAAAAAAAAAAAAAAGGCATTTGTCGGTAGCAAAAGTTACCGGCTTTTAATGAAATATCTGAATTCTAGGGTAAGAGAAGTGGTAATATCATCTACATTAAACCTTACAGGCAGACTAACTTTCAACAACAAAAGAAAGAAACTATAAATATTCATTAACTCAGATTTTATCTTAGAACGCAAGCAGTTTAATAAACAAGAACTACATCCAGACTCCAGAATATGGGAAAATGGTGACAGGAACCTACTAAAAACACCACGAAAAAATCGTACAGATGGCATATGCACAGTTTACAACACCACTCATCTTCAACTGTTAAGTCTGGCAAACAGCTTTTTGAAGACATTCTATGTTAAGTCAGTTCTGTGAGAGATTCAGGACACAAACCTTTGATGTTTCAATAACATCTTTCAAATGCTGAAGAGCGAGGACCCGCACAGCAGGCTGAGGATGATTCAAACTAAGTAGAAGGGAGGTATCAGAGTCTTCCAGAAACTGAAATACAGATTTCACAGTGACTCATTGCATGTTAAAAATACTTTACATATACACAAGGATAATGGGAGACATTCTTAAAGCGATTTTTTGTACCAGAAGAAAACCTGTATAATCAAGACCTAAATAGTTAAATTATAGAACAATAATGTTGTATACCTATTTCAAATTTGGTCTTCACTTTTGCAGACAGTTTTTGGAAGATACTTGAGAAGTATAGTAAGCTACAGATGCTGTTATGTCCTAGAAAAGCATTACACTTATCTAAGGATTCTGAGAAAGCTCTAGTGACAATGTCAGTGTGACAGAGTACAGACAGAAACTGTTAAAAAGGCATCCCTGCCAATACAATTGTGTGCACTTATCTCAGGAACCTTAAAAGCTGGAAGAGTCATATGCCTATGTTCTGCATGCCTTGGTTTTCAGTTAATCCACTTGTTATTCAGCCACAGAATCTGTGCCTTTGTTAAATCAGTATAAAAATACATGAAGCACTTCTTTAGGTAGTTTTTCATATTTTCCTAAGTGCTTTCAGTCTTTCAATCACTGCAAACAACAGCCATAATACTAATCATCTCTTAATGAATTTCTTGGACAGATCTGTTGCAGTCATGGCTATTCTGTGTTAGGCTGAGTTTCAGTTGCTCTTCAGAAATGGAAGAACTATGTAGTCACTCTATTCTTCCATGTTACTGACTCTAAACATTCATAAAATCAACGCAAGGAAAAGACCAAGCCACCTTCTCTCAACAGTGACAAAGTTCTCAGCTTTACCAAAACAAACACCTCTAACACTGACAACATCTTTAAGATGAGGCCTCGCTGGGCACTACTGTGTTGTCACTAATGACCATTTCAATAGATGTAGTGGTCATGTTCCTAAGGAAAAAAATTATTGATAGCAATTGGAGCAGGTGGAAATGTATAAATTTTAACCATGAAAAAAAAGCTCATGCTCGTGACTGCTCATGATAAACACAAACTTAGCTTTTGATTTTACCACAGTTTTGACTAATTCCCTCATCCCCAAAATCACCTCTAAGCAAGTTAGTTGTTTTTGTTTGGGTTTTGGTTTTTCGGGGTTGTTGTGGGTTTTTTTTCATTTTTTTTCCTTGTGGGAATGGTAGAGGTTTTGTTTATATAGAAGAATAGAGAGCAGAACATTACAAAAAATCAGCCTTCTGCCTTCTGACTGTATAACCAGATAAGAGCTAGGATCTGAGCTTCTACCTACCTTATATTTTCCACAGCTTAATGAAAGAGAAATAAATTGATGAAAAAGATTTTGTTCAGCCTCATCTGTGCAATCTTCCAGGTGCTTCTCCAACACAGAGTCTAAGGCTTTAGGATACCTGCCAAAAGACAAAACCATCAACATTTGCCATGGAGGATGACAGAAGAACATATATTTACAGCAGAAATATAGGGGAATACAAGGAAACAATGCACCTGCACTCATCTAAACCAGATATTTTAAGTAGCTTTGCAAAGAAAATCAACCATTATGTTGTAACACAGATGAATTGCAGACCATTAGGTCAAATAATGAGCAGAGCAGGTCATGCTACACAGCGAACAGCTTTACAAAGCCAGTAGGTCTGTGTCCATGTATTACAGTGATAACAAAATACATGGGGACAGATAAGTAAAATAAAATTTGGACAAAGATTAGGAGTCATTTATTAATTCTCTATCTATTTTGTCAAGAATACTGGGCTTATGACCCCCACTAAGCTGACATAACCACTCTACAGATTGTGGGTCTGTAATAGACAAATGGAACTTACTTTCTCTCAAAAAGTCTGATAAGAGGAAGAATCTTTTGATTGAGTGCAGCCATTTTGGTGGGATTAGATTCAACCTCTGTACCACAGGAGATAAACTCTTCAAGAAACTTTCTAAAATTACAAACAAAAGGAAAAGTCACCACATTTTGCATAGTACAGTTTTCATTACTGTTATAAAGCACAGTGCTGAACAGGTTAGGATTAATATGCAATACTTATTGCAAGTACAGATTTGCTCCTAGCCTGAAGTTTCACTCTGTCCCACAAGGACTCCCACAAGTGCTAAAAGCATAGTTCTTCTGGGTTACCGAATGTTTAAGTTGCAAAATTCAGGTTTGGAGCTAACTTATGAACTCAGAAAAACATGCTCATATAATGCTAACGCCACTGTCAGGAATTAGCTGATATTAAACCAGAACTGACTGCAGTACTGCGTAAAAAAATAACTGAAGTTAACTCACGAAGCTAGCAGGCAATCTAAATCGTTTTCCAGTGGTAAACTCTCAAGAATAGCTTGGAGGTGCCTGATGTAAATGTCATTTTCTGTCTCTTCAGATTCTTCTTGTTCCTCTAAGGACAAAGCACAACCACAAAAGATGAACAACAGTTCGAGAATAACGCCTTCGTACTGCTTAAAGCTAACAGCTTGTACAGGCATCACATCTGGTGAACCAAGCACACAACCTGAAGACCACAAAGTTCATTGATTAATAGCAGTAACTCTCCATGAGCTACTAGAAATGCTTTATATCAATGCCATTAAAATGCCAGAGGTTGGATTGCTACCAATAAATTCAAGTATACTTTGGAAGATTCCAGATCTCCTACTACAATCTGTGCCAGCAACTCTCTACAACATTCTCTTGTGTCAATCTGGATCTTTTTAACAAAATAGTTTTCCCAATTGATTCAGCAGTTACAAGGCCACAGTGCAAACAGTGCAGACTCACCAGTGCAGACACAGGCTACTACTGCATGCCAGTCAGCCTTGCTGTCCCAGACTGCTCCCAGGCACATTGAATTCATTAGATAAAAATAGATCTTGACTAATTAAACTACATATGGAGTACATGTAATCTACCTAAGAAAGATTTGGCAGTACTACAGTACATCTCTCTAAGAGTCAGAAACTTCATACATCAAAATTAAGTTACTGCCGAAATACTGCAAATCAACATCTAAGTCAAAGCAATATAGGTATAATAATGCCTAAAATAGCCTCCTCTCTAGGGCCTAGACAAACAAAAAGCAAAAAAACACACAAAAGCTCAATCAGGTCTTCACATGTATTGGCACAGTTTTAATGGAAGAAGCAACTAAAATTACACAGCTGTGACATTTACCACAGCTATCTATCCTTAAGACTAAACAAAGTTTTAAAAAGAACATGTGCTAACTTACCTGTATCACTTTTCACGACAGCACGAACAAGGTGAGGCAACAGGTAACGCAGAAGAGGAGATATATCATATCCTGCTGACAGGCCTTGCAAAAGCACTACGAGTTCTGGGATCTTGCACAGATAATTAAACGGCCTGCACAATGGAACAAAGGGGGGGAAAAAAGTACGTATACTCATCTGGGTTACCAACACTCTCAAAACCATGCAGACCTCCTGAGGATTTGATTTTCAGCATCAGGTAACAGCCTCATCATAAAAAAATGCTGAAAAGATTCAAAGGGTTCCACTTACTAACTGCCAAAGGTTTATTGGCATATTTAATATCCAAGAAGAAAACAGGGTACTGCCAGTCATCTTGAGCGAAGCTGCTGCGATGGTACCTATGTTTTCTGGAAAGTTGCTGGTATGAGAAAAAAATACTTGTATGGACTGCAGGAAGAGAGAGCCTCACACTGCAAGGAGCATATCTATCACCCAGCAGCAGCAAAGGGAAGGGATGAGAAGTAATAGCTCAATGACAAATCCTCAGAGTAGAAGCAATTTCCCTTCCTGCTAATACAAAGTCATCTTGTCTCCTTTTGCACCCACTTGACTGAATGCTGCATAATCTATCTAACATGCCTCTCCTTCGTTCCCCACACCTTAGCTTTTAACCTGTTTTCCTCTACTATGACAGTGTTTAAGTATCTTGAAGGTAATCGCTTCACATATCCCTAATAAGATTTTTTCTATTGGAATATCCATGCTAACCTCTCTGCTCAAGCCAGCAAACTCCCTGTAACATGTAGGACTTCCATGACTGTGTGCAACTGCATGTTAACAGCACTAGCTAGCTGTGTCAGGGCAGTGCAGACAGATCGATGGGAATGTACCTACTACATGTACCTGACCTGTGAGACCAAAGAAGTGGTGGTGTAGAAGCACTTATGCTTCAAGGTGTTCAACTACAGGAACTCAAAGCCCTTCCATTGAAGGGATAGAACTTTTTTCCAAGCTATTCAAATAAGCTCCAATGTGCACTACCATTATTATGCTGGCTTCTCTTCTGGGATTCTCACTTTCCAGAAAACCTCTTACTTGACAGGGTTTAGTTTTGTATGTTGACAGCAATATTTTACTAGGGGAAGTGGCAGCAGAAGGACCAAAAGATGACAGACTCACACCACTGAGACTCCTTAGCTGTAGAGGGCATACAAATTTTTAGAGTAAGCCAAAGGAATTTTCAAACCCTTTGAAATGTAAACTACCAAAATTTCTCACAGGGAAGTATTCCTTTAATGATGAGCATATACAAAATTCAAATCATCAAAGCGCAGTCTGGGAATTTAAAAAGTGGGAAAACTGAATTCATGTAGACTTACTTTTTCCCAAGTTTATCTCCTTTCTGAGTTTGTAGAAGTAGGTTCAAGCAAGCCAGCCCATCCCTGACTAATGAGGGTACTTTAGATAATGTCTTGCTTATCTGTAACATCAGGGAATGCACCAATGAAGTCTCCACTGTCACTTTTACTGTTATCTGGCAGATTATCATGTATGTTGCAGCTCTGTAATCCTGTACAGAGGATTTCAATCCCTATACAAAGAGATAAAGGTGAATTTTTAACACAGAATAACACAAAAGAGTACATTAGCATAAAAACAATTTGTATTCCGACATGCATGGAATTGCACTGTCTTTGTCTCCATGCATTAACATCTAAAGGATTTATAAACTCAACTTTCAAGATGAAAAAGTTATCATGCAGGGTGTACGGATAAAGAAGACACATTTATTAACTGCTGCTCTATTCATTAACAAAGTTCCTGGAGGAAAGAGGATATTAAAGCTGGCTGTCCACCCTTACTCCATTTCCTCAAGGTTTAGCAAGATAAATTTCAAAGAAAAAGATGTTCATCCAAACTGTGTATCCATTTCTCACAGCTCCATTCCTCATGCAGAGTGGGAAACAGAGTTCTCATTTGAGGTGTGAAAAAACATTATTTCTCATAGACCCTCACCTGCCTGATGTTTCAAAGCAGTTTAAGAGTAGTACAATGCATACCACACAGAATGTCCCTCTTCAATGTCATCTGCAGATGCATGTCTGCAGCTCACAGTACACTTCATCACTCAGGAAGGAAAACAAAGCTTCACGTACCTTTTGGATGTAAGGGAGCAGCATAGAGACTATAGTGTCTGTTATCTTCTCTGCAGCTCCAAGAGCTGATACAATGGTGGAAGCATAAAACACAAGAAGAACTCTCAATTGAGCTGAGCTGCCAGGACACTCTGAAAAGACCTGGATCACAGAAAAAAAATGGTTGTTCAGACATCATGGAAAGTGCAAATGCACATATGGCTTCCCCCAAAACCACCAAAACCTCAGAACTCCAGCCTGTAAGCTCTACCAGCTCACACTGGCACAACTTAAGTCATCACCTCCTGCCATCAGCAGCCCTCACCAGAGGTTACTGCTCCTCCTCGCAGACAAGGCAGAAGGAAATGGGTGCAATTCCTAATGCACTTAATCAGAATAAGTAACCTAAATCACTTGTGATTTTGGTGTAACACTCAAGGCTCAGGACTGGACAGCCAAGAAGCTAAACTGCATATGTTTAACACCTCCTACTATATCTGTGAACAAACCCTGTTATTGCATGTGCTTTGCTTAGTTTGATGGTACACACATTCTCTAAATAATTGGAACTATTGTACATCTTACCCTTCTGAAACTATAGAACTAATCCTTCATTTGACATTTACTGAAAAAAACAAATAAATTTGCTCACCTTCTAACATTCTCAATTTTAAGTTCTCATTAAATATTTGAAGACGTATGTTTAAAACACCCACAACAAGCTCCATAAGAGATATGGAAATTTAAAGCACAGTTACAAACTAATAGCAGGAACGAGTTTATAAAAGACATTAAGGCAATGAAGTACTTTGAGGCAATACAGTATCTTTAAGTCATAAAGTATTGCCAAATTGTTTTGTCATGGCTCATTGGTTCTCAGCCACTTCCTTACAAGAACTTTTGATAGATCGTCATCTACACAAATAATAAGAAATCTTATAGTGTTTACTAATAACTGATTCCTTTTACTGTTTGATATGTAATTCAAAACATTAATAAACAACATATTACTATAAAATTATGGGGAAAAACAAGTGACAACAAACAAACAACATTCTACAATAAATGAACAACCTTCACAGATTTTGCCACCAGCCTGCAGATGAAATCCATGAAATTCAAGTCTTTGTAGCAGTGTGTAATGAGTGTACCCCTTGCCAGTGGGACTCCAGGTTTCTTTACATGTCGAAAAAAGTAAAATTAGAACACTCAGAGTGAAGTGAAACACAAAGCGAAGCATACGAAGTAAAAATTACTATTACATTAATCCTATTGATTGGTTAACACCATTTGAATTGAAATAAGTAATGGAAATCCACATATTGCTCTGGAATTCTTTGTATCTACATTAAGACAGACAATGAAGAGCATTACATATAACCTATATCCAAATAAACATCAATTTTAGTAATCATATCTTCCTAGCAGTAGTAAATACTTGCACCTTAAAAGCATACTTTAACTTAGCCAAAACAAAGAATAATTACAATTGAAGCTTTTTAATATGAACTTTAGCTTTAAAGAAAGATAGCAGAAAAAACACATGGGCATCAAGGCTCCATTCCTATAATTAAATCTTTTAGTACAGTTTTACAACTAACCACATAAACAGGTGGACCATATTCACAAGCCTAGTAAAAAAGTCAAGATATTATTAATAAAGATCCTCAGGCTTCTCCCAACTTGCACCTGTTAAATACTTTACCCTTATTGGATCCATCCAATGCCACTTATGAGTTGGGCTTTTTATATTTAAAAGCTGAATAACTTTCACAAATAGATTAGTCTCATGATATGGCAGAACACAACCAATCAAACTGTCTTCATTGTAGAGATGAATATGAAATCTAAGGAAAAAAACATACATATACAGTTAAACAGTATCTGGAAGTCAAAAAAAACCTCATCCACATTCTTCTTAGAACACCTTGTTTACTAGCTTTTAAGCAAGACCTGACAGGACTGTTACACTGACTCAGACCTATGGTCCACCTACAGTCCAGAATCCTAAGGTGGCCGGTGGCCTGTATGTGCTAGAGAAAAGAAACAATGCTACCTTTTTTTTTTCCTCACTCTCAACAATTTTAGGTCCTTATAGGACTTAAGATTATTCTAGTTTCTTCTGCATAGATTTCAATATCAAACCAGATGTTACCATAATCAAGTATGAATTTCAGTATAATACATGTACAAAAAACCTCTGATCCAAAGGCTGTATCAACAAAATCACCCACTCTTTCATGACAAGAAGCATTATACTTTCTGCATCTGGATAGGTTAATTTATACAACATCACTTCACAAAATACATAGTTTGTTTCTTCTTCACACCTTCCTACATAACTTTGAAATGATAATAGGGTTCATGGTTCACAATTAATATTGACATGCAGGATATTCAGTGGGTTACCTGTGAATCAGCCATTCAAGGCACTTCTGGGCTGGCTTAAGCATAAAGTAAGGGGACAGGTGAATCAGGAACAATGAAATATTCTTATTCAGCTGCTGATTTACGGCTTTAGTCTGAACACTGCGTTCAAGGCCTTTGGATGTGGAACTAAACAAACTTGACTGGAACTCTTCAAAAGAAGGATCAATCCCCATCAGCTCTTCTAAGCCAGTGCATCCTGTAGAAAAAAAATATGGAGGAATGCCTTAAAGACAACAGTTTTATTCACCAGTCCTACCCATCTATCTCCTCAATGGCATATCCAGCTTTTTCGCTATATGGATATATGTCATTCTCACCAAGCAAACCAAAACAAACAGTAAACAGGTCTAAGACCAAAACTTTTTATGTATTTGAAAGTATTCCTTAACTGACAAAGAAAAAAAGCATTAAGAACTATCAGTGGAGCGCTCTTGCAGCAGTGAAGGCCAGCAGCATCCTGGGCTGTGCTGGAGAGAGCACAGCCAGCAGGTTGAAGGTGGGGGGAACTGTCCCTTCCATTTGTGAGATTGCATCTGGAGTATTGCGTTCAATTTTGAGCTTATCAGCAGAAGAAAAACATTCCCATATGGATGCGAGTTCAGCAGAGGAACACTGAGTGGTCAAGGGACTGGAAAACAACATACAAGGAAAATGATGAACGGGGTTTTTTCAGCCTGGAGAAGGCAATCCAAAGGAAATCTTCCTGCTCTCTGCAACTAATTAACGGGATATAGTACAGGTTATCAGGAAGATGGAGATAGACTTTTCAGAGATACACAATGGAAGGATGGGAGGCAGCAGCCGCAAGCTGGAACATAAGAAGTTCAAAGCCAATGTAGAGATTTTTTTTTTTTAACGCTGGAGTGATCAAACACTGGATTGGAGGTCCAACACTGGATCAGAGACCATAAAACCACCATCTTCCAACTCAGCCAAGCACAGAGTTGAGCAAACTGTGCTAACTAGCCCTGTGCTCAGTTGGGCTACCGAGTGACCTTCAAAGGTCTTTTCCAGACAAGATTATTCTATGATTTTATATGGGTGAAGAAAGCAAAGGTACATCTGTGAATAAACTAAAATACAATATTCCATGTACACCACTGAAGAACCAGTGGAATTATTTCTCTATTTTACACAAGCTTGTAAATATTAATGCCTTTCACAAAGCAGGCAACTTGAGCTGAAATAAAAAAAAAAACAGGCAGCTGGTTGAAACATGGAAGAAAGAAATCATTATATGCAATAGTTCTATAGTTTCTTAAGAAACTAAAAAACCCACTCTGTGTTGCATCAAAGGGCTATATCTCTCTCTCTACACCTTGTTACTTAAAAGCGATACATGGTATCAATCTGCCAGGTTTCAGAAAACAGCTTTCTTATTTAAGAAGCATCACATTCTTGGGCAAAATTTTATGCAAAAATGGAAAGAGACAAGCACAAAGGATTTGAGGTGTGCCAATACAGCAATGGCTTTTGACACTTTACATTATTTGTGGCCATGATGTTACCCAAGAGCAGTGCATCAGCATGTTTCCATGAAATCACAGAATGTGGGTTGGAAGGGACCTTGGGAAGATTCCTAGACCAAGGCAGTGCTCAAAACAGGGTTAGCCTTGAAAGCAGACCAGGCTGCTCCGGGCATTATCCAGTTAGGGTTTTCAAAAGCACAATTTCCCTGGACAATCTGGTAAACTGCCTGACTGCCCCAACAGTGAAAGGCTTTTCCTTCTATCCAGTTTGACCTTTTCTATTCTTTCAACTTGTGCCCATTGTGTCCTGTCCTCCAGCCATACATTCCCTGGACAGTCTGGCCCATCTTCTTGGAACGTTCTCATAGGTATTGTCAGGTTGCTATGAGACCTATCAAAGCCTTCTCTTTTCCAGACTGAATGAGATCAGAGACATTCCTCCCAGCAACCTTCCCTTATCGGGCAAATTCTCCAGCCCCTGAGCACCCTGGGGGTCCCTGACTCTTCCCCATCACCTTACCCTTCATGTGCCTAGAAATGCGCCCTAAGAGGGCATGCTT
Organism: Pseudopipra pipra; assembly: GCF_036250125.1. NCBI lineage: Eukaryota > Metazoa > Chordata > Aves > Passeriformes > Pipridae > Pseudopipra > Pseudopipra pipra. The sequence goes on along the minus strand of NC_087551.1, from coordinate 39,629,070 downwards.
TATGATTCTACAATAGACTGGAGTGATGCTGGCTACCCTGCAGTTTCTTGAATTGTTCATTGGGCCCTTTTGACTATGGGCTGCCTTTCCTATTTATGTTTCTCCAGCTGTTTTTTTGGATAGATTATTTCTAAAACCATCGGCATCTAAGCAGCCAAACTCACCGATTGCAAAAAACGTGTCCCTGTCAATGGTAGCGGCTTCCTTGCCGGTGAAGAGCAGCGATGCCACCTCGCTGCGGTCCAGGAGGCTGGGATCGGTCTGGGGAAGCGCCAGCCGCTTCAGCTGCTCCGCGAGGGACGTCATGGCTTCGCGCTTCGGGGAAAGGAGCCTCCACAGAAAACTGGGGAAAGGAAACCACAGCAGGCCGGCCGATGAGGCAGCTGCACGCAGACATGCTGCCTCTGCCGCCCATTCCCGCTCTCGGCGCAGGCCCCGCCGCCCCTCGGGGCGCGCACATGTGGGGCCGGGCCGGGCCCAGGGAAGCGGGGGCTTGGCAGTCCACAGGGACACGTCCCGCGGGAACCCGTGTCCCGGTCCCGGTCCCCGCCACACTCACCTGGCCGCGCGCCGCTCCCGGCCGGCCACACGTGGGCTGCGCGCGCCGCTCACCCGGAAGCGGCTCCTCCCGAGCATCGGGAAGTTCCCGCCCCACCGGCGGAGAGCGGGATCCGCCCCCAGCCCCGGCCGCGCAGCGCTCCGGGAGCGGCTGAAAGCGGCTCGGAGGGAAAGGCTTTGGGGTGCCCGTGGAGAGCAACTGGACATGAGCCAGCAGTGTGCCCGGGGGGGCCAGAAGGCCAATGGCATCCTGGCCTTAGCAGGAATAGTGTGGCCAGCAGGACAAGGGAAGGGATTCTGCCCCTCTGTTCTGCACTGGTGTGAGTACACACCTGCAGACCTGTGTCCAGTTCTGGACCCCTCAGTTCAAGAAAGACATTGAGGTGCTGAAGCTTGTCCAGAGAAGGACAGTGGATATGGGGAAGGGTCTGGAATACAAGTGTAAGAGGAGCAGCTGAGGGAGCTCGAGGTGTTTAGCCTGGAGAAAAGGAGGCTCAGGGGAGACCTTACCTGAAAGGAGATTGTACTGAGGTGGGTGTCGGCCTCTTCTCCCATGCAACAACCGACAGGGTGAAAGGTAATGGCCTCAAGTTATGCCAGGAGTGGTTTAGATTGGATATTAGGAAAAATTGTTTTACTGGAAGGGCGGTCAGGCATTGGAATGGGCTGCCCAGGGAAGTGGTGGAGTCACCATCCCTGGAGGTGACCACTGTTTAGTGGTAGACTTGGAAGTGCAAGTGGGTGGACACAATGATCTTAGAGGTCTTTTCCAACCTAAAGGATTCTATAGTTCCACTGAGCATGTGCCACCTCCATGAATGGCCATGCCGGCATGTGGCTGGTCTCCATGAGGGAAGTGGCTGTTGTGGCAGTTGTGGATGGTTTCACGCATCCGCGCAGATGCCTCGGAGTGCAGCGTCCCTGGGGAATCATCATGCAGGTGTGGGGCAGGGGCCAGACTGCCTGCATTGAGGAAGCAACCAGTCCAGGCACGAGTCAAGGTGTGAGGGCACACAGCAACTATGGATCGATGGAGACACCTCAGTGATGTGTCTGTTGCAAGGCTTGTAGCTGACTTTGTGCTGAGCCCTGCAAGGCAACAGCCCGGGCTGTGTGTGGGGAGCCACTAAACAGGATTAGCATCTATTCATAGAGAAGAGATGCAACAACTAGAACAACTAGAGTTCTGGGATTTTTCCATGTCTGGAGTGAGTGATGCTACAGGAAGTGCAGGATTCCTATGAGCAAAAGGTCTTGAAAGCTATAGTAGTGTGTATGGGCTAGATCCCAACTGCAGAACCACAGAATGGTGTAGGTTGGAAGAAGCCTCTGAAAGTCATCTGATCTAGCCCCAGAGCAGGGCCAGCTTACAGCAGGTTGCTTAGACCTTAGTCTCATTGTGTTTGGAGTATCTCCAAGGATGGAAATTCTACAGCTTCACTGCGCCTCTTATTCAAGGATCGATTACCCTCAGATTAAAAAGAAATTTCTAATATTAAAAACCTGTTATTTTTCTGATTGTTCTAATACTTGAGATACTGACCATCTAGCAAATGAGATTACTAGGGATGGTACAAACCAAAAGGCCAGGAAGACAGTAAAAAAATAGTGAAAAAAAAAAACAAACAAAAAAGGTAGTAAAAAACCCCAGCTCTTTTTCACATTGGCTATGGTTTCTGTGCATCTTTTTCCTTCATGAAGCCTTCATGTGACCTTATTTTTAGCATAGTTTAAACCTGCCTAAATATGCAAGTTTCCATGCCTAAAAATACCAAACATTAAAATATGTAGAAAATATGAAAAGTGCAGAAATCTGTTTCTAAAAAAAGGAAAACTAGCAACTTTTTTTTAGCAATGTGATTCATTATTTAAGTACTCTACCCAGAATGATAAACTAGAAGTTGTAAATGCTGAAATGTGTTCAGGTTTTCTGGTACTCCTATCCCACTCTATTCTCTCCAGTGGAGCATTGCAAAAAAGAGGTTTTATACCTTTGTGCTTTCTGTTTCATGCTTGTTTGGTTTCAGAGTAAAGCCAGGATTCCCTTTGGAGGTTAATTGGAGGAACAGAGGTACCTTCTTTAGGTGGAAAAATATTTGTTCTGGATTTAATTATAAAAAAGTGTTTCCTGGGAAAAATGTAAAACCAGAGATTCTGTTAGGAAATATGCTTAGTTGATATTGTATTATCCAGTGTTGAAGCTGAATATCAGGGAGATTTGTTCCATGGTGGACTACAAAGAGATGCTTCTCTGAAATGAAATTCAAGCCTGTTTCAACCAGTTCCTTTAGCTTGTCATCACATAGATGATCTGTGTGGGTGGAATTCTTGTAGCCACACTACAGCTGAGATCACCTGTGCTGATGGCTGCTACTAAACTGTGTTTGACATATATTGTCTGTTCAAAAATCTTACAGTCTTAGAATATAAATTGTCATATGCTAACTTTTATTTGGGAAAAAGTGTTCAGTTTCAAGCATTTCCTGTAAGTCTATTCACTAGTAAGCATTGGCGTGCTTGAAAAGATTTAATTGAGAAAGGCAAACACTATTAAACTTTTAATCTTCTTTACATCTGAGTAAATTTGTGGTACTGCTGGTGCAAATATAATTGATGTCTTTAAATAGTTAAAGGTCTAGTCTTTATACTCCTTTTCTTCCAAGTCAATTCACCAGGTGTGTATATATAGAGCTACATCTGCCTTGGTAAGTAATGCAACCCAGTAGGAGAAGATTTGTAGAATGAAGTGGTGATGAGGAGCCCCCCATCACACTGAGCATTTCAGAGATTTTATGCAGACCAGAACTTGTTCTGCCATGTAGGCCAAATTCCCATTAGCTGTGCTCCCAGAATGAATCTTTCTGGTTTGGTTTCATTTGCAGGCAACAGATGGGGAGGAATTTTATTTAAAGAGGAAAAGGAAATCACTTCTGATACCAAAAATAGAATGTTCAGTAGCATTCAATTGTAATATATCAGAATGAAGATAAGGGGTTGAGTACTACCTGTGCAATTTACTGTTTTCATACGAAGTTAGAGGGTGCTTTACTAAGTACTCTTAAATGATTATTAATTAATTTACTAATATGATGTTTCTCTTTCCTTCTTGCACCACATTCTGTAATCTAGTTATGATTAACAGTTCTGAAGGAGACAGAAGAGAACCGCCTTCCCTGCGCTTTACCACCATTTGGTAAGTACCCTGACATTTCTCCATGCCATTTCTAAGTGGAAATGTGACAGTGCTTGGCATCCAAAATATGATCTGATTGCAGCATACCGAAGTAATATTACAACCTTTCTAGGGTATGCAAGGGAGATCATCATTTTCTTAGAGTGTTTCAAGTTCTCTAACTTTTTAAGCAAAAGTAGGTGTTAACAGATATGTGTTTTTAATGTGGGTATATGTATGTGAAGTGAACTGTAAGCCAATCTGTGTTCCAGAGCAGTGGCTTGAACATCTTGTTCACCCAAGGTAATCTTATTGTCAAGCAATATATTGTGTTTTGCTGTTGGTTGTAGGAGGCATTCCAAAGTTCTGTAGTTGTGGGGGCTGTGCAGTTAAACCTGCTACTCTGAGCTAATCTGTGTCCTTTGTTCTTAATTCAGAACACATCTGTGGTCTCTGAATTTATAGAATTACTGTAATAATAATGAAGAACAGTGCTTTATTCTGTACTTTAAGGCTGCATTAATGTATTTTTCTGTTTTCAGTTCTTTCTGCACTTTGTGACAATGCAGCAGTCACCCTTCACCTGTGGGCATTGTGAAATGATGAGGCAGTATCCTTCTGTGGAGTACACATTGATAAGGCCTTGAGACCATTATTCCCTTGGCTAAGCTTTTGTTAGAAGCAAAGAGATAGGAGCCATTTTGTCATATAGCAGTGCAAATACGTAAAATGAGAGAGTTAAGGCTTTTTTTTCCCTGTATGCCCTTTTTCCCCTAAGGGCTCAATCTTTTCATGCTTGCATCAGTGAAACTCAGGAGTAATTCTGATGAGGTCTGTGAAGCTGTAAGAGTGCACAGCTGATGTAACTGGAGGCGGACACAATCAAGCATAATCCATAGAATCACAAAAGTATTTGGGTTGGAAGGAACCTTAAAGATCATCCAGTTCCAATCCCCCATTCTAATATCCCCCTGGGCTGGGACACCTCCCACTAGACCAGGCTGCTCGGAGCCCCATCCAACATGGCCTTGAATACTGTCAAGGCTGGGACATCCACCACTTCTCTGGGGAACCTGTTCCAGTGCCTCACCACCCTCACAGTAAAGAATTTCTTCCTCAAATCTAATCTAAACCTAATCTTTTTTCAGTTTGAAGCCATTCCCGCTTGTCCTATCATTACAGTTCCTGATGGAAAGTCCCTCTCTAACTTTCTTGTAGACCCTCATCAGATACTGGAAGGTCTCCTCCACGCAACCTTCTCTTCTCTAGGCTGAACAACCCCAACCTTCTCAACCTGTTTTCATAGGGATGGTGCTCCAGTCCCCTTATCAACTTGGTGGCCCTCCTCTGGACTTGCTTCAACAGTTCCATGTCCTTCTTGTGTTGGGGACACCAGAACTGTATGCAGTACTCCAGGCAGTGTCTCTTAAGAGCAGTGTAGAGAGGGAGAATCACCTCCTTCAATAGTGCACGTTGCCAGCTCATGTTGAATTTTCTGTCAACAATCACCATTCGGTGGTGGTTGAGGCTACAGAGAATTGTAGTTCTTGCTGCTGAAACAGAACTGAAGGGAGAATCACTCTTCAGTTGAACTGAAGGGCTGGAAGAACCTTCCTTGCTAGGCAGTGTATCCAGCACATCGAGTTACTGACCACTGTGGCAGGCAGTGTCGTGTTTTCCTGGCTTGTCTTGGAAAATATTTTGCAACTTCCCCCAGACATAAATTCTGGTGTGTAGCTGCATTCCAGATCTAATAATAAACAGAAACCCTCTGGATGGGCTAACGGAAAGCTATTTTGGGAAATTTACTATATTAAAGGCTTTCTGATATGGTAACATAGACTAGGGGCTTTTGATCAAAATTGTTGTAAAGGAAGCTTTTAAATATATGTTCTAGATAAGGAGAAATAAATCCCAAATAAACAAACTAGCTTCAGCTACACACATGCAAAGAAAGCATCATCTTGAAAAGGGTATGCAATAGTCATCCTTGTAAATCCATTTGTAATCTACTTGAGGCAGGTCTAGTTTATTTATCCCAGAAGCATCAGAAAGAGGAAAGAAGACAAATGGAGATGGTGAAAAACAGAAGAAAAAAAGCAATCCTTTCAGTGCTGAGCTACTTGATGAACTGTGGTTTTTTTTTTTTTATTGTGTAAAAACTCAGCTAGGAAGTTGGATTTTAACAACTGCACAATAGTTGCAATGAAAAATAGGAAAATTTCTCTCGTGTGAATGTGATGTGAGTGTGATAGTCTTTTGTCACACTTTGGTATTTCTTAGGCTGGGGAACACAATACTGTGTGTATAAGTTGGCTGTTTGTTATTACAAAAGAGTACCTGTGCCAGGCAATCTGCTGAGAGAGTAGGTGTCATAGATCTACTGTGTGGTAGCTGTGAGTCACATTGTTTAATGCATTGGGAGAACTTGGTAATCGGAGTGTAGCAATGGGGCCATTGGGAGCTGGGATGTAATGTGCAGTAAGGAGAGTGTTGTGTACCAGACATGTCTCATCATTCATAACAGGGCTGTAAACAGTAAAAGAGACAATAAACTGAAGGATGGGAAGAAGTGATCAATAGGGAACATGCTTAACACAGCATACTTTCCTTACTGCAGCATACTCTGTCTTGCTGTCACTTCCCTCAATTGCCTGTTACTCAAACCACTGACAGGCGTTGGAGAAGCAGCAGATCTCACATGGTGCAGCTACCCATTCCTGACCTGCAGCTGTTCAAACCTCTATTTGCTTGTCAGCCAGCCGTTTGCTGGGTCTTTTTTGAAATGCTAAGATGAATCACAGCTCTTTCCCTAAAGAAGAAATAGTGTCATTCCTATCCAGATGCACTGAATACAAATTTCAGTCTTTCCCCAGGCTGGCCCTTGAAGCCTGTGCTGCTGTCATTTCTTCATTTGCCCCAGTCACTGCCAGTCCATGGGCCTTTTCTGCAGCTGGTGAATATGTGGTTTGAACTGGAATAGGCTCACATATATATACTGCCTGAAAACTGTATGATCACATACAGTAGCAGAGAGGAAATATTTATCTCCCAGTTTTGCTGTTCAATTATATTCAGTTACGTATTTTTATTTATTCACTTTATAAAGTTTATTTATTTTCCATATTTTTTTTGTGTAGTGATGAGTTAACCATTCATGTAATGCCTAGCACAGTGCCCTGTGAACAGAACATTTTTTTAATGTATGTGTATATATATATGTATGAATATATATATGAGATATTAATATTATAATATTTTAAACATATTAAAGAGTCAGAGCGTGCTTTTCTGTGATACTGAATCATACAGAGTATCTGCAGTCACAAAAATCCCCTGATTTTTTCCCTGCATTTCACTGGTATTTTAAAAAGTGTTTTGCTTTTGTATTTGCTTTCATTGTGGATTGGAAACTCTTTGTGCAGTTATGTGTTGTGGGAATTCTTGGGGGGAAAACCCCTGGTATTAGAAGAAATAGTGTGTTTGATTTCGATGGCGAGGGCATGCCTCTGAGTTTTACTAATAAGCCTAGATCTCCAGATTTTCTGATTTACTAGAGGCCTCATGTTTTTAGACTTAAAATAGTGGCCCTGCTGTCTCTGTGCCTTGCACCCTTGCATAAAGTAGTCTTGACAACTGGCAATGTTCTAGATAACAGCTAATAACTCTTACATTGTGCATGCTAGTGACTTAAGGGAGTTCTCTGTAGAGAAAGAACTTGAGCGAGACTTAGAGATCCAGTGACACCAGAGGCAATTCCTCGGACACACAGAAAGGAGGGTGCTATTTCTATATTTCCACAGAATGCTCAACAAGCACTTGGTATAGTGGGTAGGAAGGCAGCCTGGACTTGAGCATGTAGTAGAGGAGAGTGTGTAGCACTAAGAATCAGGTGCTTCTGCCACTGATGCTGATACATTTCTTTTCAGTAATCCTGGTGGCCAGAGACAAAACGCTGCTGCAGTGCTCTCAAGTACTGCACAGGAGAGGTTACACTTCAAAATCTTTCTCACTTTACTTATGGTAGGATCCCTTGGGTTTGTGTTTCCTGCCAGTTCTCACCAGTATGGTGACATATGTGCCTGGTTTTATTCTGTAGAGGGGCAACAAAACATTTTAAACAATTTATGACTAATCTAAAAAATGTGTCTAGTCTGTCTGTGTCACTGTAACACGTTTAAAGAATCGTGTGTGTGAACTGCAACAAACAGATCTGAGATGCAAAACATGATATTCTTTCTTGAGCAGAAGCTGTAGTGGTTTGGGAACTGCTAGGCTGCTCTGGAAACCTTTAGTGCTTTCCTTAACATTGCATATGAACTGTCTCCCAATTCAGACCCCATTTATAATTACTTAATTTATACTTTATTTATTATTAGTTGTAGTGCAGTTATCTTAAAAGAACATCACAATCACAAGTTAATTAATGGTTGACTATGGTAGAGTTAAGTTTTCCCAGCTCTTTTGCATATATCACAATGCAGAATTTAATTGTATAGTCACAAACTATTTTTTTTCCAGAAATTGTGCTTTGTTCAGTGTACTGCACAAGCAGTGCACAACAGCATTATGCTTTCTCTTCTTTATTCAATGAAGGTCTGCTGCACTCAGTTTAAGCATGTTCCCAGCTACATAATTTAAGATTTTCAGCTCTGGTCATCACAGTGTTTGTACTTGTCTTCAAGTATTCCAAATATATCTGGTATTTGATTTTTACACTCTTCCTTATACTTCACAGTATTAGTATTATTTCTGGTCTATAGAAAGAAAACTGAGGCACATTCTCCAAACTGTACATAGTTGTGTTTCCCCATCCAGTGGATAGTTTTAGGATAATAAATGCTGGTACTAAGGAAGTATCTTTTCCCTTAAGTGCTTTACAGAGTACAATTACATACTGCATTTTTCCCCACTGAGTAAAGCTGATGTTTTGAACCTTTTGACCCAGCAGAATCCTATTTTTGTCTGGTATTTCCATCATGCATTGTTTTAAACACTCTCTCCTGCAATTGAAAGTGCATTCTATGACCCTCCTGACCCCCACCACTGGTACTTTAACAGTAAAAAAATCAAGCCCTACAAATTTAGGGCCTGATCTTCCATATATCATCTGTGTGCCAGGTTCACCTATGGAAGTGGTATAAGGGGAATTGCTGAGCTATGGGGAGCAAATGAAAAAGTGCCGTGGTATTCTAGAAGCACACTCATAACAATCTGATCTGCCGTAGAGAAGTTGAAGATATATTTGAATCCATCCATGTGAACTGCCAAATAAGCTTTCTGCTGAATGCTTTTATCAGGGGAAGATGTGTTCAGATTGTATCTACTGAAAAAAGAATTTAGGAGTTTATATAAATACATGTGGAGCCTTACAGCCTATAGAGGTAGGTTCACCTTTGTTGCTGTCTCCACCTCCAACAACTGTTGTCCATATGAACTGGAAAATTACCTAGATCAGCTTCTGGCTTAAAAAAAACTTGTAACCTCTTGATTTTGGTTCAGTTATGAAAATCTGGAAGATTACCACTATTTCAGATTTAACTATGGAACACAACAGAGGTCTGGACGGCCCATTTGCATAGGTCTACTGCATTTATCCTATGGAATAATTAGTTTCAAAGTGAAGAAATGTTTAAATGCCCTTCTGTCCTACTTTGCTTATGCTAAGCTGAACTTAGGCAGGAAGAGAGGTGAGCCAGTTAAGAAACAAAGGACTTGTCTACATTCAGAGGGATTGAAAATAAGTAGGAGCCTTCACCATGAGTAAGTTATTGATGGTAGATCTCAAGAGCAACTAGTCTCATACTGGAAAGTGTGTTGTGTAAAACTGATGCTCATTTCTCCTGATATAAGAATATGTCTGATGTTAGTGAGAAGGATCACAGTTGAAGGGAACATTGTCTTCAGAACAGGAATTGGAAAATACAGGCCTTGTTGCTTTCATGTTAGGCATGGCAGGAACATTGCTCATTTTCTCAGTGCTGGTTCTTAATACAGCCGAGTGTCAGAGTAAAGCTTTGTTGGACAGGATGTAAAGACAAGAGTTCTGGAGAAGAAAAACTTGTGCAATACATGTATAAAGAACATATTATCCCTGTTTGGCAGTAATTCAGGTTGTGCCTAATGCTGCTGTATACAGGGATGAATTTGCTGCTTTTACTAATCTTTGTATCACTCCTGTGAAATGAATATTAAGTAGCTGGTGTTCATTTTTACACACTGGCAATTTGTTCAACCAGGTTACCTTCCTGAGTAACTTTAATCTTATAGATATTAGTGGTATTACATTGGTGTATCTGGAAAGAGAAATGAGGGCATCGAGACTGCAACTGTCAAAGGTCATTCAGTCAACCTGTACAAATGCTGAGTTTAGAACACAGCAGCATTGGATATCCAGTGCCCATATCCTGTGCCCATAATCTCAGCCTCATACCTCAGTGATTTCAAACCTGCCATGTCTCGTCTGTGCCTCTTGGATAATTATTGTCTGGAAACTCTGACTTAGTTGACGATATTTGTTTCTAGATAAATAAAGGCATGTTGTCTTTGCATTCCTTATCTCACCTCTCCCCCCACTCCCCCTTTTCTCATTGTGACCAAAACTGTTACTGAATACTGTGGTGTTTTTTTAGACAAAAAAGTCACAGGCTGACCTACTAGGGGATTTTCTTAACTGGTTGCACTCATGAAGTATAAATTGTATAATCAGTTGCAGCTTTCACATTGCCCTACTCACACAGTTTCTTCCTTGCTTAGTATCTCTGTGGGATAAATCTAAGCCAGCATAAAATAGGAACACAGCCAGGATTCGCAGAACACATGATTTGTGAATGTTTCTTCAGAAGATTTGTAATAGGCTGTGCTATACCCCTAGTCCTGCCCCTTGCATTCTCGTCACCGAACCATTTTTAAAATCCTGGATCTGTCTCACCATTTTTTCCGACCTTATGCCAGCACTATTTGTAGTTTCCCCACCTGTTACTGGATGTATTGCCTTGTAGCTCACTGCATATTGCTCTACAACTTCAGTGTGCCAACAGACTGACTAAAGTTCTGTATATAAATTACAATATACTTCTCCCAGTTTTTCATTTGCACATTTCTAATCTGTGCAAAGCATCTATCAAAACTTCTAATATTATTTAGTCCATGATCTGTTCTGTCTTTGTGAGTTGCACTTACCCAGACAAGAACCATTAAACCAAAAAGGCACCCTCAAGAGGCTAGCTCAAGGGATAAGGCAGTTCAAGTGTAGTGGTTCCTTCTTAAAAAATAAATTGAAATACGTCAGAATGTGAGGTTTGAGAGCTCTTCTGATCCATGGAAGGTATGACCTTGTGTAGCGCTGCCTGGTAGTCACCATGGCTTGAGGGTTTGCCCTGCTTCATTACATCTTTCAGCACTCACATTGCAGTCTGATTGTTATTATGTATCACAGTACTGCCTGGTGATACTGTGGCAGAGACTAGATGTTGAATGTTTCCTGCGGCTCTCTGCCTTGAACCTTGTCTGAGAGCGGGGACCATCCACAGTGCAGGATGCAAAGCTGCAAGCGCGGCCTACAAAGAGTAGGAACACCCCTCCAAGGGTATAAGGGACCCTGAATGCCTGAGCAAGCCTGACATACTAGGATAATGCTAAATATTTTTGGGTGCAGGCTACACACAGACTGGAGAGAGAAACATGGAGGTGAAGGGTGTTTGGTAGGTAAAGCATGCTATAATCATCGTTGTTGTGTAGGCTCCTCAGGGCTTTTAGTCAGACAAAGCATCTACTCCAGAGAATTTATGTTCTAGGTGGACATTAAGGACCAAAGGAAGCATTGCTCACACTGTTTCAGAGATGGGACAGTGCAGCACAACAAGCTTGTTTCTCTCAGTGAGAGTAGTCTAACAAGCCAACACTTAGCTTTTGGGGAAAATTTTATCTGAATTGACTTGCTCAAGGTCACACAAGGGCATCTTAAGCTGGCATGATCACCCCATATCTCAGCCCCGTGATTTTCCTTCCGCACAAAGGGCTGGCAAAAGCCAGTGATGTCAGTGCAGTCAGCGTTTTCTCCATACCCCTGAAGCCCAAGCTACGCTTTGGTAGTATTTGTCTGTCCCATAAATGTTTCTTGCTACACTTCATCCATGGCTGAATTTCAGGGACAGAGTAAGTTGTGTCTATATATAGCTGATGAAACACTTCGGGATCTCCTGACAATGACAGTTGCTACTATGAAGCTAGCACTGCATTTTTCCAGCTCTTTCTTAATTTTTGTTTCCAAACCTGTACTTTGAAATACTATACTTTTAAAAAAGTAATTAGCTACCGTATAGTTAATATCACCATGTATGAGTAGCGTGAAGAATTTTCAGAGCTAAAGTTTGTGTCTCTTGGTGCATAAATGTGGGAGGGCTAATATGCTTAGTGCCCATAGTGCTTTTCCTTAGCTCAGATAAAGAAATTTGGTTCCTAGATCTATGCTTCTCTTCTCTGCTCTCTCTGTTTTCTCTGTATGTGTTCATTTCAGGAATATGAAGCAAGTTTAAAGTTTATTCATACTGCCCTTACCTAATGAATTTAATTGCCTTTTTTATTTTTATGAACTTACAATATAGTGTGTTTCTTAAATTGAAGAAGGCAGGTTATATTTATTGTATTAAAAAAAAAAGGCGATGTCGCTTGAAATCCAATAAATGATAAATACATTTTTTAACACATCTCAGCTTTCTCCTTAGCTTTGTTCAGGAAATATATGCATAATTTTTAACAGAATCCAACATTTTGAACCAATTTAAATTATCATTATCTTATTTAAATAATTCATATTCTTGTTGGTTAAGCTTTAAACTAGTGGATATTTGCTACAAGCAGAAATACATTTTATGTGCAAGTGACAGTTATGACATGCTGTGAAAGTTAAAGGGCTTTTTGATCCCTTTTTTAAGATCCTGTTAACAGTTTACACAAGAGAATAATTAGTTTGAATTTCTTTTCTATTACCTTTCATTGACTTCTTTATTGAGAAACCATTCTGTTGTTCTTTTTCACAAAGAAACAGACAAACAAAAAGACTATGATTACTTAAAGACTCAATGACTGACTGAGCTCTCATGAGGTTCTTTATCTTTCTGTGGCCTTTCTGAGATAGTTTTGGCAGATATGAACTATTGTGTTCCTATACAGAAGTGTTAAAACTGAAAACTAATGGTGATTATTTCTACATCAGTTGATTGTTTCATGGGCAATTATTTAAGTAGAGAAATCTGGCTTATTTCTTAGTCTATATCTCACTAAGTTCGAATAGAGGAATGATCTGGTGAAATGTGATGGTCAGCATTTTTGTTTTATTAACAAGTCGTGGTTTTATTCTCATTCTAAGATTTTGTGAGAGGGAAGAATAAGAAGCGTGTTGAAGGATTGAACGTCTGAGGAACAGTAAAAAATGCAGACTGAGTTCTTGAGAGAATGGTATGATGGCTTTTGACAAGTAAATGAATGTTAAATAAAAAATGTGTGAAACACTTCCCATTTCATTAAAACGAATGATAAAGATTGACTTTCTTTAGTTAGAAAAGCCCTTTGATTCTCAAGTAGCTTAATGCAAAGCACGCTGGGAGGTATTTGTGTGACCTCACAGACCTGCTGCTCCTCTTAGGAAAGCCTGTTTGGTACTCCTCATACATGGGAAGTGATATCTGGTTGCCACAGTGTTCTCCTGAGTTCAAGGCATCATTCTTCTGGTTAGGCCCTTGCTAACATTTATATTAGCATGAACTACAACTGCACACCTTTTGCCAAATAAAAGATAAAAACAGTTGACAATTCAGCTCTGCTATCTCCATTTCTTGTCTCCCTGTGCAACCTTATTTCTTCTAATTCATTTGGCAATCATGAGTATTCTTTTTGTCTTGCCACATTGTAAAAAAACTCTGTCATTTCTACCTCAACTGTACTTGCTGACTCTCCGGTATCTTGCCATGTTAACTTAAAACTACTTATCCATGTAGTTCATTGTGTTTCTTTCTTTTTCTCTGTTTCTGACTTATGTTCTTTCTTTCCTGCTCAGGTTGCTAATCTCTGTTTTGATTTTATTTCCTTTCTTCTTAGGCACACATAGTTTGTAGCAGCGCAACTCTGCCAGCTTTAGTGGAGATAGTTCTAACCTACCTCTGATGTGGAAATAAACTGGTTGAAGCAAACTGCTTTATTCATACTACTGTGCTAGGCACAGCTTTGCTTTTCTCTTGTTGAGCTGAAAGAGGCATCTCCCTTTCCACTTCAAGTTTGGCGTCAGAGTTCCATTTTGGCTCTTCTTCCACTACGGACCTCCATTCATATGCTTCTCATTACCATCTGCACAGTTAGTTTATAAAATTAAATTAAAGTAGTAAACAAAATACCAGATACTCCTCCTAAAGCTCCATCTATAAATATCTCTTCTGCCTACTCATGCTCTCTGATTAAGAGGCAGTAAGCAGTTATTCAGAGAACCTAAAACATGTCAGATTCCATCAAGATAGGCAGGTGGTTTTGGTTTTTTTTTTTTTTTTTTTTTTAATGGGGCTATTCCATTTCGTTTTCTGTTTTATAGACAAAAACCCAACTTTCTGAAAATGCACACTGAAAAAGTTGAAGTCCCCTATACTTTTTGATCCAAAATGGACTAATATTACCTAGCCAAAGTGGATCTTGAAATACTTACTTTTTTAAATCTCTCAGACTAGCTGAGTGTGACTATGGTTCTAGCTTGGAACAATTTGGTTCTAGTTTGCTTGGAACAATTAAACATTTTTGTTTCATTTTCTTTGTTATCAAAGTACTATTTACATATGTACCAAGTAAACATGAAAAAATGAACAGTACCTTTGCAGCAGTGGCTAGGTATGCTTTGAGTAAATCCAGTTATTTTATGAAAAAACTTGGCAAACTTCTTTTATAATTCTGGAAAATTTGGCTAGACTTACTTTTGGTATCTAGAAATCTAGACATGGGTCTGACTCTAGTCCCAATCCACAGTGTGATTGGATATTCTTTGTCACCATCCCACCTCAGTTTTTATTTCATGACAAAGGCCCCCTGGCCTGTGTTAGAGGGTGAAGGCCAACATATAAAACATGGGGTTTAGCTAATACCTTCCTGCATGAAGCTGTCAGTAGCTGTAAGGCTCACCTGTACTGCATGGTGGGGAAGGGTGTGGTACCGTGTGACTTCATCCACATGGATCCCCAGACAAGGCAGTGCTGAGGAAAGGCACAAAGCTGGTTGCAGTGCCTCACCTCTAATGAGGGAGTGCATGAAAGGTCACAGGTTTCATTAGTGCAGGAGAGCTCTTTGCACGGAGGACAGCTCTGAGTCAGAGCATTACAGATTTATATCTATACTTCTAGGGCTTCTCTGACTTCTGCATTTCCTTTAGAAATTCTTCTGTGCTTTGTATGGTGAAAAAGAAGAAATGGTTTTACTAACTTCAAAGGCTTAAATTATCATTTAGGTGATTGCAATTGGACTATTTCAAACCACAGGTGACTACCGAGCTATAAAAACAAACCACACAAATTACACCAGCATACATTTAATGTGTATCTATGTGAACTAATTTGTTTTGTAATTGCAATTTGATATTGTCTGAGAGTATCCTAAGAGAATGCTCATCTGCACTTGAACAAAAAAGTCTAGGCAGCATTCACCAACATTAGTTCATTATATAGATGGAAGTGTAGCAACTTTGAGAGTGTTTGCACTGAGCAGGCAAAAAGCATGTGGTTCTGACTTTGCTGCTTAGATTTGGAATTTCATTTTTGGACTGTTTGTCTTACAGTATGTGCATCAGTCTTCAGAAGTTCAGCTTGCTTTTATTGCATGAAGTGTTTCAATCCTTTTCTGAATTCCGATTTGCAACCTTAGTACTGCAATTCCAATTTGCAACCTTAGTGCTGTATTTATGAAGTTTTTTTGAGCTAGTGAGTAGATATTTTCTGTGCATGTATGCATGTTCTTCTATATTGCATTGTTCTTCTATATTCTTATGGGCTAGAAGATGACTTGGCAGAAAGCAGAGCTTCAGTTAGCAATATGAAATAGAGGACATAAGCTGTAAATTATTGTGGTTATTCATCTACATTGGCTTAGAGACCTACTGTTGTCTTTACTAAACATTTTCCCCTTTTATATGAGTTTGTCACTTACAGCTTTTAAAAGCTCAGCTTTGGTGAGCATTTTCTTTTCCTAAGTGAGGATGGAATTGTATCCTGTGTGGCCACTGCTAGCGAGGATGACCTTGGCTGACGATAGGTGCAGGTATTAATGACAAGCTACATGAAGAACATAGTAAACTTGCCAATTCCCAGAAGAAACCCTGTTACTGGGACAACTGAAATGATATGGCACGGGAGATATGGGACAAGCTTGCCAGGGTGCTTGATCTCAGTGCTATCCTTTTGGATTTTGCTCTATGGGAAGCACGGGTAAATGGTTCCTGTCACACGTATGTGAAGTTACTGGTTCTACGGGCCTTTGTATGTGCTTCTTGGTGCCTGCTTTTGGATTTACTGAGACTGTTTCCTAGACAAAAATATATGCATTGCTTTTTAAAGTTGTGCTTCCATGCTTTCTGGTTAACTCCAGACCTGATCTCCAATTGAAATTGTTTCATCTCTTGAGTGTCCTTGTCTGTGCTGGCTCGTGTGATCCTTAATCCGAAAGTGTGAAGTGGCCCAAGGACAGATACCGACTTCAGACTAATGATAAACTATGCCAAACTACATTAGCAAATCATAGACGGGTCTTGAGAAGTAGAAATACATGTCAGTAGGAGGGGAGAAAAAAAAGACAAGTCTGTGTCAAATCGTAAGGCACGACAGACAGGCAGACGAGCTCCCGCAGCGCTGGCGGGAGACGAGCCCCCTGCCCATCCTTGCTCTCCCGCAGCCCATCCCAGGCTGCCCCGTGCGGGATCAGCGCCCGCCGCCCGCCGCCTCCCGCCGCGGGGCTGGGACCGGGGCCGCCGCCCGGAGCGCCACGTGACAGCCCGGCGGGGATAATAAGCCGCAGCAATGAGCCGCCCTGGGCTTCTCCGAGGGGTCAGCCGCAGGGACCGACAGCAGCAGCCACAGAGGGAGAGAGAGGGAGAGAGAGTGAAGGAGGGCAAGGGAGAGAGGGAAGCAAGGTCACCACACGTCAGCACCTACCTGACAGTTTCAGCCTCTGCTCTCAGCAAGATTCGTCCATATTCACTCCCTGTCACCTTGGAAAAAGGAAAAAAAAAAAAAAAAGAAAGAAAAGAAAACAGACACTGCTACCTACAACCCATCAGCAAGTAAACTCAAATTGTAGTAGAAGCCTCAGCAGCTGAAGCTGATCCCCCGGTAGCATGAACAGCATGAACCAGATAGAAACAAACATGCAGTACACCTATAACTATGAAGAAGATGAGTACATGACCCAAGAAGAAGAATGGGACAGGGACCTGCTCCTGGACCCAGCATGGGAGAAACAGCAAAGGAAGGTCTGAAAATAGTGTGTTTGTCTGTGTGGGTCTGTATGGAATGATGTCCTCTCTTTTTTCCATGCTGTATCTGGAATTGTCAGGGCCGTACAGTACGGGGTTCTAATAAAACATATTTTACATTGTATAAAACATGTATATAATGTATAGTTGCTATGCCATATTTTGAGGATAGTGCATTTGCTGTTTTTATTCTTAAGTGAAACCTATGTCAGATGAAAATGATTTATGAGAGTCAGGAGGTTTTTTTTATATTGCACTGGAAATATCCTGTCAGTGTCGCTAGATTTATGTATTAATGTTTCAGTAATTTTTAACTTCACTTCCTAGGTCCTCCTTTCAGAAAGCAGACTCTGAATTGATGTGTGCGCCTGGTGGATTTTGAAAAAGAGTAAATTGCAATTATAAACAGGGAGATGAATGAGATGGTTCAAAATTGGTGTGCAACAGAACTTTGCAATATTTCTGAGAGCAGACTGAGAAATCACTTTTGAAGTTGCGATCTTGCAAGTTAGCTCTTAGTAGAATATACTCTTCATTCCAACTGAATGATCTGACAAGGAAAGTATTGCCTAGAAATACATCCAGGCTATATTTGGAAAACTGTATTTCACGATTAGGTTCCCACATGCCAGTTCACTGTCTGGGAAAAAAACAGGTCTGTAAATATATTGGAATATACTGTTGTGTAGGAAACGCTTCTTGCCTTTTAGGTGTAAGAAAACTATTGAACCACCAAGGACTGCCCATGCTCTTTTTCTGAACATAGGCAGAAATTATGATCCCACATCAGTCTTGTCAGTGGTTTGATACTTTAGTAATATTTGCACTTCTAATTTCAGAACACTAAGTTTTAAACAGCACATGGAAAAGAGAGATGAAATATTGTAGAGGATTTGTTTCATTCTAATTTGAAAGGTGATGCTGAAGTCACAGCTGACAGATCTGGGATTAAAAGGTTATCTGCTGGTTACAAGAATGGAAAAAAAAGGGAGGGAGAGAAAGACAGTGCTCTGGACAATAAGGTTGAATATGTATTCTGCATAGCTGAGCAGCCCACTTCAAAACCTAAGTAGAAGGTGCCAGTTAAGATCTTATGAGTCTGTCCCACTGTTGCAGTCACAGCTTCTGTAAAAGCTATACTATAAATGTATAGCTATAAAAGTAAGAGCTGTTAGAATTGTTGGGGCCAGGGGGTTTGCTTTTCCATTAAAGTTTGTAGAGCTGGTATTTTCTGCTCAAATTTAGCTTAGAGTCTCCCTCCTTCTGTGAGTTTTAGCTGGTTTTATTAATTTTCTTACATTCACACCTGTTCGGGTCCTGCTGTATGAATATAGTGGGAGAAGTTCTCTAAGTTGAAGTTCACTTTTCTTGATCTAGCAGCTGCTGCAACTCCTAACCAATAATTAAGTTGTACTCATCAACACTGACATTAGTTTTAATTTGACACTCTTCAGATGGTCAACTATGTTTTTCTGTTTTATAAGGAGAATGGAAATTATCTTAGTGCTTAAGTGCTTTAGTGATTTGAAACTGTGCAGCTGTAAGAGGCTGTGGCTACATCTGATTAGGATTCAATTGTCCAGTATTTCAAAGAATGCTGTTTTCAAAAAAAATTGGACAGATTACTAGATAGTCAGCACTCTAATGCAGTTTTCCTTCAATGCAGACAAACGATCAAAAGTAAAGAGGACTTGGATTAGGAAGACGTTTTTATGTTTACAGTAAGTCTTGACTTTTACAGAAAATCGGGGAGTAGCTATACTACATTGAAAATTTTATGTTTCCATTCCCTGAACAGACAGCACTTCAGCAGAAAGTCAGATTTCAACATTGATAAATTAAAGCAGACTCTGCTTTACTTCCAACTTTATGTTGCCAGTTCCCTGGGTTTAGTTTTAATATTAACATGATAACATATTTAAATAAAATTTAGGAGTGGGGATCCTTACTCCTTGTCTTGGAAAGGAGTCTGAATTATTATTACATGAAAAGTACTTGCATGATAAAGGGTTGGTTAAACCTTGTAAAATTTTAAGGCTTCTATCTTTCTTAATTCATGCTAAGACAGTGGCAGAAAGCGCTTTCTTAATTCCTTATTTATTAGGAGAAGGTTGCAGGTACATGGGCACAGATCTTTGTTCTAACTGGTAATATAATATTGAAAAATGATCTCAGTGGAGCCCTGGCAGTTGGCAGCATATATTTTCTATTAGACAGTCTTGGATCAAACCAAAAATAAATGCCATTGTTTCTATTGTGGGCTGCCCTCTCCAGACTTGCCATTTCAGTGATATGCCTGGTATGAAATCTGTCAACAGATGCTGGTAACACATGATGACGTCCATAGGATTACAATGGATGTGACACCTAATTATAACCATGGAGTGGAGTATTATGGTCTGCTGTAATCCAGGCTCCTTGGTGGTCACAGATGCCCAAAAAATATGAAGTACACTATAGGAAAGAAAGATGAGTTGTGGTTTAGTTCTGTCTGAATGTGAGCAACAATTCAAATGCTTTAATTGAGGTAACATTTAGCCTGTGTCAACTCAGGAAATCAAGAAAATACAACAATTCAACCATTTGCTGCAATAGACACTATTGGCAGAAACTTAAACGGGATCATATGATTGGGCATTTCCAGCAACAACTTTAAAGAAAGACTAAATAACAAAAAAAAAAAAAAAAAAAAAAAAAATTGTATTTTGAATGGACATCCTGTAGATGTCCGTTAGTAGAAATGGACAGTAGATGTCCAATAGTAGAACAGACACAGTAGATGTCCAATAGTAGAAACTAATTAAAGAATTATGGCCTTGGTGTCTTTTGAACCTGTAGATGGGTACCATGAGATTGGAAACTTCTACAGTCTGCTCCTTGACCCAGTACACTTCCCCTGCCCACATGTGCCTAAGCAGTGGCTGAAAGATCTATGGGAGTGGCCCCTTGTTTCTTCAGTACTACACAGAAATAAAAAAAATATTGGAAGTACTTTTGGAAAAGTCTGTCCAGAGAGGGTGGGATTCTCTTCTTCATTCTGCCCCGTAACCCTAGACAAGGTCAAGTCACCTCGTTTTTCCCACTGGTAGAAAGAGGCTGGCCAGTGATAATTGTAAGAACTGGTAGAAGTGGTTTGTTCTATGGTCTGTCAGACTAGAGATCACTTGTCTTTCAGCCCCTACCCTGCTGGACTGGAGTGTGAACAAAAGTCATACTAGCTTATAGTGGAAGACTTAAAACATGATTTCTCTTTTCTCCATAATAAATATATTTTTCCATAATAAATATATTTCTCCGTAATAAATGTATTTTTTATATTTCTTAAGCTTCCAAAAAAAGGCTCAACAAATTCCACAAAGCTTTTGGTTTTCACTAACTATATCTCAGTATAACTAAAGGGGACATAGGGAAATAGAGTGTCACTTAGCTTAGGAAACCAAGCACAGCAGTGCTACTCAAAATGTGCACATACTGTATTTTTGCAATGTTTGATCTGCCAACACCGCTTAGTCAGACAGGTGTTTAACAGCACTGTCTTGTTTGTAACTTTTGCTATAAATAATTATAGGAGTGAGTGTGCTTTTTTAAACTTTGACATGAAATGTGTTTTGTTAGCTTTCTAAGGAAGACTGAAACAAGTGTGATCCCTTCTTCAGGATAGTTGTATTGTAAGACACTAAATTGGCTTCACATATTTAATATGTGGCTTCTGCAGTCATTCAAATGTGTCTGACACTATTGAATCAACACACGTAAAGAAAGAACTGGGAACATGTTCCTTGCCTTACTGATATTATTATATGTGGATGATCTTATTCCAGCTTGCTGTGTGGCCCTGGTACACCACTTTGTTAATGCAGAAGGGTTTTAATGTAGGTGTCAATGTAATTTCTGACAATTTTGATGGCTTTTTACACTGGTATAGAATAAAGACAAAGATTTAGAATATTTATTTACCTTGATATTGCCCTCTTTGTGAAAGCAAATCTTGATAACGCTGAACCTTGTGCATGAGTGAGGACTTCAGAAAAGATTCTCAAGGAAAGAAGCTGTATCTTTCCAGCCTTCAGAAGTACATATCAGATTACATTTTCAGTGTGACCTATAAGGATTTATCTGCATTACCTCCTTTGGCTGGTAATACAACTCCTGTTGTCCTTGCAAGTTAAAAAAAATGCATTTGGAAGACACATGTATGGCAAATTATTTGGAAGAAGCTATCAGGACTGTGAATGATGGGCAACATCCTTATTGTTGTAGTGTTGCTGCAACTTCATTAAGTTCAGCAGATTTGAGAGGTTCGTTGCAGCCTGAAAGAGAAATTGACCTTGTGTTCAGTCTGACTTCAGTGTCTATAAATAGAGTTAGACTCAGTGTCCCGGATTTACTCTGAAGTTTGCCTGGTCTTCTGTGGATGGAATCTAAATTGATTCCTTATCAGAAACCTCTTCCTGTAAGAATTCTACTGGTGTGTGAGAAGGCAGATATAGTGGAAGGAAACAGCTTTGTTCTTCAATGGAGGAGAGAAATAACAGAGCCTCAATGAATGAAAAAGAAATGTAAGGCAGAAAGAGGTTGGCAGGAGAGGCTGGATGCCAGCAGCAGAATTCAGTCCTGTAAACCACTTCTCACTTCTCCAGATTGAAATAATTGTTGTACATACTATAACAATATCTGCAATGTGTAGAGGGAATTCCAGCCTAGGTCTTCCTCTTTTACTGAGATTATCTGGAAATAAAATTAGCTTGATTTTTTTTTTTTAAACCATGCAAAATTCTATCCTTTAATAATGAGCCTTGACATTAGGCTCCATCGCACACACAGAAACCATCCACCGCTAGAGGGTTTTTAATGAGGTGACACTTTTTACCCACTTGGAATACCAGTGGGATTGTTGAGAAGGCACACAGATTCTCCTGTGCGAGTGAGCAGCGTGAACAGGGTCTGGATGTGAATGTAGGCGGTGTGGGGGAAGCAAAAGGTACACGCCTTTCTAAGAGAGTATGAACCTTCAGATTACTTATTCCTACTACTTACCTGTTAACTATTGGATATTTCTTATAAAGATGAGGGTACTAAGTTGAGTAGCTTTAGGACTACTTTCAGGAGGGGATTTATTATGCCAGGAGGAAATTCATCTAGACTCAAAAATGGAATGATAATGGGAAAACCATGTGCTATGATAACATATGCCATATCATATGATGAGTCCTACACTGCAATTCTCTCCCTCCCTTACCTTGTATGCAGATAATCAGGATGGTGTAGGTGTCTTGGAAGTTCTGTTGGTTGAAATGCAGGAGTTTCTGTTAGTACTAACAATTAAAAGAGCAAACAATTTCACCTTTTTTAGACTTTTTTTTCTAGTATTCAGCAAGTACTTGGCTGTCTTCTATAGAATAACAATGTCTTGCCAAATGATAAAGGCCACTATAGATGCAGAGTGCACCTTTATGAAACATGAAGTTTCAGCACTCCAAGGCCAAATGCTCCTCCAGGGGCATCAAGAATTTTCTTTTCAAACAGTGGATGCCAAAAACTCTAGTATTAAGAACAGACATAGAACATCTCTTGTTTTCTTTTAAATCCTGAGTGCTCTTCAAGTGATGATCTCAGTGGTAAATGGCCCCGTATGAGATCCAGCTCAGAACCTAGTAGTCAATGGATGAACTTAATTTTTTTTTTCTGCAACAGCATGTCTTGATTTTTCAGGATCTACTGTAACTGTCCCAAGTATTAGACATTGATGCAACAGAAGGCCATAGAGTTGCAGTTTCTCTTATCCTAGGAAGAGTTGCCATGAGGGCAGAAGGAGTCTCTGTAGAAATATGGGATGTGTTTATGGCTTGTTCTGTACAATTGGCCTCTTTGAGATTAGTGCTTGTTAAAATAGTAACATGTTAAATTCCTCTTGCTGATGTTACTTGCATGGAAGGGTGTTTGAGAGGAGCATGCTGAAAGGATAGTGAAACGATCGTATTTTGTCAGTGTGCTTCATATTTTGTCTTGGAAGCTGTCAGTTTTGTGTGCAGGCCTGAATACTGTGGTGCTGGTATATGAAAAAAAATTCAAAGAAAAGTATTACGAAATTCGCTTTACTTGAAATTATTAAGTACGTAGTTTGTTTGAATGGGAAGGTTTTCTTTACCAATACTGAGTGCGAGAAATAAATATATTACTCAATATTATGTTTTCTATTTAAACTCAAATGAACCTCTCAATGTTGACCTGTTCGAGGCTCTGTATGCGTTTGTTAAGTGTTGTCAAATTGATAACTCCTACAGTCTCAATTCAACTGTTAATTAACCCCCAGATATCTGCCCAGAACAGAACTGTATGATGGAAATAAATTATAAGGACCATTTTGTAATGGGAAGCAAAGGCTACCTCCTACCTTCATGCATAGATACACACCACAGCCTCCCCCTAAATTTGTATAGTAAAATGTTTGTATGCAGATATGCTGATCCAATTAGTAAGACAATAAGGATTGGAAGAAAGTATGGATCTGAGTGGGTTTCCATAAGCTGCGACCAAGGTGATTAAGAGCTAAAGAAAAGCTGTGTGTTAAGCAGTGGACTTTGCTATAATCTCTTGTGGGTGGGATGTCTGCATCTTGCTTGAATCTCTGGGTCACTGGAGCGCTGAAGAGAGAGGCTTGGAAGACCTCTGAGGGTTTCCAGCCCTGAGGCTGCAGTAAATAGGGAATCCATACTCATACAATTGATTGTCCTGTGCAAGCAAAAGCAGGACCGAGCTATATTCTATAAACTAATGAATCTCAATAAGAAAGTATCATGATCACACCATCAATATCCAAATCAAAAGAAAACATCTCTGCAAGATGAATTTCGACTGCTTTTTGCCAATGGGGTAACACAATTCAAAATGTTTCATCGAAGCTCTTCTGCCCTCTTACAAGTAAGACAAAAGGAGTTTCATCACTGTGATGTAAGAATTGGATATCAAAGGCCTAACATAAATTTATCACTGTTGCATAACTTCTGAACTATTTAATGATTTTTAGTTTAGGTAAAATTTTCTGTGTTGCACTATACAGTTCTACTGAATTAACTTCAGTGAGACTGAACATCAGGGTTTTCCTTAGTTGTGAATATCTATCTATATAGATATTGCTAGTAATTTAGAAGTTGTACTGCAGGTCCTGCTTACAGAAAAATGCATTGCATTTGTAGCTGGAATACAGGTGGACCTGATGCAGGAAGACACATGTCAGTGAAATAGAATTAGATGGGAATTTGTACTGCTTAGCTTTGTCCCAAGTAGAAAAAAGTCCCTCCTGTATGTTATTTTATATCCTTGCAAGCAAACAAATATAAAAATGCTTACACAGTTGGCAAAGTTGAATTAGTTTGGATGGCTTTACTGCCAAGCATAATTTCTTCTGAGCTGTAATTGTTGGAATAAACAATTTGTAACTGATGTGGTATTCCTTTACTGTGAGCAATGAAAAGTTGCTGACTCTTGAGTCAATATGACTTTTATGGCTATGAGTTCTTTACTGTCAGCTGATACCACAAGGAGAATGTATTCACATCAAGCACTCCATTTTTTCCTAAATTAAATTTCATTCCTAGTTTGGGGTGATTTTCACATCTTCAGTGTTTGAAGAACATCATTTCATGAAATTCTCTGATAAGGATGTGTGGCATTTGTTCTTATATCACTGGATTTGTTGATTTTAAATATGCCTGAGGTTGAGAGACTTGATGCATAAACGTTATCATAACTAAACAGGTCCTATACAATGCTCTATTTCTACATGAAACTGGGCATGTATTTAAAGATAGAAGTTACCTCTTTCCACGTCATTTAACCAGCAAACACAATGTTATGATCACCCTCTGTGTCTGTGTCTGTATCAAGTCTGTAGTAGCTCTTCCTACTGGCAGTACAAGGAACACTTCAGTACAGATCAAGACAGCATGGTCCTAGTAATCCTTGAACTACTGGTGTGAAAGGCTTACAGAGTGGGTGTTGCTGCTTTGCAAAGCAGAGCATCTGCAGAGACAGAGGCAAAAGACTTCGAAGTGCAATGATCTCTGTTTATGAAAGTGTCCTGCTTGAAATGGTAGCTTGTAGAAATATACTTCATGCTTTTGAAGGCTTGTCCAGAGGGAAGCAGGTGACAGTTGTTTGGCTGGTTTTTAGTTAGTTTATATATTTGGACCTAAAATTTGTGTGTGCACACAGGTGAGAAAATCAATCCTAAATTTGTCCCAAGTGAAAGAAGGGACACTACTGCTCCTATGTCTGGTCCCGGTTTTCCCTGCTTTGAATTATAATGGCACATTGCTTTATATCTGTCTATCTATGTCACTGTCTATCTCCAAAGCAGCGATTGTAATACCTATGTTGCTGGCTTTACAGATGGAAGTGCAAAATGTTTATTGCACTTGATATGAATAAGATGTTCCGTTTATTTCAAATGCTTCCTCCCAGCTGCTCTTAACTGCCAGAATTCCTTCAACTTGAAATCTGATGTTTGTTCTTATTTCTCTTCAAAAACTTGTAAGTTAAAGAAGTCCAGCCATCCATTACTTTGATAACTTGCAGAACCTAATTTAGAGCAGATGGCTTCTAATCTTAACTGCCCCCCCGAAAGAGCTTTGCTCACCCCCACTACCATACCAGGAGTCCGTGGAAAGTGACTACCTTCGTCTAAAATTAGCATCTGTGGTTATTCCTTAAGCATCTAAGGAAACACTCATATTTTTTATAGGTGTTGAACACCCAGGCATTTCCACTGACGTCAGGAGGAACTTCTGTCTATTTTGCACCTTTGAAAATCAGCCTGCTCTTTTGGCACTCACAGAAAGGCTTAGCCATCTAGCATTAAATGATTTTTTTAACTCCGTTTCATATTTAATCTTGACACTGGTGTAGCTTTTCACTGCTGCAAGACTTAAGACATTGCGCTTTTGAATGTGAAGAGAACTAGTACCCAGCTGCATTAAATACAAATTTTTAAAAAAAGCAAAAAACCCCAAACACCCAGCCATAAATAATTGTGTAGCTCTGGGGTATTATTTAACCTAGAGGAGTTTCTTTGGGCTACAAAAACCCTCTATAGTCCAAGCTCATCTCCAGCTGTACTCTGGAGAGTAGTTCCACCACACGTTTTCTTTGGCAGACTAATTGGCCACCTTTGATTCTGCTACTATCCATAGACTTCCAGTCCCCTTCATTTGCTGGTACAATGATCTTCTGCTATATACCAGATCACTGAAGAAATTTGAAGCAACTCTCCCTCTTCTTACTGCTTCTAAATCCTAAATCATTTCAATAATGTAGTTTGCAGTGCAGCCCCACAGGCAGCTACATCTGCGCATGGACATATTATGTATAATGCACTTATCATCCATCTGGCATTAATATTGAAAGACAAGCAAAACACCATACATGAGGCTGAAGTTGGCTTACTTTCCATGACCAAGCACAGGTCCCAGCATGGCTCCTGTTGAGAAATATGCTATAAATAAAGAACTGTGTGTTTAATTGATGAAGCAGCTTATTTATCACAGACACTGTAATGTCTAAAACACTGATGTTTATGCCTTCAGCGGTTCCAGTCATCATTGTTTATTTACCCATCTAAGTTAGGTGCTTTAGAACAGGCTACTTTGTTAAATTTCTAATTCTATATAATCAAGCCATCCTGAGTAGTGCTTTGCTCTTTAGTCTGTTTTTGTGAAAAGCTCAGTAATTTAGGAACCTAAGCCTCACTAAAAATTATTTAGAAATGCTAACATTTTTCTGAATTTTATGAAAGTTTGATGGCTTACAGGATATTCTATAGCTAATGCCTCATTAAAAAAATCAACCCAATGTGTTTCAGTAGTATCTTTTATTGCAGAAATTAGCAAATTCTTTAAAAAACAGACTCTTAAAGGAAGCATGAAATAAAAATTGAAATTTTTTTTAGTCGTCAGTTACAATAGTAAAGAAATTCACATGGGCAGATTATATGCTTTGTGTATTGAGAAATATTGCATTGAGTAAGCCGGCATATATGCCACAGAGGAGCTTTTGTTGCATAATAGGGAATTAATGTATGAGGTTTTCCTTTCCCTATAAGAGTCTAATCTGAAACTGCAGTTTAGATAACAAGTGAAACTAGATTTGGTTATCTTCAAAGGTACTACATAACAGTAGTTATGTAGCAAAGATAACATTGACTGTGTAAATATCTTGGAGTCTGACTATTGACATATTTTTCCCATCATTTATTGGTGTCAGAGACTTAAAGATGTGTGTGTTGGTGAGTGTAGAATTGAAAAAAACTTTCAGTATCTGTCAGAAGACCTGATTTTCTGATTATAGAAGTGCTTCAGAGAATGTTGCTAAGTTGGATAGGAACATAGTTTTATCCCACTCTGATTCACTATATTGACCAATTTATAATGGATTTACTTACTCACCTGACAGTGTAGTATATCATTATTGGATAAAGATAGCATGGTGAAGAAAATCAACAGAGAAAGCAAGGGAAAGACATTTGGAAATCCAGTCAACTAAATCCTGGATTAGCCTACTTTAATTAATCCTTCTATTTCCAGAGGGCATACCTTTAGTTCCTTCCATACTGTAATGTGTAAATGTTTCTTCCGTTTCACCCCAATAGTATTTGGTTATTAAAATATGTATCTCTGAAACAAAACTGTTAGCCAACACTATCTGTGATAGTTCATAAGCTTTTGGGAAACCAGGAGGAGCACTGTAGGGTACAGTTGGTAGAAGAGGGACCTGAGACTGGAAATAATAGAAGATCCTGTCTCTTTATTAAGAAAGTTTATTTGACACTGATAGTGTAGTGGCAATGCACGTTCTTTGTTTAATATACTGGAGAAAAAGCCCCAGGCAGTATAAGGGGCATTGACTTCATCTTTAAAGCACACCTGCAGATTTGTCCCTTGCAGATTACCACCTTTTTGGATTACTTATACCCCATTTTTAACTTTCCACACGGAGAGGCAAATGTAGAAGAGATTATTCTTTTCTTCTCTAATGGTGAAGGAGTGACCAGTTGGAAAATAATACAGGTGGAGAGAGAAAACGGTAGAATGGCTGGTCTCAAATATTTTATCATTGCTGAAACAATTCCCTCCAGACCTGTTGGCGTATTTACTGCAAATCTTTTTCTGAAGAGGCTTTCTAGTTTGCTGATACTCTTGTGAAGTAGAAATGCTGAGCATGAAAGGTGGTGCTCCATAATTAACTCATTCTGAGCCATGTAGAAATGGGTGAATTTCTTTTGACCCTATCACATTTCAACTTTTGGTTGGATATTTTAGTCCCATGACATATGAAATACCTTTTTCTATCCTTGTGTTTCATGGTTTTTCAGGACTTAGATCCAAAAAGAGCTCCCTAAATATTGCTCTTTGTCTAAATAACGCTTACAGTGAGACCTCCCAAATATCACTTTGCTCAAAAGTGATCCAGAAAGCACCAGAATGCAAATAGGTCTCAGTTCTGTTACTTCAAAAGTATTGGGAGGTGTCTAATTTTGTCCACCGAAGATCTGTATCTAAAAATCTTCTGGAGAGCAAGAGAGAGGGTGCATGAAAAAGAGATATTTGGGAGCATGCTTCAGTACCTTGGACTTTCTAGCAGAACCTACACACTTTATGCTCTTCAAGCTCTCTGCTCAGGTTCCTAATGTCATACTTGATTGGTTGAGGAGAGGTATTTGGACAGCACTTTAAGATATGAATATATACCTCTGTATAAATGCAAAGATGCAGTCTTTATTACATGGGTGACAGAGTCCATTAAAACTTTTATAAGAATGTGTACAACATTTCTTTGCTGCACTCAACTTCGTGCAAATCTATTTTAGTGCGGATCTATTTAGTGGCAAATCTATTTTAATGCCCTGACAACTGGGTGTGAACTAATTTATTTGCAGATATGCACTGTAAGGTTCTGTGGTGTAAAGTGACCGGGAATGCTGTGTAAGATATTAGTTGCTGTAGCCATACTACCTCAGGTTGTAATGTCAAGCTTACTTGTTTTTATAGGGTACATGCAAGCTCTGCAAAGTGCAGTGTATTGGAGCAGAGAATATTTGGTTAGTATGCTCTAAAGTTAGCTTACCCTATTAGAGGAAAATACTGTTATGCCATGCAAATAGCTGGCAGTCCTCAGAGGTCCAGGCTGGATGCTGTAATGCTCCCAGTCATGCTGTGTAGGAGTACTGTGGTTCTGTCAGAAAGGCACAGGTCCTTGTGGGTGATGCTTCTCTATTTCTGCAGATTTCAGTAGGAGGCATTTTGAAGAGCAAAATTGGCAGTGTTGCATGTATAAAAAAAAATTACCATGATCTGTTAATTGTTGAATTATTAAATGCTAGAAACCATATGGCCTATTGAAAGAGATCAACGTGTTCATAAACTTTTCCTTTGAGGGAAATACAAAATGAACATCTGAGAAGAAAAGAAAGCAAGAGCCATTGACCAAAACAAGATTATTCAAAACTTTACATTTTTGTTGTTCCTTTAATTCCTTTTTTTGTTTGTATTTAGTTTTGTTTTCAAAGCTTTACTCCCATTTAAGAACTGTGTTCTGAATATGCTTGATTCATAGATAATTTTTTCACCAATATTTGTTTTTTGAGGATTATGAAATAAAAGTTCTTTTGCTTGCTACAGCATTTTAACTTTACAAAATATATGAGAGACTGTAAAATACACTCCATTGCGAAGATTAACAGAGCCCTTCTGATATTGCATTGAGAGCTCTCAGTCCATGGGACATATTTATATTTCACCTCTACTGTGGGATAATGATTTGGAAAATACAAAGTGGTTTTATAACTTGAAAGAAGGAGTACAAAAAGCTGTGGAAGAGCAAAAACTCAAATATTGAGCCATTACTCACTGTCTGTCTTTTCACTCTCATTAGAGAATGCAATTTAATATGGGGGCTATTGTAACTCAGAAATTTGTAAGTAATTTGAGAACTTTGTTTACTTCACAGATTATACCATTATTTACCATTCTCTAGTGCTAATTTTGTACATTGAGAATGTGCGTTGAGTAATGGTGTGTAAGCCAGAAAATCCAGAGGTATTAATTCGGTTATGACAAGGTATTAACATACCTGTTGTTTTACATAAAAGGCAAAGAGAGTAGAGTCATCAAAAGGTAGGGTGTAACTGTAAATGATGCCATGCATACTGTTACTGAAGTAGAAGGGAAAACGAAGAGGTAAGATCATTGCAAACTGAAAGACCCTGCTCCTCATTACTTCATCTAGCTAGAATGAATTATCCAGGGCTGCCGTAATACAGCTGGACATGCACATTTAGGCAAAGGATTCTCATAGTGTATTGCCTGAATGCTGTTTGTGACCATCTTTTTTCAAGGATTCATGCATATAATGTGAATGAACAAACTGCAAAAATAGTCATTCACACCCAAGAGAAAGTTGACTTGCAAACCCCTGACCTTTGTCTCTGCTTAGCAAGGTGGTGAGATTATTAATTAAAAGTCTCAGTGTTGCAAAGCCTTCTGAGTGGAATATTCTAATAGTCCCTACACCCCAGCTCATGATGAAAGATAGCCTTGTACTGAAGATGGACTTTTAATTTATTGATTGGGAATGTGTGGCTGATGGGAACCTTTCACTTTTAGGTCAGTATTTTGAACCCAGGCCAGGTGAATAAGTGACAAGGTTGCTAACACATGCAGACTGTTTGGTAATATCTATGAGGTGAGTTGTACACTCAGTTTAGCTCTCGGGAGGACAGGTGTCCCCATCACTTAAACCACCAGAAATGGAAGCTTCATTGGTGGTGCCCAAAACTGACCTTATTAGTGAGAGGTAGGGACAGTGACTTTTCATCCTAGGGGTGAAAGCTAAAAAAATTCCTGTATGTGAAAATGCTTTCTCAGATTGCATCTGTGGGGTTACTCACAGTCATTGCTATTCTTAACAGTTCCCTGAGCCACTTCTTTCTCCATACTGGAGAGGTTGGCACATTTCAAAATTTACTAAGTATTTAAGGAGGGAAGGGTAACTATCATGTAACTATATTTACAGTAGTAGGTAACTGGTTTATACTAAATAGCTAGATTTGGTTTTCAAGACTTTGGGTGATAGAGAACAGATGCTAAAGATGTTGGTAGTTTTTGTTGTTTTCCGTCTGTTCACAGTAGGTTCAGGTTTTGGTTCATTTTTTTACAGTTCTTTATTTACAAGGTATTTATAGTTTTGTTAACTTTCTAATCTTTCTTGCTACTATTTCTTTATTGGGCTTTTTTTCAGGGTAGTGTTTGAGCATTTCATAAGCAACAGTTAACTTTCTACTGCAATAGTGTGGTGGAATATGGAGGCTTTATTGTTCTCATTATCCTTGAATACAGAAGTGGAACACTTAAAAGTACTCAGACATGCCTAACATCTGCTCCCATCGTTGTTAAAAGGATTATAGTCCCATATGAGGAATCATGGGTCATAATTTGCTCAGCATTTAGGACAGTAAAAACATTTTTTAAATTCCTGTTTTAAGTGCCTAAAAGGCTGTTGCAAAGTTGGGGAGAAAACACACGTGTCAGGGTCTCTTCTCAAGGATCATAATACACACCTTAAGAAATGTACATACCAATAGAACAGATCATGGAATCCGCTTTCATTTTAATTTGGTTTATGTTTAATTTTCTGTGAACACTCTTCTGCCTATTGAGTTTGAATCTCCTTTCCCTCTATCCTGTTACATTTTTTCAGCTTTGTTTCATTATTATTCTCTGTCATCACCTACTACTCTCTTTTTTCCCAATATCCCTGACAAATCTCCAGTATTAGATTTCTTTTTGCTAAGGGAAATTAAAGGGTCATACGAAAGTAGAAGAGGGAAATGGAGATCACCACAGAAAGAACACCCTGACAGAAACAAAATTTACAGCTATCTGTTGCATGCCAAGCATTTGGATTTCTATAAGGGAGTTGTTTTCCGCTGAGTGAGTTCTTAGTTTGTAGTCTTTGGATAACTTATGTACCTAAGTTTTAGGGCTTCTCAGACACAGAATCTGGAAGGAAAAACAGTCTTCTTGCTATTCTCCCTTTTCAAGGCTGTGGTGTAGATGTCAATTAGGATGAGAATCTTCCATGAACAGCGTGGAAAGTATTACTGGGAGAATCAAGGAAAGCATTTAGTCCATTTCCATACTTTTAGGCAGAAGCAAGTATGCTCATGCTCTTTTTGACATTATTTATCCAACTTGTTCTTAATCATGTCCAAGAAGAGGGGTTCCACATTTACCCAGCCAGTCTCTTCCAGTGCTTCACTGCTTCTAGAATTAAAGATTAATTTAAAGCTTCCTCTTGACCGTCTATCTAAAATTCTGTCTTCAGTGAACACAGAGATCTGATTTATTATCTTCTCTTTTCTGACTTCTTTAATGTTTAAGTATTGCTCTCTTTTCAAACTTCTCATTTATTTTTGTATTTAATTTTCCTCTTTGATAAAGAGATGGTTGCAATAGGTAGATAACATAAGAAATCTGCTTCTGTAAAGTTCTGGTGTGGGGACCTTTAAAATACTCTACCTTAACCAGTGGAACTAGGACAAACGGCTAGAGTTTAGGTAGACAAAATCATGATCAGAGGACATCCATGTACCTAACTGCAGGCTTCGAAATGTAGTACAATGTAAGTTTTTGCTTGCTTGTCCTTAGAAGTTTAATTTTGAAATATAAGATTGGATTTAGCAAAAATTGATGCTCACTTGCCTAGCAAAGTTTCCTACTTTTGTGTAAACAAAGTATGCAAGACCTTTTGTCACCTACAAGACTCTGTTTCTCCGTTTTTTATTAAAATTGACATTTGTGAATTCGCCAGGGACCACTCTGGTCTGCTTAGTGATAAGAATCTGTAAAAAAATACTTAGAATACTCAGAATTCAGAGAACACATCAGAAGTAGACAGCAGTCTTTTTTTTTTTTCCTGACAGCTCCTTTGTCTTTCTAATTCCTGCCTACAAATTTGGTACATTGCAGTTATGTTGTAAAGATAAGAATGGGTAAAGGTATCCTACAGTTTTTATCATCATCATCATCATCATCATCATCATCATCATCATCATCATCATCATCATCATCATCATGGGTAGGCTTCACGAACAAAGATTTGGGAAGGGCTCTACCCACACTTGTTACAAGCATGCTGGTGGCTAAAAAGGCCAATATGAGACAGACAAGTCTGGTTGCAAAAGGCACAGCAGAAAGACTCCTTAGGTGGTGTATTCTGCAAGACACGATTCTTTCTGCCTTATATTTTCTCCTCAAGAGTGATCCTGTGTGCGTTCTCAAAGGAAGCAGCAGTGTTATAGATGGTGTGTCTCCAGGCCTCCCAACTGGAGACCAGAGTAGACCAGTTATGTTGATCAATATGGCCAAGGCTGAGATGTTGTTTCAGGGAGTCCTTGAATCTTCTCTTCGGGGCTCCTCTCTTGTGGCAGCCGGAGGCAAGTTCACCATAAAGCAAGATCTTAGGGAGGTGGTGGTCCTTCATCCTGGAGACGTGTCCTGCCCAGCGCAGCCGTGTTCTCAGCAACATGGCTTCTATACTTGTGACTGCTGCTTGTTCTAGAACAGAAGTGTTAGTCACATAATCTGACCAGTGGATGTTTAGGATTGTGCAGAGGCAGCGCTGATGGAAGCATTCTAAGAGCCACAGGTAGTGGCGGTAGATGACCCATGATTCGGATCCATATAAAAGAGTAGACAGCACTATGGCTCTGTAAACACTGATCTTTGTGCTTTTCAAACTCTTTTATGTAGTTTTCTGAAAGCTCTATATGCCTTTGCTAACCTGTTGTCTATCTCTCCGTCAATCTTACCATCCAAGGAGATGAGGCTACCTAGGTAATTAAACTGCTGGACTGATTTGAGCTCTGATTCGCCAATAGTTTTTATAATGCAAGATAAAACCACGCCCATGCTTTTGCTGAAGATTTTCGTTGGATCACTCCTTCTTTTATTTCTGTGATATTTTTTTGAGCAAGGTTCTCTTATTTGCATGATTCCTGAAATTCCAAAAATGAAAAGTAGATCTAGACCAGAACTGTCCTACAGATCCTGAATACCTTTTAGTTTCAAATGGGGTTTCAAACATTGCATGTTCTCCTACTTCTAAAATATCAATGGTTTTGTTCAAAAATACATTTAAGTAGGCAGAATTGTTTGAAACTAAAAAAAATACTCAAGCAGACTACCCTATGGTACTGCATATATTCTGAGAAGTCACATATTTGGATCTTACAGATGCTTGCAGCTGTAAAGCTTTCATAAATGAGTGTCATCAATAGTACTGAAAAAGGAAGGAGCTTCCAACAGGTAATAGAGCTGTTGGAGCATTATATTGATGATTCGTCAGAACCCTGCATTACCTAAAGTTTTACCTAAATTTTCCTGCTCAAGACTCATGCTTCTCCCTCACTTGTAAGGATGGGCTTATGTGCCTGAAAACTTCTCTCTCTTTTCCAGCTATCTCAGGTGATCCAATAAAGATATCCACCTGCTCCTAATCAACCTAGCAATATTTTAACTGGTTTAGTCCCTTCAAAGACCTTGTAAAGCCTCTTAGCTTCCTTTCTTTCCTTCTTATTCTTTTCTTAAGAAAAAAAGCGAGGATAGTGCAGGCAGCGACCCATACTGAATTTCCCATGCATCTTGCTACCTCCTGAGTTTTCTTCCAGTTTAGATCAATGGAACAACATTGATCTCCCCTGAAAGAAAGAGCTAATGTCACACACTTTGTAACAAAAGGTCAATAATCTTCTTGACATTTCTTGGGTTTCATTTTTGCCAAATGATTCTTGAGGGGATATTTACATGATCTGGGTTTTTTTGGTAATAGTGAGCGCTGTAAAACAGACGTTCAGTCATTCAGTACTGGACAGAGTTGCATGTTTTACAAGAAACCCTAGACTCAAACAGGATTAGGCCACCTGCTTCGCGAGGACTGAGGTTTCCCCAGGCTCTTCCAGGCAAGCAAAATGCAGAGTGCCAGTAAGACATGTGCAATGTCCTGTGTGATGAATGCATCCCTTTGGTGGCTTCTCCTATGAATGATAAAACTAAGGGACAGAGGGGAAGTTCCCTTAGTTAGTAGAGCAGATCTGCTGACAGTGTGGAGTATGCTGGGGTATCACCTGACACCATCTGTTCAGCTATATGGATGGATGTGCTGGAGCAGGAAGGGCTTTCCCCAACATTGGATGTGGGGCCCTTGCGATGGACCTTCTACTAACTTACATTGTGAGATGGTTCTATGCTTATCATTTCTGTTGTTCCCAGGAATTTGGTTTTGACATAGTGCCTGTGATTTGAAGGTTTCCATTTAGTGACCTTTTGCAACACGCTAAACATTTTCCCTCCCTTAGCCTTCGTGGCATCCCTCACTGTGCTTTCACTCAGCTTCACTTGCATTGTTGCTGTGCCCAGGTGTGTTTTGTGTTAAAATCCCACTTTGCCCACTGGTGTTTTGACATGATTGAGTTGTACTGGTGAACCACCTCCCCTGTTAGAGTTATTCTAGTATATGCCAATGCATTTAGGCTTCCACTGCAAGGGGAAAGAAGAGCAAGAGGACAGGTAATAATAGTTCAAACCGACAACTAAGATGTAAGATGTTATTTATTTTCAATTCATAAAAATATCCTCAAGCACCTAATTATACTGCAAGTATAGCTTATCTAGATATTCTAGGAACAGCAGAAGGGTGCCATGTGTAGTCATTGGTTCACATCAAGCTAGCTTATAGAGGCCATGCAATTTTCTGCTGTGTTTCACCTTCATGCCTCTTGTTTTGGGAGCAGAATTAAACAGTTAAGAGAATGAGGGCCAACATGGACTGTATCCTAATCCCAGAGAAAACCCCTGATTCTGCAGTCCACTGTGTGGATGGACACAGGAGCTAGGAGATCATGTTGCAGGTTCACAACTTATATTTTAAAACATGGATAACAGACAGATGGGAAATTCTTCAAGGGGAAACCTCAGTCTGGCCTAGTGGGAATGTTCTGGCAGAGCTCCTTCTGTAACACCCTTGCCGTGCACTCAGAGCCCAGTAATGTTCTGTATAATTACAGAGTGAATCACTGCATCCCATTTAGCTTAGAGGTAGTGAAGACCCTCAGCTAACACAAAGAGAGGGGAAAAACTCCTTAGAAGAAGGGCTGTAAAGCAGTTTTAAGAAACAACTTTATCAGACTGAGATAATTCAGGATAATACATATGTATATAAACAAATGTGGTTTTTTGAATGTTTGTATTTGAAGTTAATTTTAGTCAGGTGTGTTCTGCTCTGGTTATTAGAATTTAAGGTCCACTTAAAATCAGTTGTGCTTCTGTTTTGCTTAACAGGCACATTTTTCATAACACATAGGTTAAAATTGGATTTTGTCTATATTTTCATTTCTAAATGCTATAGAAAGGCTAGAAACTCAAAAACCAAACTACTCCTGTGAGCAAGTAGCCTTTCTTGGGCTACTGGTAGAGGTACACTCAAGCAGACACATCCTTTTAAAAATAAATATTAGTTTTGAACACTTACAAAAACTATAGCAGACAGAAATTGATTTGAGATGGAGAGAGTGAAGGTAGAGTTAACCTCTGATATGAAATATATGTACTAATAGCATATGGGTCCCCAGTCCATCATTAGGCTGGATCCACTTCTAAATTTCAATTCTGAGTGCAAGCAAATAAATCTTTCTGAACTTGTGGAGTGTATCCCTTCTCCATCTAAGTTATGCTGCTGTTTTAGTGATGTTTGTTATAGACTCACTGTCAGTGCCAAACTAGAAATTTACTCTGCATCTTCAGGAGGTGGAACAAGTTGTCTTGTGACCCACAGTGGGTAACAATATTGGAGAGTGTGGTAGCTGATACTTTCTCATTTCTCTTTATTCATATTATCACATGCACATGTGAAACTTTTTATTAGAGCATCTTGTTTTCTGGCTTTGAACCACTATCGAAAGTAAGTTATCATTAAACTCACATAAAAAGGACATGTGGGCTTTCCCAGAAGTGTAGGACAATTCAGACCTCAGAGGTACCACTTTTTCCAGCAGAGCACATCCTTCAGTGTGCATTTGTAAAAGTATTTCACAAAGTGGGCATACCCTATTCCTTTTTGGCATTAGCTGCAGTTGACTGATAATTAATTAGAGATATTTCCCTTTTCTGTTGCTTGATTGCAATTCTACTTGTCAGAGGCTTGTAAAATTAAGTGGTGTCCCGACTAAATTACCAGGTAAGGGGTTTTTTTCCTTAGGTGTACACTTTGCCATCACAGATTATGAATCTGAATTATGGAGAATATGGTATTGGCAGTCTTCACAAGGAGGTTAAGTGGGCATAGAACATAAACCACATTCCCTTTTCTGGATTTAGTGTTTCCAAAATAGACCTGTGACAGAAGTAGACAATTAATAGAGCATTAAGAGAACAAGAGAACATTTACCTGTGGGACTGCAAATTGTTTGGGTTCCTGCCCTGTATCCCCTCTTCTGGGGTCTCTCATCTAAGAATGTCAGCAAAATTTCTTTTGTAATAACTTTGAAAAGGAGGAATTTTTTTTTATTTATATTTTAACTTTGTAGAGCTATGTATGGTAAATAAATTCTGAAAGAAATATCTAGCTTTTTAGACATTTATTTGTATCCTTAATGGTATTCAGCTCAGTGCCTTCAGTCCTGCCTTCTATCTCCAGGCAATCTGATACTCTGAAATGTTCTGTACAGCTCAGTAGAAAAAGGAATTTGCTTTGTCTAAGTCATTTAATAGCTTTTAAATCCCAATGGATTACAAATTTGCAGCGTACTGTATGCTGGCTGTATCTTGATCTCCAGGACTTAAATGTGCTTTGAATTGTTCCTCAATAACTATGAATAGAATTGTTAGTTAAAGCCAAAGCCATATGAACAAGTGGTATTGCAATAGGAATAGAGGGATGAGGGTTAAATAAAATGTGGATCGTGGAAACTCTTAAAATTTGCAAGTTAAGTTTTGCAGTAGCCTTGATGCAGTCGCTAATGGATTGCATCACTGAAACACAGTAAACACTTCCCTAAATATCATTCCTATAACCATGTTTAGTCCTAGGAAAAATAAGCTAGTTTGGAAGGCACCACACGATGAAGCCACACGCTGAGAGTCTGCTGTGATGTACTGCTGGGGCACTTGCATGAGGCACAGGACAATTCTTATAAGGGGATAAATGGTACCATTCCATGAGTTGGTGCACTGATAAACCAGAAAGCTCTGAGAAACTGTAGTTTAAATAAAAGATCTAATTCTCTTATTCTAGATATGGGAGACAATCTAAACTATGTATATACAGATAGTCTAAAAAAAGAATCCGTGCACAGTAGAGTGCTTCAGTAGAACTTATTATCCCATGAATGGAGGCCTTGTAGGTAATTCCAAGTTTATCCTTCAGAATGCTACAAATGCCCTTACTGCTGGAAAGAATCTTAAACAACCTACAGATATAAAAAAGAAGATCATAAAACCAGTGTCTGTCATCAAACTGTTTATTGAAAATGGCTTGACTCAGCAGTAGCAGCACCTTTTCCTTGTTTATATCATAGTGGCATTGGCTGCTTAGTGTTTCCATAAAATGAACAATATTGAGAAAACTATTTGTATCTCAGTAA
This sequence comes from Pseudopipra pipra, assembly GCF_036250125.1. Taxonomy (NCBI): domain Eukaryota; kingdom Metazoa; phylum Chordata; class Aves; order Passeriformes; family Pipridae; genus Pseudopipra; species Pseudopipra pipra. The sequence continues at coordinate 39,590,151 of NC_087551.1, read as the reverse complement.
ATTCAGCGCCATAAAAATGTCCATTTTCAAGAGAAACTATTTAAATTACTTGAAAACTTCATGATCTTTGTATAAAACTTACGTTTTGTGCCTGTCATTGCAGCATTCAGTAAATTGAATCAGCTGTTGTAGAGGCAAAGTAGATGACCACAGTGAGATCAGAGGTGGATAAAATTCTAATTTGTTTTATATATATAGAATCATAGAATCATAGAATCAACCGGGTTGGAAAAGACCTCTGAGATCATCAAGTCCAACCCTTGATCCAACACTGCAGTGGTTACTAGACCATGGCACTAAGTGCCACATCCAGTCTCATCTTAAAAACCTCCAGGGACAGTGAATCCACCTCCCTGGGCAGCCCATTCCAGTGTCTGATTACTCTCTCTGTAAAAAATTCCTTCCTAATATCCAACCTAAACCTCCTCTGGCAGAGCTTAAGACCGTGCCCTCTTGTCCTACTGCTGTTTGCCTGGGAGAAGAGACCGACGCCCACCTGGCTACAACCTCCTTTCAGGGAGTTGTAGAGAGTGATGGTAGGAATCAGATTTGTATTTTAAGGCTGCTCAGACAGTGGGGTTGTTGCCATTAAACCCTTAATTAAATGAAAAATGAGGAAAACTCATTTACTTGAGTGGTACAAGGTCAGAACACTTACAATAAATGTCTAAAAGAAGAGATGGAATTGGCTAAAGTTACTCTCCATGTTCCTCTTTGACTTTAGTATAGTGTGCTTGGAACAGTTCTACAAACTGCAATAGCATCTGCAGATAAACATATGTCCATCACTTAATTCATGAAAGGCTCATTTATTTACTGGTTCAACTTTCTAATATTTATTGCCAAATTGCCATGCAAGGTTCTTGTGCATTTACCCTTTAGTGCTTTCAGCTGTTTTTTCTGTATTACCATAATATTATTCCTTCCAAGATGCTTGTAATAATTTTTAGTGTTTGCAAATGACTTAATGTGGTGCTAAGCCTTTTCAGATACATATCACTGGAGTAAGATACTGCTTGAGGCAGACAAATTAGTCTTATAATCTAGATCCTAACTCTATAATTATCCAAACCAAATGCCATCCTAACATTCCATCATATCGTGCCCTGAGGGTAGGGGTGCCTAGTATCTCTGTTTTGATGATTGGTACACTATGGTTTCAGGTCTCTCATGAACTCAGTAAAGCTAGTTACCTTAACATGAGGAGTGTTTTACCTTCCTGCATGACTGCTTTTCAAGCTAACATCCCTTTATTAAAATAGATGAATTTGCAGAGATGCTTCAGCTTACCCATACTTATCCCCATCTGCACACAGAGCAACTTATGCCTTTACCTACAATCCATCCTCTGCAGGTCAACAGGATCCCTGCCCAGAACCACTTCCAATACTTTCTTCTCTCTCCTCCTTTTCCTGGTGCCTAGAATTAAGGATTTCACTCCACAGCTTTGCCATATCTGTAGCTCTTCTTACTTGCTTTCAATTCAATAGGAAAATTTGATAAAACTTTAGCAAGCTGTTCCTTGTCACTGTACAAGTACTGAGAAAAGAGCCCAGCAAGCTGCAGATCAATTGTTCACATAAATTGGGTCAAACCCAACAAAAGTAAAAATGTTATTTTTAACAAAAGGTTGCATTTTTAAGGAAAAAAACATTTGGGAAAATTCAGTCCATGTTCTTCTTAAAGTATGTCTAGAATTTACAAAATTCAGTTCCAGGGAAAATTTTTGTCATCATCTACTGTCCTTCATTATTCTGTTTCTGAAAGATCAGAAATTAAATAGTCTAAAAAACTACATAAGAGTAAAGAAGGCCAAAGGGAATTTCATATTGACAATTGGGATATATTTTATTGTTTTAAACTATTTGAATTAAATATTTTTAAAACTATGGCAATCTGAAATAGCAAAAGAAGAGGAATTCCAAATATCTGACAATTTCAAGTAGCTGAAGTCTAACCTAAATACCCGGGTAAAACATTTAGTAAATACAAACTTGCTTTATTTAACAGACACTGAAAAGCAAAGAGAATTTGTCAAAGATTTCACAGTAGCCTGTGTTTTGATTTCGTTCATACAAAAAGTAACATGTATATGACCTCTGCAGATCAATGGAATTAGTTCTGCTTTTCATCTCTGCAACTAAAAGCAGACTTAGTTATTCTCCATGGAATGGAGAAAAATGCTCATGGTTGCTTTTGTGATTGTTTTTTCCCTGCAAACCTAAGTATCTGCATTTGTGTGCAAGTTTTGTCTTTATGTGTAGATCTTTTGTTAGGAGATGCATGACAAGCAGAATCTAGCACAAAATTGCTTCTATTCAAGAAATCCTTTGCATCTTCATCAACATCTGGGATAAGAATTTTGAACTCGTCAACATGTATAGAATGAATGGGAGGTAGACATCCACATCTCAGATGCAGAGTTTACTCAGATGGCTTAGCAGTTGTTTTGGAAAATGCCGTGTTGATTAGTATTTTTTTTAATTACTGATTTTTAATTACTATTACAGACATTTACAGCCTGGTGCAATTCCCATCTCAGGAAAGCAGGCACACAGATTGAGAACATTGAAGAGGACTTCAGGAATGGCCTCAAACTGATGCTCCTCTTGGAAGTTATCTCAGGTTAGCTAAAATAAAGTTTTCTATGTATTTACAGCACACGAACTGAAACACTCTTAAAAGAACAAAAATTGTTAACAATATAAAACAGTAAACACAAAGTAAACTGAAAAGTGAGAGATGAAACACACTGTAAAGCAAAAGGGGGGAAAAAAGCCCTGCTTTCTCCTTGTCTCCAAAATTTTCTGCTTGGTGCTTGTGTATCAAGGTATCATTGATGTTGTTGGACAAACCAAAAACAATGAGGACCTTGCCTTAGCCCCTAACAATTAAAAAGCCGTTACACATAGATTACAAATTCATTTTATTCTGCTTTTATTATAAAAGTTTTGCTTTGCTTTTAATGACTTCATTGGATGGGCCAATGCTTTCAAAAGTGAGTATCTAAAGCAAAACTAGATCAATATTTAGTCATAAGTAAAAGGTCTCATTTTTCAAAAGAGTGGAATATCCAAGAACTTTTGACTAACTGATGTAAACTCACTATGTCACCTTTGTTATGTGTTATTCAGAGAGGCAGTCCCCAAGGTGCACTCAGAATGCCCCTGAATGGGAAGGGAATAGCTCATGGAAAATACAGTTTACATTTTTGCTGGAAATTTCAGTGGGGAATGAAGATCTTCAAAGGATCATTGGTCTTTTTAGAAATTATTCTGCTTTGGGATCATTTGAAAAGTTTGTTCAAACTCATCAGCCAATGCTCTGAAATGAGCTGCTCTGCTGTGCTGGATGAAGTTGTTAACAGCCTTTGTTTTTGGTCAGATGTGGAAGGATGCTACAGCTGATCTGCTGGATAGAATTCAGCCTCTCTTTGCAGCTGGGCAGGTACGAATGATGAGCTCTGAGAACATCCTGCCTTCTCAATATTCAGCTACTCTAACAGACAATAGCAATGAACCATACGTTGAGTAGCAGGAAACATGCATGTATCTTCCAGATGTTTAGGGCAAACAAAAATTTTACTCTGGTTTTACTGCTATATCAGAAAGATCTAAGTGAGATGCTTCAACATTTGAATTTTCTCTTTAGGGTTTTGTTCAAACCCCTTTGTCATTCTTTCAAAAATATACCTGTTAAAATTACTGATAAATTTAGGCAGTGTTCAGGCCACATCCACTCTTGATTTCTAATCACTTGTGTGTCTGTAGCAAGGTGTATGTAACAATAAACACATTAAATTTGTTCTTCTGCAGGGGAAAGACTACCGAAACCAGACAGAGGGAAGATGCGCTTCCATAAAATTGCTAATGTCAACAAAGCTCTGGATTATATCGCCAGCAAAGGAGTGAAACTTGTGTCAATTGGTGCAGAAGGTATGTGACAGAGCTTGACAGTGCAGTTTACTTAGGTCCTGAGCATTCCCATGGCAAAGAAGTCTGATGAGACCCTTGGTCACATTATGTGGACTGTTTTCTATATATGGGTGACTCAAAAATCCCTCAATACTGATTGCTGACCTATAACTGCGAAAGGACAAGACATGGAAATTTGTGGACACCTGGAGAGGGATAGGGGTACAAATGAGCTCTAAGATTACTTTATCTCCAAGATTAAGTTGAATTGTCTGTGTTTGAGTGGGTATTGAGATAACGATTTTTTTCTTTCAGAACATTGTTTGTCCTACATTATTGAAAATAAGGAACTCCTTTAGAAACCAGGTTGGATTTAAGGGTGTGCTTTATCCAATATGGGATCTTTTTTATCTTAAGGAGATATTATTAAGACAAGACAGAGGCTGACATCACTACCAAGTGGCTGGGACCTACTCCCATTTTTTTATGAGACTGACTGCAGCTGTGTTTCTAAAATTCAAATGCAGGGTTAAGGGAGTGATTGAAAGAAACTATAGTATCTAGGGAGAGACTGAACTTATGAAGAAAGTGGAATGGGATGCTATTTACTAAAGTAATTACTTTTTTATTGTTCTGTTGTAGCTAAATACAGACATGTGGTTGGTAGCCAGGTGCAGATAGATGTAGACTGAGCTAAAGAAGGCAGACTATCACTGCCAGTGAACCTATGCCTCCCTAGAAGATTCAATTAATTGTTTAAAAAGGACAAAGATCTGTCTAGAACTAGTTGCTCCATGAAGATATTTGCATAATGCTTTGCATAGCCATTACCATACAAACAATGACGTAGCTAGCATGATATCTAACTGTTTTTGATTCCGTAGCCTCAGTGATGTGCTTTCTGTGCCTTTTCTTTTCCAGACTCTAATATGTCCTTAAAGCAAACTTTTGGCTCTAACCTCAGTATGATGATAAGAAGCACTCCTATATTCTCTTAACATTGTTAGGCCTTTTTACATTGATTTATGAGCCTCTTCTTCCTGTTTCCTGATTCCTCCAGGCTTTTATATATATATATATGTGTATGTATATATATCCTTAAGTGGGATTCCAAACCTTGATCTCAGGGAGCTTACTGTAATTGTGTCTGGATCAGGAGGTTCATTATGTGGGATAAGGGCATCTGTAGAAGTAATGGAGAGATATGTGAGCATTTATTGATTCCACAGGGGTTTGACCTAGCCCACTTCATTCCATGAGTATTGTTCACCGAATGTGTTCACTTTCTAGATCTAGAACTCAAAATCTCAAGAATTGGATTTTCTGGACAAAGTGTTTTTTTGAACTCACTCTTTATTTATTTGAGACTGAACTGGGTGGGCCATCTGAGGCCACATCCATGCCATCTATCTATAGGCATGTAACAGAGACCTTTTTTGGGGAGTATGTCACCAGTGGGGAGAAATGGGCAATTTCCAAAGGCACTTCAGATCTCAGAAGAGCTCTACTGCATTTCAGAGGAGCCTGGCTCCCTCCATCAGTTGTACCGGCAGTCAGGGGCACTTGGGCCCTTTGTTCAATTAAAGTGGGATGAAAAAATATGCTGCTACCTTAAACCTCTGCAGTTAAGGTTCTTCTGAGAGTGACAAGGCATTGAACGGACAGCAGAGGGTACTGAAGAGACAATTTGTGGGTGGAAATGAAAATTAAGAATACAGAAGCCTGTTTGATATCTGGTGAAGAAATGCTGAGATTACAGAGCACGGAGCAAATGAACAGTAGTTTCTGTCTTGACATGCAGGTGGCTCTGAGGCTTCCTGACCAAAGAGTGTAGCAAAGGGAGTATCCTGTGGGACAGAGTGGTCATTTTCTCTGATCACAGTTTGCACAAGGCTGGAATATTTAAACCGAGATACACCAGTTCATATCTGCTTCTGAAAGGAGCAATCCAGCCCTCTGTACTCCCATCTCCCTTATTTTACTCTGCTTATTGCTGCTTATTGCTGCCCAAGGTGCTCATTGCTGCTCAAGGTGCTCAAGGTTAGGGAACAGCGCTTGAGCACTTCCTGTATCACCTGAAGGCACAGCATCTGGGATAGCTCACATCAGACACTGAAAACATTTAAAATAACCCTGCAGTTCTCCTTGACAGCAACTGGCATGCATTCAGATGCTCTGTGATTTAGGTGTTCTGTGATGATTCCCTTTGGAAAGTGGAAGGGGCAGTAACCTCTGCAGCTTTTCAGCCAGTTGCTGCAAGGTTACCGTCCATGCACTCAGTATTTATTGCTGCATGTAACAGCAGGCTATAGCTAGTAACCCAAGGGATTACAGTGATGTTTTTAGGGTTTATTCTCTATTTCTGGAATTCTCAATCTGTAAAATGGAGGGATTAGATGCAAAATTAATTCGTTAGCATTAAGAAAAATTAAAATAGTTAAATTCTTGGATGGAAGCATGGGAGAAAAATCCACTGCTACTTTCATAGCTTAGATGAAGAGGGGAACCTGTCATTGTAAGACATTACACTATGTCAAGTATGGCTTGATGCCCACATTAGATTATATCCATGTGGGCAGGAGCAGATAGATTCGTGTGCCTTCTACTCCTACTCTAAAGAGGCTGAATACAAAGCCAGATATGGCACAGATGTGCTTAGTATCCTGTTAAGTTTACTACATCTCCTCTAATAAATTTGTTATCTAAGGCACAGTGTGGTGCTGATGCAGCAATACAGTGTCATGTCTGACTGGGTATGGTTTCACAGTGTGGGACCTCTGGCACCAGTATGTGTTTAAAGAGCCCCTGTGCTCCCTGGTCCTGCATACTTGCTCCCACACTTCACAGCCCTACCCTATCACTTGGGCTGACAACTGTTGCTGTAGCTCTGCTGGAGGCTGGATCAGCAATCTGATCAGGTTTTAAAACACACTTCACATCCTTTTTTTCTTTTGTTGCATTTTTCAGCACTGTTGACTGGGTTGTCATTGTAGTAGGTTGGAGTGAATGCCAGCAAGGAGGCAGAACACAGTGTCCTTAAGATTGTATTTTTATCAAAGTCCATAACCACTTAACTCACTGCCTCTGTGTGTGAGCACAGGGCATGTGGGCTGGCCCACACCCATCTGTTTTGGCATTCTCTGAGTTACATGGATGCTTGGAATACTTTTTAATTTCCAAAGCATAAAAGTTTTGTATCTAAATCTGCTAAGGATCATTTTCTACTATCTGATATGCTGAATGGTGAGGAGCTTGTAGGCCCAACGGGAATGACTGTCATTTAAAATGTGGCCTCAAAACAATGATTAAACTGTGATTCCTGTGTGACATCAATACAAAGACCAATTTAGTATTTTTAAGGGGCCAGGGACATTCTTTAAAGTCATCATTATTGTTCTGAGCCTGACTTCTTTGGGCTATCTGTGGAGTGGAGAGAGCTGATCACCTTTAACTATGATGCTGAGATGAAGCCAAATTTAGCTACTCTGATCTGTCTTGTGTATGGGTCTTTCTCTCCACTGGTCATGATATGAGATAGAGAGTCAAGAAGCTAAAGTAAAACTGTGGAAAGTAGTCCTTATGAGCCATTCACAGTCTGGAAATTAGAAGTTTTCCCTTAAGATTTAATAAAAGTGCAGAAACGCTATTTGTAAGGTGATCGCATCCTGAATGAAATCAAGTAAATATGGAGAACCACAAAAGATCTGTATCCTGTTAATTGGAAACATTTCTGTATTGTTTTTCTGGGGAGCAGGAAAAATGTTAAAGACTGAATGAATCTGATGCAAGAAGGTTGGAATAAAAAAAACAAAAAGAAAAAGTAGAATAAAAAAATGGAACTAAAACCTTTGAGAACTTACCACTCTGTTTTGCTTAGCTTTTTCCCTAGACAGTTTTTATTGTTTTCCCTTCACTTTCCCTTCTCTCCTTTCCTGCCCTCAAACTCAGAGCTGTATTTTTGCATATGTGAGGTGTAGAAACTATATTCCTTCCAGAGGAAACAGGCAGTATTAAGAAATTAATGAAGTCTTCTACTGACCTGTAGAGGAAAATGATAGGAATGAATCAGTATTTTTTTGTCATTGATACTTTTCAACATTTTAGCAATTTGTTTTTCTTCACTCTCTTTTATATGAGTTGTTTTTGTGTTTTATGCCTGCAGCAGATAATGAGAAGCCAAAGCTGACAAATCACTTGAAAATTCTCCCAAGGCACAACATAGAAAATTCCCTCTCTTGCTCTTTCATTCAGTCTGTGTGTACATATGGATATGTAAATCAAAAAAACGATGTAGTGATTATGTAAATCCATGAGTTGGTTGCCTGACAATCAGCAATGCCTCCTGAGTATTTAAATTATTTTAAATTTGAAGAAATTTGTCTTTTCTGTAAATACTTATTGGATATTAAAATACAATGAAGTACTTGACTGAAGAGGAGGGAAGAAAGAGCTACATGCTCTAATTGCCATTTAGTCTTTTTTGTCTGAAAGGGTTTAGTTTTGAGATGTGAAATGATTGAGATCTTTTAGGGCCAATAAGGTAGGATACATGGAAGCCTGGCAGAGTGAGGTGAGAATTCTGGAAAATTAGTGCACCATCCAAAGGGGAAAGCAGAAAAATAGCCATTCATATATAAACTTGAATTATCACACTTACTAAGTATAGACTAGCGATGGGTGACATATTTCCTATCACATTTGTTAATTCCATAGGTTCAAATGACAGCTTGTGTCACGTCCTACTGCAATTCAACATGAATCTCAAGTCTCGGAGACAGCAGCTGCTTTGTTCTGTAAAAGTTGCCCCTGGATTCAGGCAACTTCTAAGTAGCAGAGTGACTGCATTTTCTGCTGGCATCTCTATTGGCATTTGATGTTAAATTGAGGAAATTCCTCCTGATGCAAGCTCCTTCCCCAGAACACCAGTGGGCCCCCAGGCAGCCACAGCTGCTCCACTTTTTGAGAAAGGCTGGAGGTGACTTTCAAGTAGGGGAGCAGCTGGTGCCTTCCTCCCTCCACTGCTACTTTGGTATGAGGTGACTGGAAAGTCAGTCTGCAGTTCCCATCTCTCATTGTCCCACCTCCTCCCTTTCCAGTGGTGGACCTTCATTATAGTCTCGCTATGTTTTTCTGAGTCTCTTGACTTGCTTTTCAGATTGATTTAACATTACCAACACATTTAAGTGGTCTGGCAGTACATTTTTTGGTGTTGAAAAATTTAAGTGGTATCACTTAATTACAATGTAGGAGCACTGGATTTTGACCTGGCTTTACAGGTAGTCCCAAGCAGTCTTGAAACAAATTGAAACCACAGAGGTAAAAAAATCTCATTTATATTAAAGACATGTAAATATGCATATGCATTAGAGCTGTAAGACATTACAACCTCATGGCCATGTTAATGAACAGGCAGGAAGCTATGTAGCTTTGTCTCAGGAGGTGCTGTGTCTCAAGAGCTGTTCTTCATATCTAGTCTGTGCTGGCATCATAGGTAAATTCTCAAACATATCTAAATAGTATAGGGGAATTTCTGAGTACTGTTAGTGTCCTGTAGTTTCTTAAAATTTGGGTTAAGATCATATTTTTTCAGTTCCTTTGTATTTGAAAACAATAAGGCTGATATTGTTCAAACTTACAGTATTTCCCCTCATGCTCTCTCTAAAAAGTCCCCCTAAAAGGTAAAGATTTGAAACAGTTACAACTACCTGGGGAAAAGGTAGTTAGCATGGAAGGGCTAACTACCACTAAAGTGGTCTTAACCTCAGTAGTCTTCAGTCCAGAGTAGCACAACCAGTAGTTTGTTGAAAAATGAATCCAGGTGAACTCTATGCGAATAAAAAATTATCGTAGAAATATAAATAATTTATTAGATGCAATGGATTACTGGTAGAAATCTATGATTAAAATAAGATAAAATTGGAAAAACCCACTCTAAATACTACTGCAATATGTTTTTTTTACCTTAGAAATTGTGGATGGCAATGTGAAAATGACGCTGGGTATGATCTGGACTATCATCCTTCGCTTTGCTATTCAAGATATTTCAGTGGAAGGTAATAGGAATGCAATTATGTTAAATAATTAGGAAATCTGTTTAAAAAGTTTTTTATATGAATTGTGCGTAAGGGAGAGGAGTGTTTTAAAAATAAATTTTTTCACAGAAGATGATACCGCATCTGGTATCATCATTTGCTACCTGGTGACAAAATTAACTTCGGGAGGGAAAAAGTAATTACTCTCCTTATCCTGACAGAGACTTTGAGCCAGCTTTCTAAATGCAGAAGTTCTGGTCATGTCTCTCAGTTGAAGAGACAGAAACATGACTATGTTTCTGAGCTTCAGTGTCCTGAAACTAATTGCTGTATCCTTTGTGTTTGGTCCTATTTCCAACATACTTTTTTTCAGTCCTGAACTTAAACTACAAGCATGTTTCATGTAAGCACCAACAATCTTTTATGTCTAGTTGTATTATATTTGTATTGGGTATTTTTCTCCAGATATACAGTCTGCTGTCCAACCAAAATAATTCCTTAAATTTCTAACATCCCGAAACTTTTGTGCAGGCTGACTCTAGTCTTAACTGAACTCTGTGTTCTAATGGAGCCCCAGTTGTCCATTTATATGAGTATCTTTTAGGATTAAATGTTAGTTTATGCCAGTTTATGGTGGCTGACTATTAGAAATTAATTACTTGGGTACTTTTCACATCTTTCCTCATTTTTACTCCTCATTTTTTACTCCTCTTTTACAGAGACCTCTGCCAAAGAAGGGCTGCTGCTGTGGTGTCAAAGGAAAACTGCTCCTTACAGAAATGTGAACATTCAAAACTTCCATCTTAGGTAAACTTTCATTATTTCAAGATGTTGACATGATCTAAAAAATTTTACATCAAATTTTCCCCACAGTTGTGTAGGTATATATTTGATAGGGGGATTTGGGTCTTCACTGTCAGCTAGACTTTTTTTCAGATTCTGGTGCTCTATCTTCAGAGTCTTATTTTGGTTAGCCTTTGGCATTATCTGCTATGACTTCCATAGTTACTGTTTGAAAGAAAAAAATCCTACTAGATACCCAATTACCATACTATGTTATTAGAAGCCCTTGGTATATGGGAATTCTTGAGTACTACATCATAGTGGCAAATGACTGCTTTCAAATGAGAGCCACTGCAGAGAGCCACAGAGAGACTGTTCTGGCAAAAATACCAGTGCGCTGAGCATGCAAATATCTCATGGAGAATCAGTCTTTATCATTTTGTAATGTAACTATAAGCAAAGAGCAAAAAATGCACTTAGATCATACACAACAGCGGCAATACTTTAAACACGTTTGTTTTCACAATCAGGATCATGACCTAAGTTGGAAAACTTAGTAAAGCTCCAGACTTGTGGTTCTCATTAAGAGTTAGAATGGGAGTTCCAGGCCATATACAGGCTGCCTGGTTTGGGGATTTCCTTGGGCTAGTTCCTGAAGCTCTACCAGTGACCTACTTCATTAAACTATATGGCTTGCCATTCGCACTGTTTAACTATGTGATCTTCCCTTTCCTGAAACCCTTCTAGTACTTAAAAAAACTCTTTAATAGTGTTCTGGTGTTTTTAATTATTTCTTAATGTGCAGTACCTAAAACACATGTAGTGACAGAGAAGATACAGTTCATATATGCATTCCAAGATAAAAAATATTTCATTTACAGTTCCTGTATGGCCTTTCAGAGATCTGAAATTTGTTATGTGTTA